>NC_045542.1:43383883-43718169 GCF_009769535.1 Thamnophis elegans
TTGCTTCATACCACAGATAATAAGGCCTTATCTTGCCTTGCTTCAACATGCCATAAAAGAAAGCAGATCTAAAATAACCAAGATGCCCATGCTCTAAAAAAGAAATATAATTTCTTATACATGATGTGCAGATTGTTCAAGCAAACAAACCGAGAGAAAGCCAAATATTCTCCTCCCCCCATTCTACGTTTTCTATATTTATTAAATCCTTCTGTTGAATCTGTGAACACTTTATTTTATTTCTATACTAAAAATCTATCTTATCCAGTAATCCATAAGCAGCTCGAAATGGGCATTCACACAACAAATTACTGGATTGGGAACCGAATTTATAAAATGTTTCAACTATTATTTTGAGCGTTAAAATATTTAAAAAGTTATATTGGTAACATCTAATATCAAATGGTGGATATGATTCCTACCAAATCTGGGCACGTTCCATCTCAGTCTGATATTAAAAGAATTATTCTGTCCATCATCAATAAATTTACTGTTTTGGCAACCTGGATGACAAGTCTTACATCTCAGAATCCAAAATCACCAGTGTTCTGGTTTATTGCAGACAATTCAAAACTCTTGGAAAAAGTTTCTCATTATTCCACAGACACAGAGAATACCAAAGAGAATGTCTGAAAATTGACTCAACCACAGTTTCATGCTGTTTTATCTGTATAGTGTTGAGCTCTAAATTATCTGAGTTTTTTTCTCCTCCAGCATGAAACACATTCACATTTAAAAATGAATTTCATGCTAGTATAATGAAGAGTTGCAGACAGACTTCACAAAGGAGCAAGTGAATCATGCTTTTATCTCTCTCTTCAGACTAGATGCTTATAATACTCCATTCTTCCTTAAATTGTTATTATTAATGGATAAATTACTGGAGAAAGAATTCTTGAGATGGGCCAAATGACTGATTTTTTAAATGTATCGGTGAGATACATTATTCTTGAAATAAGAATGCTGAAAAATGTAATCAAAAAAGGGCTAGTCAAGTGCTAACACTTAAGTGAGTTCATTTTTCTCTTTATTGTGATTTACCAATTTCTTCTTCTTTACAACTGTGTTGACTGACAAACTCAAATCACGATTAGCTGCTCTGGAAACAGATAAAGCCGCACCTGGATTAGATTTCTGACTTAAAATGTTATTATATCATCAGGAGACTGCTGCAGAAGCATATTGGCATGTTTACATTTGTTCATTCTTTAATCTCAGGCAGATGCCAATGCACCTAGGTCTTCAACCAAAGATTTTCCAATCTTTAAATGAAAATTGCTTCTTTGGTGGTCCCACTAAGATTGGTAAGCTGCAGAAACCTCACATCTTCAAGAAGGTCTTCGTGTGTTTTGCTAACCCTATTAAATAAAGGCATCGAACACTTGAGAAACATTTCAGCTGCTATTTCCAGGTGACAAATTATACACTACAAAGACATCTTGACCTGTCTTGGTATATGGGCATCTACAAGATGGGAACAAGGACAGGGCACTTGATGAAACAAATTGAGCTCTTTTTCTATTCACCTGGGACATAGCAGCAAAACTACAAAAGCAAAGAGCTTGCCTTATGATGGGATGCACGTTTCATCATTTGGACATGATTTTGTTTAGGAATGGACACCTGGGTCTCCGAGTATCTCTAACCACATAAGTAGAGTAAACAATGGGGACCAGGATTCTCAGGGTAATATAAAAAATATAGCAATACATAGATACTAGCAGTATTTATGGCTTTATTCCCCTATTTCTAGTTTATTGTTTTAAAATGATAAAATACCCATCAAAATACATCCATGACTGTAGAGTATACATTATATTATAGAGATACATTACAGAGATGACATATATTATAGAGATTAAAATAAAGCAAACACAGAAGAAAGCTAAACCAGAAGATGTATATAGACTCAATATGATGATGTACCACCAAGTTGCTGTTGATTCTTAGCAGCTACATAGATTTTCTCCATAAAACATCACTGTTGCTCAACTCCCTTTCAAAAATAGCAGAAAGCCAACCTTGATGATGTCACTTCTCTCTGATTTGTGTGCACTGAATATCAAAAACTTGGATTCATTCAAAGCAATAAGCAGCTACTATCCTATGAAAGGTTATAGTGATTTTTGTTAACTATGCTTTTAAAATAATTGAAACATATATTAGAGTCGAACTTGAAGTTGGCTTTTTTAGTGTGTGAGGAAATAAGTCTTTGTCATAAACAACTATAAATTCACAATTGAGACACGAAAGACCTCTATTTATTTTACTACAGAATTCCATCGATATTGGCACTTAAAATAAGGAAGAAAAAAAACTAGGTCCAGCTCAATAAAAGAGAACAGAATGAAATTATTATGTTTCTGAATAAACATAATGATCCTGTGGAATCAAAAGTGGACAAAAATTATGAATGGTCATAAGAGATCAGATTCAAAATAGCCCATATTCCCATAGTACCTGATGTGGAAGTCAAAGATTTTTGCTCTTCAAAACAACAACCTACACAATAATATATTTATGCTCGTTAAGCCAATATGGTAAAATACAGCAGGACCTCCTTATTCAGTATAAACTAAAAACAATAACAGAAAAGTATGAATACCATCCTATAAATTTTCACCTTTTGATAGTATGTAGAATTATTTGCAATTAAGGGTTTTAGCACATGGTAAAGCATCCGTGATTGATTAACTTGCAGGCTTGCCGAGAACAATAATAAAATACATTTGAGCATCCACATGACTTTTCTTTGCCTTATATGCATTTATGTAAGCTGTCCATTTTAGGGGGTGGGGTGAACGTCACAATTGGAGACACTACACACATAATAAACAGGCGTATACTTTTTTAATTTCCCCTGTTCTGTTCCAAGAACTGCTGAACGAAGGATAGGGAGACAACTTGAAGCTTGTCAAGTATTTCAATTAACGACTGCTAAATTTTAGAGAGAATAACCCAGAATGCAGTTCCTAACCCCCATTTAAGCAAGTTCTCTTCATGAGTTAATCAGCACAGGGAAATGCCCTCTCATTAGAAATAAAACTCGCCTGCACAGCCACACAAGAAGTGATCAATTAAAAGGCTCTAAAAATAACCCTGCGCTTCATCAACTCATTATGAGTCATGAATAAACGAATACAGCTGGATAACAAAGTCTTCGTGAAGCTGCCCTTTCCGTCCTCGAGTCTTTGGCCTGGCTGGAAAGAACAGCTTCAGCTAGGAACAATGCAGATGTGTGCAATACAATACGTGACAAGCTAAAACAGGAAAGGTAGATTGCCATCAACATTCATATTCTCCAATTGAAGCCCCAATCTTTTTCTTGCCACAGTTATTCCCGAAGACCCACTTTATGTTCACAGTTGTACAGTAATGGGTGACTGGGATTGAATGCCAGAAGGAAAAAGGAACAGTGGCCCAGAGGCATTATAGAGTTTCATCTGAATAGATAAATGCCATCCTACCTTGATTAACATTAACTGCCACTACTGAACTACAATTTCTTCTTTTTTTTCTTAGTCAGATATTTTACTATATTATTATTAAAATATATTTTCCTTTTCCTTTTGTCTTGTTCACATAAGCCAGGGGTGTCAAACTGGCGGCCCACAGGCCAGATGCGTCACACGCAGGCCATATTTTCTAATATATATATATATATGATTGTACCAAAAGTGCCTTGTCAGAGTAAACCTCAAGTGATGTACAGGTAGTCCTAGACTTACAACAGTTCGTTAAGTGTCCGTTCCAAGTTACAACGGCATTGGAAAAAGTGACATGACCAGGGATGGGATTGAAAAATTGTAGCAACTGGTTCTCTGCCTGGTTGCTGGGTGGGTGTGGCCATGGGGGCATGGCCTAGTTGGCTTCCTGCAGCATGGTGGTGGGGGAGCATTTTATGCCTCTCCAGGCTCCATAGGCTTTTCTTGAGCCTCTGAGAGCATGAAAATGGCTCCCTACAGGTTCCGGAGACCCTCTGGAGGCCAGAAATGGACCCATTTCCAGACTTCCAGTACTTCTGGTAGATCCATTTTTCACTCTCCCAGAGCCTCTGAACGGCCCTTGCATTTACCTGGCATGATGAACGGCCTCTGTGGAGACTCCTGGTAGGGGTGGGTGGGCAGGGTCAGCCAGTCCTTATAACTATCAGTTTGGCAAATCAGATTAAAATTAACATCCGGTTCACCTGAGCTGGTCCAAACCGGCTGAATCGCACCCCTGCGTATGACCAGGTTTCATATTTACAACCGTTGCAGTATCACCATGGTCATGTCATCAAAATTTCTTGGCAACTGAGTCATATTTACGATGGATGCAGTGTCCTGAGGTCACATGATCACATTTTACGACCTTCTGTTGAAGTCAGTGTGGAAGTCAGGTTCACTTAACAACAGTTCGACTCATTTAACAACTACAGAGATTCACTTAACAACTATGGCAAGAAAGGTCGTAAAATAGGGCAAACTCAATTAACAAATGTCTCACTTAGCAACAGAAAATTTGGGCCCAATGGTGATCGTAAGCCTAGGACTTACCTGTAGTAATTAAGATGCTGAGCTAGCCCTATGGAGACTCTGCTTCAACTCCACCCTCAGCCATGGAAAATCACAAATTTCAGTCTAGGGACTCTCTTTCAGCCCAACCTACCTCATAATTTTATTAGGAGAAAAAAATGGGAAGAGGGAGCCACCTTCAACTGCTGAGCAAAAGGGGCAGAGGAAGTATTCAGCCGGTTGCCTCCGGTTTGGGTGAACTGGTAGTGGCAGCTGCAGGAGGCTCCGCCCACCTGACATAATGCCTGACTTCTGCAAATGCGCAGAAGACGGTGTGAATGCGTAGAAGATGGCGGGTGTGCAAACTCACATTTGCAAACCAGTAGGGAAGGTAAGTGGATGCTACCGCTGGAAAGGAGCATATAAATCTAACAAATAAATGTAAAACCACTTTGACTACTGAGAATGTGCATTTAATAGCCATAAGATTTCCATTTTGCTAATTCCCAATATTTGATAGAGATGCTAAGAGTACTAAACAAAAGTATTACCATTGAAAGAATACTATAGATTCCACACACAAATCAGTGCATGTGCACCACAAATGTACAGATCTCTGTAGATGTGTGTGAGAAAGAGAAAATCTAAGTATATGCCTAAGCAAGGCGTCTATATTAGAGACCTTCAGAGCTTTTAAACGAAATTACAGTTGATGATCTTACTTTTACTGCAATTCATGCATACCAAACTATTCCAGCAGCCAAGGTATTAGTCCCAACCAGCTGGAAAAAGGAATGGTAGAATGCATAAGGATAATCTGCAATTAGCTTTTTCTTCGGCTCAAACCCCCCCCCTCCAACAAAACTGAGAATGAATTTCAAATAGATTTAAGAACATATTGAAAAACCCGCACTAGATGTCAGTTATCTTTGCAGACTGAATTCAAAGATACTGGATTTAATCATTAAAATCAAAACTGGTTTAGAGAATCCAAATTCTTTATAAAGCCATCTTTTTTTGGGGTGGGGGAGGAGGCGGCTGTGGTTTAAAAAGCTCTACTTGCACAGGAAAGGGCTTTTTTCTTATTGATTTTTTCTAAATTTTAATATTATTTGTATGTCCTCCTTTTGGCAACCACTGAGCAATATATAACAATGACATATCAGTAACACGTCAACAGAATCTAATAATAAAGCAGCAGAATCACATAGTTTCCAAGTCGCTAAAAACAGAGAACAATAACCTTTGAGGACTAATACTCTTCAGCCAATATTCCTTCTACCTACCCTCCAATTAATGCAGGGGTGTCAAACTCGTGTTGTCAGGGCAGTTTCAGGTGATGTATCAGGACTTTTCCCTTTGCTAAACCGGGTGTGTTTTTGGGCATGGCCAGCACCTGATGCATCCAGCCTGTGGGCCGGGAATTTGACAGTCCTGGCTTAGTAGAAAAGGATGAGCTTCACTTGCTTTTGGAATGCCATCAAAGAGTAGGGCCAATCTTATCTCAGGACAAAGAAAATTCCAAAGATTGAGAGTTTCAAAACTGAGATGGATAAATGGATGGCATTTCTAAGTACCATCCTCAATTCCTATAATACAATACATGGTTGTTGTTTGTTGCAAAGTTGTGTCTGACCCATCGCAACCCCATGGACAATGTTTCTCCAGGCCTTCCTGTCCTGTATCATCCTCTGGAGTCCATTTAAGCTCACATCTACTGCTTCGGTGACTCCATCCATCTTCCTCATTCTCTGTTATCCCCTTCTTTTTTGCCCTCAATTGTTCCCAGCATTAGGCTCTTCTCCAGTGATCCTTCCTTCTCATTAGGTGGCCAAACTATTTGAGTTTCATCTTCAGGATCTCCAGCACCATAGTTCCAAGCCCTCAATTCTTCAGCGCTCAGCCTTCCTTCTGGTCCAACTTTCACAGCCATACATTGCAACTGGGAAAATCTGTCAATTTCAGTTCCTCTTACTCTTAATTTTTCCAACCATGCTTATTTTCTCTTGTGTCTACATCCCATTTTCTCTTGTGTCTACAGCCCATCCCATGGCTTAGGCCCAGGGTATCTGCGAGACCACCTACTGCCACTGGTAGCCTCCCATTGTCCAGTGCGATCCCACAGAGTTGGCCTCCTCAAGGTGCCGTCGGCCAGACAGTGTCGGCTAGTGACCCCCAGGGGGAGAGCCTTCTCTGTGGGAGCGCCTTCCCTCTGGAATGTGCTGCCCCTGGAGCTTCGTATAATCCCCGACCTCCGGTCCTTCCGACGCGCCCTAAAAAGTTGGCTTTTCCAGCAATCCAGCCTGGCCTGAACAAAACAAAACGAATTATTACTGTTAATTTTAATTTTAATTCTTTTTTTAAAAAAATGTCATTGTCAATTTTAATTGGGTTTGGGATATTCTATTTAATTTTTTTTTAACTTTTATATTATGTGTTTCTTTTAATGTTGTATGCTGCCCTGAGTCCTTGGGAGAAGGGCGGCATATAAATCTAATAAACCGAACCTAAACCTAAACCATTAATTTAAAAAAAAATGATTGCAGGAAAAAGAATCTAGCGCATGTTTCTTTTAATACAGATAGTCGGGGAAACTTTTTTCTGACTATAATGGACATTCATATATTAAATTTATATCTGTATTTTTTGTGCATATTCTGATTGGAGAAATCCATGGAAAACTTCAAAGATGTCTAAATAGCAGAATATGACTTTTTCCCAAACATAGATTTGGGGATGCGGGAATACATTAAAATGCAACTTGAACCAGTGTTTCTTAAGTCACAAGTCAATATTATTAAACTTGATGGACAGACAACCTGATCTTTTGCAAAGTAGTTGCTATGTACTCATGATGGAGTATAGTCCTTAAATCCCTTATCGGGCACCACAGTGAGAACTAGCTAATGTACTATTATAGATTTGACTTTCAGCATAGGTCAGGGGAAGAGCATAAATGTTCCACTGGGATTTCTAAAACGTTGACTGGTATGATAACAACATTCTGCTGTAATCACAATTCAAATGTTTATGTAGCATCTTCCACAAGAAATGCCAGCTGCTTTCCTTGGTCTATATTCCCCATAGCTTATTTTGTATGTATGTGCCATTTTTTTGTCTCATAAAACATTACCAAGGCCCACAAGAATGCCCAGGGCTTCACAGGAGGAAGGAGACAGGGGAACGAAGCTGTGATGCTTACAGCCATTAACAGCAGGAAGTCACTGATCTAATTTTAGTTATACTTGCTACCTGCCTTTTATGCAACAAGCTACCTGTAAAAGATACTTCTGTCCTTTCACCTTGACTTCCTACCTGCTCTGTTCCTTACCCAGAATGTAAGGTAATGGCTAAGGTCACTATGAAAAAAAAGGCTTGCAAGTTTCCCTTCTTCCAGCTCTAGAGACCCAAGCTGGGAAATGAGTTTAGTCAGTGACTGAAGATGAATGGCTGTTTTTTACCCATGGAGCAAAGGTGGCTCACGCTGCAAATTACTTCTTGAAAAAGCTTGGCTGTGGGATACAAAGAAGGCCTGGGGGTGAAGAGCAAGCTGGAGAAGTTGGGGGAGAGTCCTCGCTGGAATTTGCTTATTCAGAATATTTATTCTCAGGCAGTGCTATTTTAAAAGTGGGCCGAAAGAAGTAGTTTATGCCAGTTTCTCCCATGTAATCAAAGCAGCCAATTTTACTTCCGTCTCTGGCCAAATGGGGAAGATCAACTCCCTTTGCCTCTTGTACTTACATACTCATGTACTTTGTAGTGCCAAGAGGAGGAGAGTCCAACCTTGGGGACTTTAAAACGTCAACTCCCAGAATTCCCCAGCCAGTATCTTAACATCTTAAAAGTTGCCAAGATTGGATGTCCCTGTCTGAAAGACTATTCTCCAGACAGAGTATCACCTTTAAATGTTGGTTAGCTTTCCTGAAATCAAAGTTCAATATAGTAATAACAATAGAAAAGAGGTTGGTAGCATCCTAGATCCATGATTGTAAGCAATTAAAATAAGTATAGTTTTGATGATACACAAGATAACCTTTTTGTAGTCTGGGAAGCAGTAAGACAAGTTGGCAGTGGGAAGCAAGGTTGGTTGAAGATGCTAACGAAGTATATGACATCTTATCCGTTTGTTTTTTCTACTATTTATATGTTGTAAGGTAGAACAGGAGTAGAAGCAAAGGGAAAAGAGGCTTATTTAAAAAGTTACTCTCAAGTTTATATCTGGTATCTCCTTATAGTGATATGAAGGTTGGGAGAGTGGGTCAGCCTACAACTGAAGATGTTGCAATTAAGATTAAATTATTCAGATCTATCATTGCTGGTATTCAGAAATACATGTAGAATACTTAAATTTTTGAAATGTATTTAGACTAATATATCTAGTACTGAACTACACAGACATATATGTGCATTGCAGCTGAAATCACTAAACGATTTTTGGCCAGCCATCCGTTCTCATTCTAATCTACGTGAAAATGTTGGTGCTAGGATAAAAAAGAAACATGCTCACTTTCCTGAGTTACTTGATAAAAGTACGATGAACCACAGCTCTGCTAAGTAAACTAGAAAATAATTCTTGCTCAAAGTTTGGTTCATTAATTTATGTCTGCGAGGTGTATGGATTTGCAGTATTCCACTCCATATTCCTAATATCACTCACATTGGTTGTGATTTAGGTTCTCAAAAAGCTATTAGAAGAGATAAGCAAAATTATAACATAGGTGAAGACATTGGAAATGAAAACATACATGGAAACCAAGGAAAGTCTTCCAAAATTTTCCTTTTTAACTGTATTTTATTACTTTTATTTAATTTATCCCCTTATATTATTTAAGTCAACAACCAAAAGTTCTTTGACTTTGCCACTTCTCTGAAAGCTGCACATGCAAATGATCTGCAAGCTATAGTGCTGAAAGTCAAAGAGTACAGTGAAAAAATAGGACCAAGATTAAATATCAAGAATATCGAACTAAATGACAAGAAGGACAAGAACTAGCTTTAGAATTGGCTAAGAATATATTGGAGTGATGGATGGCTTCTGCCTTTTAGAATCAGTATCAACAGTAAAGGAAGAAACATGCCACACACTATACAGTACTTGGTAGGGCAGACATGAAGGCCTTGGAAAGGATATTCACACCCCTTATATCTACAAATATCAGAGTTGTGCAGGCAGTGGTTTTCCCCATGACAATAATGGGAGCAAAAAATGGATTTTGGACAGAACAAATATTGATGCTTTTGAACTTAGGTGTTGGAGAATACTGCTAAGAATAATAATAGTAATAGCACTTAGACATATACTACTTTGCAGTGCTTTACAGCCATCTCTAAGCGTTTTATACAGTCAGCATATTGCCCCCAACAATCTGGGTCCTCAGTTTACCCACCTCAGAAGAATGGAAGGCTGAGTTAACCTTGAGCCTGGTGAGAATTGAACTGGCAAACTCTAGTCACCAGAAGTAGCTTGCAGAACAGCATTCTAACCACTGCGCCACCATGGCTCAAGAATACCATGGATAGCCAAGGAAACAAACAACTAGATAACTGAACCCATCAATCCAGAGTTTATACTCAAGGCCCAAAGGAACAGGCTTAAATTACCATATTTCAGACACCTCATGAGAAAACTTTCTGGAAAATCTATAATGCTGGGAAAGGTAGAAAGAAACAGAAAAAGATGCCTAGCAACAAGGTAAATGGCTCAGTGAGAGCAGTAACAGGTGTTCCACTAGAAGACCTGGAAAACCAATTGTCCTGGAAAATATATAATATACATGTACACGTGCATATACACATACATACATACATACATACATATATGTACATGTACACACACACACGGTTACTAAGTTGTCACCAACTTGATGGCCCATAATCAATCAGGATGCAATTTAAGTGGAGTAATGGACAACTTCCATGGCTATAAGTTACATGAGTATGGGTTCCTCCCATTCACTATAGGTGGAAATTGAATTGTGGTTATTTATTTTTCTGTTTTCAGCTTACAAGGGTTTCTGGGGAAAAAGATTATATGTTTCCTATTGAGGTTTTCAAAAGTAGTAGTGGTTTGCAGTGGGTGATGTTATGAGAGACCATTGAAATGCTAAGGAAAGGAGAAAGTGGAATGGTTTATGGTGCTTGGAAAATAAAAATGCAGGAAGACATTGCTGCTATTTAACACATAGTACCATGCATTATAAGCATACTAAAAAGCATACCACATACCAGAGACATCACCCTGCCAACAAAAGTGTGTATAGTCAATGCTGTGATTCATCCAATTTTTCTTTCATGAGCAAAAACTATACAGAATTTATAATTAGAGAACTTTTGTATTGCAAGTTTTTTTTAAAAAAAAATGAGTGGTATCACCCAAACAGATAAGTTGGCAGAAATGCTCCCGCAAAGCAAAGCAAAGTAGCTGCCAGAAAAGAGACTTAAAAATTAGGACTACCATATTTTCAGAAACTTTTGTTATGTTTGCACATCACAAAATCAGCCAGCTTCTTCCTGCCATTAGTGATTTTGATTTACTGACACTTCAGACACAGTTCTTTGATTAGCATAGCACTATCATCTAATCAGTGCAGGGCAGTTGCTTCATGTTTATTTTTTCTTCTTAAAGCCCCTGTACATGGTCCTTTAAACAGTTTGTGTTGATCAGCCTTCAAGTGCACTTGGACACTACATGCCTAGATTTCATCTTGAATGGGTTTCAACCTCTGTTTTGTTTGTGGTTAGGAAAAAGATAAACTGTGCAAGTCTTCTTTTGGCTTCCAGAATTGAGTACTATATAACTCTAAGAACAGTTTTCAGAGTCTAAACCATAATCAGTGAATGCCTGCTGCATTTATGGACTGGTTCTGGTTTCTTTTGCCAACACAGGGACTTGACGGAAGTGAGATATCCTTGGTTCTTCTCAGATTATGGTAGGAAGATACATGAAACCAGGTATTGGGAAGTGTTATGGTCAGCAAACTCACACAAAGGGCTAAGATGAGGGATTTTTATGCTGACCAAATCATATGAAAGACACAAAACCATTCATTCACTAGAAAACAGCCCTCCAGAATATGCTCCACCATCCCAGAGACATTTTGAAGAATTCAAAAGGCAGAAAAAGTGCTTATGTATTCACACAAATGCCCACTACTATGCAAAGGGCAACTTGGTTTTGAAACAAAAACTGATTTATAATGTGTAAGCACAGAATTTTAACATGGAATCAATGCAGTGATGAGAAGCAGGGGAGCTATGCTAGACAGTAGTAGCTACTTTTAGTTTCCTTCAACTTGAGCTTGACTTCATAGATACACCCCTGTAGCTTTGTAGGCAATAAATCAGAAATGATTTGCTATTGCATTTTTCTAGGATAGGTTTTGTCTTCCTGGTCTAACTTACAAATCTAGTATCTGGTAGTGGATTCTCATCAAAGTACTAACCAGACATGACTCTTAATTAGTTTTTTGACTTCAGCCAAGGGTGGCTGAGTGCTGCCACCTATCTTGGCAAATTGATATGTACCTCTATAAACAGTAACACAATCTTGAATTTAACTAAACTCCTGATGACTATTTGGATACAACCACACAAGTTTCTTGTCCAAAGGTTTCTCACTGCCTTCTTCCCCCCACAAAGATGTTCTTGGTTTCCCAATCACAGCAATTCCCTGCAGATTTCCCTCCCAAGTATTATCTAAGTCTAGGACTAACTGTGTTTTAATTTCCAAGCCCAGAAATTAGGAGTTGCACATTACCGGTAAAAGTAAATATTCAAGGTCATTTTCTGCTTTTCCAATGGGCCTGCCATTCACCATCACAGTTTAATGCCTGCTTTCTTGCTTTGCTGCCACAGGCTATTTGGCAGTTTTTGGCCCATGTTAGTGCTCAAAAAGCTGCATTGATATTATACATTCATTTTTTGCAAACTTCTTCCTACTTTTCTTTTGCCAAACTTTTTGCCTGAAGAATGTCTGAAAAGAATGAAAACTACTAGTTTTAAAAGCTTAAACGCAGTCTATAATGATAATCCTTACAAGAACAATAAAAAGCATTTTAAACAATCAAGGTGATATAGCTAATGCTTCTTCGGTGCAAAAGAGTCAGGCAAATCAGAGGGTTTTTCAAAAGAAAAAAATGGATATTGCTTAATTGTCACAGTAGTGGTAGCTAAGTATAATGCATTAAAACCCTCTCAGAATTTGCAACTGGAAAACCCAATTACTATTTTTAGAATCAATTATGCACAGTGTGCTTCCTAGTTAACCAAATGTGGCTGCTGGGAATCTTGATTCAAATCCTACATCAGCCCATGGACCCATCAAGCTGATCTAGGATTTTCAGCTTCTGTTTCCCCACCTGTAAAATAGATGTGATCATTGTTTTGCTCAACATTGTGTGGAAGGAAGCAAAGATCATAAAACACACTTCAATCAACAATGGGAGAAACATTTGCCATAAGTTATTTCATTTCAGTCTTTCCCTTTGAGTTCAAGGCTAATGTTTTCAGGGTCAGGAGTTAATCCAGTGGTTCTCCAATTTTGCCATATGGTGAACTCTTAAGATGATGAATTGGTGTGACCTCCACTCCCATCAATAAAACGAATGATTTCATTGGTTAGGATTGAGTTAAAAACAAGCATATATTTTTAAATATTTTTTTAATCTATCACATGAGTCCCCAAGTTTTGCAGCATAGCAGTGTAGCTCACTGCTGATTGCCCAAGCCAAAGCCCATTGCATGTAACCCACTGAGACAGGGGTGGGTTTCAATTTTTTTTACTACCGGTTCTATGGGTATGGCTTATTTTGTGGCCACGGGTTGGCAAAGTTAAGTTTCATTTTGGAGATGGGAAATAAAATATGCTGTAAGACTTTAAAAAAAAAAGGCCAAAGAAAGCAGCAACCCGAGCCGCACTGAGCTGAATGCAAGCGAGCTACAGGGTCCGAGGAGTGTGTGGTTTTGCTCGCTGCCTGTAAGCTTCAGGGAGTGGGAGCAGCAACCGCGCGAGCAAGCCAGCCAATACCGAGCACCCTGCTCATGAGTAAACTTGCTTACACATAAACTGAAGATTAGAGGCAGCCGGTAGATCCTGGCATGCTCAATTGGCTGCTCCCCCCCCCCTCGGAGCTTACAAGCAGCAAACGAAACTACCGCCTCCTGCCTCCGTGCATTGAGGAGGTGGGAAGGCTTGATCCCACTTAGGAGGCGATGGTTGTGAAACCTGAGGGCTCCCTGTGCAGCCCATGCTGCTTACCTGGGTATGGGCACTAGGAAGAAGTTGTGTGGGTGCACATGCCGAAGACGAGGCAGGGTGAGTGTCAGAGCGAGCTGGTTCGGGGGTGTGGACAGCCACCCATCACTATCGGTTTGGCGACCCATGCCCAATTACGACTACCGGTTCTCCCAAACCGGTCCGAACCAGGAGCAACCCACCTCTGCACTGAGGGAAGCCCAGAGTGAGTTTTGACAGTGTTCCTGTATGCATAAGTCAGATTAACAGAGTTGGAAGGGACCTTGCAGGTCATCTAGTCCAACCCCCCACCTAAGCAGGAGATTCTACATCATTTCTGACAGTTGGCAGTCCAGTCTGTTCTTGAAAGCCTCCAGGGATGATGCTCCCAAAACTTTTGGAAGTTTGATCAGATATTAATTTTTTTCATAGAACTTACCTCAAAGAAACTCATGATCCCCACCCTATTTCCCCTTCCTCACATGGTGGTCCAAGATTTACAACTACAAAACTAAAAAGAACATGTCATAAGATCAGTGATCTTATCAGGGGGAAATTATGCAGTCCATTTAACCCTATTTGCCACAGTTTTTAAGTTTTCTTATGAAATTATGAGAACTAGAAACTTGCCATGATTTCAAATAAAATGAGTTTTTTAGTTTCTGAAGAAATTCAGCCCTATTTATTACAATTCACAGAGGAGTTTCATCTTCTTAAAAAAGTCTTCCATTCAAAGTATAAAACTGAACTGGAATTATCATATATAAACAAATATATCTGTATTTCAGGTGCAGTTCTGACAGGAATGCAAGCATAGTTGAGGTTCTGCTGAAATTTTAATTACTGATCAATGTCAATACTAAATTTAGATATGTTTATTTTTAATCTAGACTGAACAGAATTAAACATATTAAATCTTCTACTCCAATTATACTTTAAAAAAAACACATCTTATTTGATTTAACTCTGAGCTTTGTCCTACTTAACTTGGATGCTTAAGCAATCCAAAACATTCAGATTTGGTTATCTAACAGCCATTAACAGAATTCAATTGCAACTGTTCAAGTTCCATTTCCTATGCTATTTTCAAGCATAAAGAAAAACCAGCTTCCAAAACCAAGTTTATACTGTAAGGAATATATCATATTTAAAGAACTAACATTAAGGTTAGTTCTAAGGGTGCCCTTTAGAAACTACTAGTGGAGTAGAAGCAGCTTTCCTATTTCTTGCTAAGCCAATTTAACAATTAAATTAAAAGAAATAGCAGAATTTGCCCAGGCCAAGCTGATGAAAGGTCTTTAAATGTTACAGCAACAACACCCCAGGACAATGCAGCTATAGCAGACATTACCCTGCTGCTCTAACATCTAAAGGGCATCCACATATAGAAACTATTCTATTAAAATCAGTGAGATTTGCTTTCCAGGAAATATATTTAGAAGTGGGAAGAAAATACTTACTTTCAGTGCTAGATTTGGATTATGTTTACAGTTTAGCTGTTATTTGAAAGAGTAAAAGCCATAAAATATTAATTAGGTAAAGGTTCCCCTCACACATATGTGCTAGTCGTTCCTGACTCTAGGGGGTGGTGCTAATCTCCATTTCAAAGCCGAAGAGCCAGTACAGGCAAAAGACATCTCCGTGATCATGTGGCCGGCATGACTAAACACCAAAGGCGCACGGAACACTGTTAACGTCCTACCAAAGGTGGTTCCTATTTTTCTACTTGCATTTTTACATGCTTCTGAACTGCTAGGTTGGCAGAAGCTGGGACAAGTAACGGGAGCTCACTCCGTTACGTGGTGCTAGGGATTCAAACCACCGAACTGCTGACCTTTCTGATCAACAAGCTCAGCATCTTACCCACTGAGCCACAGCATCCAAAAAATATTCATTACTCAATGTCAAAAGTATTTAATATTGATCTATGGATCAATATTGATCTGTTTGCATACTGGAGCTTAAAAGAGCAGGAGGCAGAAATGGAGTATTTTAAGTATTTTAAAGTTTAAAACAAGATGAACTCAAGTTATTCAGACCAAATCTATTGGTAACACACATATTCTCAAATCTTCTTGCCTTCCGGCGCTATAAAAAGAGTTAAGAAGAAACATACATTGGAAAATCAGCCTTCAGAACAAAGCAACCACAAAATGGAATCCAGGGACCACAATCATTCGTATTTTTCATTTGTACGAATTCAGGCAGGGTGTCATGTAAATCACAGTTTAGCCTCTTAATCAAGCCCAACCAATTCTGATTTATTTAATAAAAAATCTATGCTGATCTATGATTGCGATTAAGATTTGATTTGATTTAATAAAGCATGATGGAGCAAATTATGCTTTTTGCTATGGTTAAAAGGAGCCTTTTGAGGAATGAAAGCACTACAAGGTTTAGGGTCAGAGGACAGTGCTGGGCTGCTGCCAGTTTGGACAGATTCAGGCGAACCGGTAGTTCTGACGATCAGCTGATGACCTCGCCCACCTGCCCCCCGCCCTATCCTGTCCTATATTTCCTTTCTTTCTGGCTCAGCCAATTTACGCGGCACAACTGTTTCCGTGCCTCCGCTGTTCTACTTACCGGGGTTGCCTTAGACGGTAAGCAGTGAGCTTAAAATTGCTGTATTTTGAATGTTGTGCACAAGTGCATTAGGCGCGGGCGAGATCACCAAACCAGTTGTTAAACTGGTTGCAGCCCACCCCTGCCAGAGTAGTAGTCTATGATAAAATCCTTCACTGAATTGGCCATTTGGTTTCCCTCCCTGTCTTCCTTTTAAACATCAGAATGACGTGTGAAGTTCTTTCCTTGCATTAATCCCCTCCACCACCTTGTTAGAGAGAATGACTAGATCAAGATTACCCAGTTCATTTAATGTATGAGGGAACTTTTATATGCAATTCTCTCTAATTCTGAACTAGCAGTTTAACCTTTACACTGTGCTCTCAGCAAATTATATTAAGTAATAGGGAAAGCTGGATAACCAAGGACTGATTTTCATGGTGCTTGGGCTGACTATTTAATTTTTTCTTCTGCCTGGTGATTCAATTATCACCTGGAAGGTCTCAGTGATGGTGCCGGGAAGAAACCATTTTGAGTGATTCTATTCTACTTGCAGGTCCTCAGCATGTCAGTAAATCTGAGTCTGAAGAAGAAAGTAACTGTAATATTACTTTCAGGCAAGCGGCTGCTCATAGCCATTTGGATTATTTGCTTGCTCTCTTCTTTGGCTGTATTTGAGTCTTCAAATGATGGCTGACTCCTGGCAACTGCATGGACAAGTCCCTGCAGATCTTTGGAAGTGATTTGCCATTGCTTTGTTCCTAGGGCTGGGAGAAACCAAGTTCACCCAGCTGGTTTCATATCTAAGGCAGGATTAGACCCCACAGTCTCCTGCCTGGTGCCATAACCACGACACCAAACCAGCTCTCCTTGTCTGCTACCTAGTCCATGATAAAGGAAGAGGGTGGCATAGGACTTTGGAAGTCAATTTATATAGACTTCCAAAGTCTCCATAAATTAGCAATAGCACTTAGACTTATATACTGCTTCATATTGCTTTCACAGCCCTCTCTAAGTGGTTTACAGAGTCAGCCTATTGCCCCCAACAATCTGGGTCATCCTTTTACCCACCTCGGAAGTATGGAAGGTTGGGTCAACTTTGAGGCTGGTGAGATTTGAACTAACAAACTGCAGCTAGCAGTCAGCTGAAGTAGCCTCAATACTTCATTCTAACCACTGCGCCACCTCGGCTCAATTAATCTTTACATAGACTGTGCATCTTTTCTTTGAAGCATGTTTTGACTTTAACCAAGGCTGCTAAAAGGAGCAGCTGATAAGAATTCCCCACCCCCTGTGAAAAATTGATCCTACTAAATGGCAAGATGCTGTATTGAAATGCAGCTGGTGGATTACATCCAAGATGGCAGAACAAAGCTTCTCTATTTTTGTTTGTTCACAACAGGAAAAATGCAAATTGGTGGGAAGGAGCAACGCACCAGCTGTTGCTGTCCTGGAACATTGTCCCCTCCCCACACAACAGGCAGACCCCAGGTCTCAGCATCAGGTTACCAAATTCTCTAACAACAGGCAGTGTGCCAAATTTCAGCGAAGTATTCCTAGGAGAGAGCCTTGGGGTGGAAAATGGCCTGCAGAACAGGTGGCTTCTGCCCAGCTATGGTGGCTACAGTCTGAAAGGAAGGCATGCAGGGCCTGAGGGGGATTTGATTAAGGGGAAAGACCCAGCTATTCCATTGTGCTGGAAATAGTAGAAGATATTTAGTTGCGCTTCTTGGATGCCAGATATATATTCCTTCCCTCCATCCCCCAGCATTTCACTTGGGATATGCATGCATTAGCCAGCTTCTAGTAACTACAGGGAGCAAAACAGGGATAAAATGGCATGTTAGCAAGAACGTAATATCTCTTTGCCCTTGAACCCTCCAGGGACTGAACAGTTTCATTCTTTCATCCCGTGCCTGCTGGACCTATTTGGTTGTCAGGGGAAAAAGTCATATGGCTATGGGGAGGGGGTGTTGTCCTCTGCCTTCCCCAGCTGCTAAAACAATGCAGAAGTATCATATATGCTGGAACGAAGTGGAGAGACGAAAAAGATGAGAAAGCGCCATAGAAAAACACAGACAGGGAATTCATGCATGCGTGTACCGAGGGAGTGATATGTTTGATTCTTTATTTTGTAGGAGGAAGGCACTGGGAAAGTAAAAGAGCATTTGAACTGTGCAGCTATTATCTGAACAACACTTGTACCTCAAAACCTGAATGGCTTAGCTCTTCACTTCTTTTTTATGTTTTATTTTGTTCATTTGAATATAGTGGTATTTGCACAATCTTGACAAGAGATGACTGATACTCCAATGATTCAGATACTTTGAAGCTTCAAAGATAAAGAAAATAGGATGTATGTCATTAATAGCTATAATTTGTAAAATTATTAATGGGTAAGCCTAGGTGTGTTGAATGTGCTCCGTATTCCCAGGAAGAAGGAGCTCTATCCAGAGGACCAAGAAACAGTGAGGTTTACATAGTTTGGTAGGGAGCCAGAAGGTCCCATCTGCTCCTTCCTTGAAGTTCTCAAAATATTAACTGTCTATCAGAGTTGGAAAGGACCTTGTAAGCCATCTAGTCCAACCTCCTGCCCAAGCAGGATTTCACCATTTCTGATAGAATCCAGTCTCTTCTTCAAAACTTCCAGTGATGAAGCTCCCACAACTGCATCCAGTTCACGTCAATAAAGGAGTGAGGGAGAGTGAGAGGCTGGCCCATGGCAGAGAAGGGAAGCATCTTCACACCCTTTCCTCCACCCATAATCCCCCTAAAAGACTCTCCAGCCCCCATGGAAAAGAAGGGAGGCGGCACGGAGTCTGCAGGACCGAGGATGGCACCTGGGCAGGACAGATTTAAAGAGCTTCTAGGTCCCGAGAATTGGGTCTTTTCCCATGTAAGATTGAGATTGTCTTGGCAACATTTCAGCGAGGTCTCACTCGCCATGTTCAGGCTGAGTTTTGGGCTTAAAGCGTGGTAGGAGCTGCCGTCTTTCTATAAATCTTGGTGTGTGTGTGTGGAGTGCTGGCTTTGTTTCAGTAAGTGGAATGATTGGTTGTGTGGTTGTATCAAGATTGGTAGATTGGTGCTGATTGGTGCTGGCTGTGTGCCCGTTGTTGTTTTGTGTTGTAACGGTCTGGGTGGTGGGTGGGGCTCGTTTGTTGACTAGGGCTGGTTTCCAGATGTCTGGTAGGCGGGAAGTATCATCATGTTTATTCATATATTAATGGTGCAAATAGTTGCCTTGTGTTTGCAAGTTTTCTGTCTATAGGTGTACAATAATAAAGGAACCTGCTGAGAAAAAACTCAGAGCATCTTTCTTGGGTTTTGGAACCTGTCATTAAGGTTGCTTAAATTTTGCATCTGTAACTGAGTGTAGCATTGATGAATGACTGCAAAATGTTTATATAGGTTTCTACCATAAGCTTAATACTAAGGTCTCCGATGTATTGTTACTTATTTTACGAACATATAAGGAAAAAGAAAAGAGGCAAAAATGAAAAGAAGAAAAAGCTTTAAAAGCTGTTTGGTTTCTAACTTTAATTTGTTTCTGCAGTGGGAGGTTTGGGAATCGTGGGATTCGGAGTCCATTATATTTGAAAGGAATTAGATTGGGGGGAGGCTGATCTGGATGACCTCTCCTGGCAGTGGATCATTTCTCTACTGCCATTGGATAGAAACCTGCTTCCATGAATATCCTGCTGTTAATTGTTCCAGAGAGGCTCATGATTAGAGACATAATTGATTAGTACCAATCTGGGACCATTTTTTTTTCTTTTTACAGAAGCTCAGCAAGACAAAGTGAGAGGTTGGGCATTTTACTTTCCCATTAAATTGCACACATTTTTGAGAACAAGTCTTCCAGGCAACCCCATCATATTTTTGAAAAGAAATACACCTTGTAGTTACTTCCCAGATGGGCTTATTCAGATAATGCAGATGTTCCACTAAGAAACTAAAAAAACATTCCAGTGATCCAGACACAACACGTCTCTGAAACAAGATCCCTCCACCTAATAGTAGGGAAATGTTTCCAACCAAATTCATGGCCAGTTGCAAGAATTAAATCTAGGAGGTCTTCAGAATGAATTCCCTAACCAAGAACATGAAAAGCTATGCAGGCTTCAAGAAAAAGCTGGCTGAAAGCCTTGATAATGTCATAAAAGGTTTTTTTCCAATTACTTTAAAACTGGAAAGGTAAAGGAATGAAGAATATTATGCTTTGGGTCTGCCAAGATATATAGGGCCAAGCAATAGAACACTCTTATTATGCCCACACCACAGAAGCAGATATATCTAGCTATATCTTTTTTCCATTGATGCCACTGCAAGGCACCTGAAAGGCAGCTGACCTTTCAAAGGTCTTTCAGAGATGGTTGTGTATGCAGAAATGCATAGGTGGGTCTACTGAGTGCCAGCATCTACAGCAGTGGTTCTCAACCTTCCCAATGCTGCAACCCTTTAATACAGTTCCTCATGTTGTGGTGACCCACAACCATAAAATTGGTGGTTCCTAAGACCATCGAAAATATGTGTTTTCCGATGGTCTTAGGCGACCCCTGTGAAAAGGTCATTCGACCCCCAAAGGGGTCCCGACCCACAGGTTGAGAACCACTGATCTACAGGATGAAACCAATTAGCCAGTAAGACTCTTGTCTGCCTATTAGTCTTCGGTAGCAGAAGGGAAGGTTATATCAAGGCAATGGTGGTCTCCATGGGAGTTCAACTTAATTATTAGATCATAGGTAATTAATAAATCACTTTCATACTTTTGAGACCTTTGCAGAAGCCTGCCAGCAGAGGCTAAGCAGGAACCCAATAGTGTCATTCATCTTGCCTAGAAAGGCATAGTCCAGCAGACGGCATTTTTCCCAACCCAATTCCCTTCTGTCCCAGTAAGACAATTATTCCAAATTTCAAATGAGGCTGGTTAGGAGGGCCCATTAACCTCTTTCCATTTTAAACATGCTTAGAGAATGTGCAGTAAATCTACAGCTGAAGCATGAAACTTGAGGACAAAGGAACTCCACCTGCCTAGAGGTGGCACAGTGGTTAGAGTATCGTACTGCAGGCTACTTCTGCTGATCCCCGGCTGCCAGCAATTTGGCAGTTCAAATCTCACCAGGCTCAAGGTTGACTCAGCCTTCCATCCTTCTGAGGTGGGAAAAATGAAGACCCAGATTGTTGGGGGCAATAAACTGACTTTGTAAACTGCTTAAGAGAGGCCTATAAAGCACTATGAAATGGTATATAATTCTAAGTGCTATTGCTATTGATGTTTGCATTTTATGGGTTATTTTTTTCTGGAGTCCAAGTCTCCAACTCAACTTTCACTACAGACTGGAATTGTTCTTGGGAATTTCATTTTTCCCTTATCAGGACTTTTGAACTGTTTTACATGGCTTTCAAAAATAATTATCTTGGTGAAATGAACATAGTTAGTGTAAATGTAGCTTATTGGAAGGAAGAGCAGATGCACACAAGTTCTTTAAGTAGGTGATAACAATGCACTCTTTACCACGTGGTTTCCTGAATATATAAATAATTTTTATACAACTGATGTTAGAAGCCTAGGACTCACTTGTTTTTTTCCTTTTTCCCTAAAAAGGGTTAAAAGTATGTTATTTCTAACATTGTAGTTTCATATGTTAAGAGGGTGGGTTTTTTGTGTTTGCTTATTTTTCAGAAATGGCCTTGATTTAGCTTTGGATTCATAATTTAAACCTGCAACCACTAAGAATATTTTAAATGCAAAACAAGTTCTAGTCATGGAATCTGATCTAGGATTCTGTGTTAAGATTTTAAATTAAAAAATCTTCCTTTAAATTTCACACTGAAGATCAGGACTAAAAATTCCTGGTCTGACTGAAGTAATAGAAGCACAGTAATAAATAAAGAAAAATTCTGAATGCTCGTGAGGCTGAAATGCGGGTCTATGGTCTGAAAATTCTTTAGCTATTTTTCTAGGTCAGCCTTCTGTAGCCTGGTGTCTACAATCGTGGATGAGATGGAGAAATGCATTCCCTAGACATTTATTTTTACATTATGGCTTCCTCCTGACACAATGCCAAGCTGGTGTGCCTCATCCAATGAGCCGTAAATGATGCATAGCCAGACTAATTGGGCTATCCAGATGCCAGATTCCTGCATAGTCATTAGGGAGATCTGACCAAATGTTGACTGATAAGGCTGTTAGATGCTTCATTTAAAAAAAAAAGATGTTCTGGAGTACAGGGGGGATGAAAATAGAGCCCTTTCCTACAATCCTTTAAAACAGCTGTATCTTTTCCTGGGATCATTTGCAGTGAGTAGTTTTATGATGTCGGGAAATCATGGCTGCATTAAAGAGCTGCAAGCAGATTCTATGTTCATGGTCCTAAGATTTCTGAAGCACCTTTCTGGAACCGAATCTGAAGTAGTGAACTGTTGCCTAAGGAAAGAAAAATATCTACCACAGAAATTCTATTTTAGAAATATGTCTATGATAGAGAGAGAAATGCAATCTGTTGCACAAAGAGGAAGAAAAATAATTGGAAATGGTCCTTTGGGCCCATGAACAGCTGAGTGAATGGATGGATCTCATGTCACAGCTGTATTCTATAGAAATACATCCTCTTTGTGTGTTTTTTTAAAAATGTTTCGATGCTGCCATCAGCCACACACATGAAAAACTGTTCTCCATGGTCTGCTCTAAGTATTTCCTCTAGTCCTGCTGAAAGATTTCCTTGAGTCAAAAAGGTGAGCTCAAAACATAAAGAACTACCTACAGGTACAGCAGCTGTGGAAGCAAAGGGGCAGATGACAGATGTCAATGGAAAATAGTTGTTGTTGTTAGTTGCGAAGTCATGTCTGACCCATTGCGACCCCATGGACAGCATTCCTCCAGGCCTTTCTGTCTTCTACCATCCTCTGGAGTCCATTTAATCTCACGCCTACTGCTTCATTGACTCCATCCAGCCACCTCATTCTCTGCCGTCCCCTTCTTCTTTTGCCCTCCATCTTTCCCAGCATTAGGTTCTTCTCCAGTGAGTCCAATGAAAATTACTGAGCGTAAACCTTTCTTTAGGAAATTCTCTGATACAAGTGAGAGACAAGTTCCCAGTTGGATGGCTTCCCCACCCACGTTAAAAGTCTGAAATGCAAGAGAAAAACAAGCAACAACACCACACCCTCAGCTCCCTTGGCCGATCATTCTTTTCAAATCAAAATATCCCCAGACCCCAAATAATGAATGCATCTCCAGCTCAGTACATCATAACTGAACTGTACAGGTACCGTAATCCTAGACTTACAACAGTTTGTTTCATGACCATTCAAAGTTACGACAGCACTGAAAATAGAGACTTATGACCAAGTTTCATACTTACAACCATTGCAGCATTCCATGGTCACGTAATCAAAATTCAGGACACTTGACAACTGATTCATGTCTATGACGGTTGCAGTGTCCCGAGGTCATGCGATAGCAATAGCAATAGCAGTAGACTTATATACCGCTTCATAGGGCTTTCAGCCCTCTCTAAGCGATTTACAGAGAGTCAGCATATTGCCCCCAACAATCTGGGTCCTCATCACTTTTGGCAAACTTCTGTTAAGCAAAGTCAATGGGGAAGCCAGATTCACTCAATAACCTTGTTACTAACTTAACAGCTGCAGTGATTCATTTAACAACTGTGGCAAGAAAGGTCATGCATTGGGGCAAAACTCACTTAACAAATGTCTCACTCAATAACAGAAATGTTGGGCTCAATTGTGGTCGTAAATCAAGGACTACCCGTATTTGCCCCAAAGCCCACGAGATATCTTGCAGTGAGCATGCTAGCAATGAGGCGGTTGACCATACAGATCAATAACTAATTGCATTTGCCACAGATGGGCTTCTGGCTTTCTGTTTTTTTCCCTATCATGCATCTTGCACAGGTATTTCTGGAAACCTCCACTAGAACAGAATCAGTGACGTGTGGTGAGCTTCATGGCCGGTGAGGCAAGCGCGAAAGCCCCGCCGAAGCCCCGGTGGTGGCAGGGCTTTAAAGTGGTGGCAGGGCCCCGGCGGCAGGACTTTAAAGTCCCGGCGCCGTCCACCATAGAGCGGGACCCTGCCACCACTTTAAAGCCCTGCCGCCGGGGCCCTGCCATGATATGGGTAAAAAAGCAGTTCAATAATTCTACAATACAATAAAGTCTCATTGTAATCATTGCAGAAAAGGACATAGACCACAAAGTAAATACAACTAAATTTGAATTGAGCTAAGTGGGATGGGGATTTCTTTGGCAGCAAAAATTATTCTCAGGGTATTAAGAAGGGTAACACTGGAAACACTGTTTTAAGAAATGCTGTTTATATACAAGTTATTAGTCTTGTCACTGCAGTAATGGGGGCGACGTGCAAGTTCCCAACACAAAATTAGACTTTGTGCTCTGAAATTATTTCTGGTTCTGCAATCTGTGAATACTGTTTGCTGTGCCTACTGCTCTCATCAAGGATGTCACTTCCCACCCATCACTGACTATATTTTAAAACAATCCCCTGCTGAGCAATCTGGATTAAAGCCTGTTTTTAGTGCTGCAAAATCCATTGCAATTTAAAACAAACTGTAATTCAGAAGATATGGGGCAAAAAAAAAAGGAGCTTGGCAAAAGGAAGGGATGAAAAAGCAAAGCAAATGTTAAGCATCACAGTTTCCTTTGTATCTACAAGGCATTTCTTGGGGAAGAAGATCTTAGCAAACATAAGAGATACCTGGGACATTGGATTATTATTTAGGCCCGTTGTTATTCACAGTGCATTAAATGTGGTTTCATAAACACACAATTAATTTTGAATGCCACAAAGAATTAATGACTATTTGTCCCCAAGAAGAGGGGTTTTTTTGGTAGATACCCACGAACAAAGATTTAAATAGTGTGTGTCCCCTTCTTTTCATCACACACTTCACATCTGCCCACTCCTAGAAATAGGATACAGTCAAATAACATTTCCAAACAAGAGGTATTAATGAAGATTCCAGCACAAATTAAAAAAAGACGTTTCTATTTTAATATTGTTATGTGAGCTGATAAATATAACTATTTTAGACAGTATATCTTTCCAGGTGCTCAGCTATGATGAGTATATAAAATAGATGCTTTGCCCCTGTATCCTGATTTGTTCAGAATACTAGGTTGAATCCCCACATGTTAGACTAAATATACATACGTGTAGGCTTCTTTTGTATTTTTTTTTCTAAACAAGAATACATTTATTTGAGATTGCTTAAAGATTTATTGATATATAAAATGTATACAGTTTAATAGCTTTAATACACTTTATTTCCTCCCCCAGCAACATAAACAGCTATTGTGTCTGTGCCTTATTGTATCTATTAGATACACTAATCTGTATCTATTAGATACACTACATTTTTTTTAAATGAAAGAATTAAAAATTCTTTTAAAAAAGAATTACTAAGCATTGTGATGCCTTTTAATTAAAAATCACAATTAGTACCTATTTAACGGGAAAAAAAAACACCTTGCAGCATGAAACTTTAATTGGACAAAGAAATTCTTGTTGAGTTTTCAACAAATTTGGACAGGTAAATTACATTTTACTGACATAAAGTTGCATTGCAATCTCCCGTACAATATATAATGTAAATTCAACCCTATTTTTTCTCTCTCTTTTAAATAAGTCCCACAGATAAAACTTAAAGGTTGCTCAGAAGCAAAAAATAGTGTAGAAAAAGACTGGAACAATTCCAGCTTTAAAGAATATATAGGTATGAATGTATTAGGCAACAGATTTTTGGGGAGGAAGGGTTATCCAGAGAGAGATGCTCTGACAGACAAACATAATTACAAAGAGAAATAGAATCCCAACCAGTGTTTTCTAAACTGAGCAATGCTATTTCCAACTGTTCAAAAGTGTTTTGTTTGAACAGAAAGCTGGTTTCAGCTTGCATGTCACATTAGGCTGTAGCTTCAACTGTGAGAGTCCACAGAGGAGATGCCTTTCAACACTCCCTACCTCCTGCTGATGAACAGCAATCATTTCATTGCCTCCAGAATTAAGAGTAGGAGTTGGCTGCTTATACAGAAGAGATCTAAATAACAGCAAGATTAGAATATCACCATTCTAATAGTGAAAGCTACTTTAGGATTCGCGAGGATCTTGGCGAGAATTAGTACAGGCACTGCAGCAGGGGTGAAATCCAGCAGGTTCTGACAGGTTCTGGACAACTGGTAGCGGAAATTTTGAGTAGTTCAGTGAACCAGCAAATGCCACCTCTGATCAGAGTGGGGTGGGAATGGAGATTTTGCAGTATCCTTCCCTTGCCAGGCCCACCAAGCCACACCACGCCCACCAAGTCACGCCCACAGAACCAGTAGTAAAAAAAAATTGAATTTTACCACTGGACTGCAGTCCTTGACTTACAAAAATTTGTTTAATGACCATTCGAAGTTAGGATGACACTGAAACTTTTTCTCTGGCAACTAAATAGGTCCAACAGGCACAATCGGTCCTTGCACTGACAACCATTGTAGCACCCCATAGTTGCCATCATTATCATAATCATCTTCATTTAATGATCTCATAATCCCTTGTGGGGTGGAGTCTGGGTAACTGAATGGAGCTGGCAGAGTGTTTACTGGCCGGATGCCCTTCCTGATGCCATGCGGCATCCCATAGTCATATAATCAAAATTCAAGCGACCAGCATATACTTAAATAATTGCCATTTGCATCCTTCTCAGCCACCTTCGGACAAGCAAAGTAAATGGCAGAAGCCAGATATGCTTCATGGCATATAATTAATTTAAAAATTGCAGTGATTTGCTTAAGAACTGTGGCAAAAAAAATGTCATAAACTCAAGCACGACTCACTAAAGAACTTGCCTTGTTTATTTATGGAAATTCTGGCCCCAATTATGATATTAAGTGCAAGACTACCTGCAATATAATTTAGGAGAGGAAGATCATAGGATATTAAAGAATGTGAGGGAAGAACAAAGAAGTAATTTTCAATTTAAAAAAAATAGAAGAACTGGGTATTTTTAAATAGCTCTGGATCAATCTTCTCCAAGGTTATCTTTTCAGAAGTATTGGAAGGACATTCTCATACAGTTAATAATTCTGGAAACTGTCATCCAACAAATATGGAAGAAACTAGGTCAAGAAATTATTCTGGAAAAAATAGATGAGGACACACTGACAATTGTGTATAGGTTGCATCTATTGTGTAAGCTCGCTAGCACTTGAGATAGCTTTTTCTAATTTGAGTCTTCAGTATGACCTTAAAAATGTCATCTTAGTCCAAAATTAATAGGGATCACTTATCTTCTTTGGAGCCACAGAGGAGATGAGACTTGGCATATGCTCCATTCCCTTCCAATTCTGAAATGTAATATTTCCCCATTATGTATAATTAAATATCACAAATTGGCACGGATCTTACACTAGTCACCTATTTTGTGTCTTTGCATCCGAGTAGTTAATTACAATGGCTGCCTGGCTACATGCACACCATGTGAAGAAATGTATGTATGAAAGGCCATTTAGTATTGTTTCTATGGAAGATGATGGGTTAGATAAAACCAAGGTTTGTATTGTTCCAGATTAAGCTGTTTGAACCTGCATGAAGATCCTTTTTAAAAATGGAGTAAGGCATCTTTTCTTAATCTTGGGGATTCTCCATACATGTTGGGACTGCAGCTCCCAGGCTTCTCACCCTGTGCAAATGTGGACACAGGTGTGAATACAGTGTTTTATATGTCTATTTGTAACTGTTTTGATGACTCCCAAGAGAAACAAAAAACCCTCCTACTATTCTGCTTCCTGGGAATGATGAGCAAACAATTTTGAGACTGTATGCCAAGAGTATATAATCCCAGCAAGGTCACTCAAGGTGTGAAGGTCATTTCAGCCGCCCAGCTAAAGCAAACAGATACCTATATTTGGCATCAGCAGTATAGGAAGGTGCTGGAGATGGGTGATCACACTTTAGTCATGATAAAGGCATCATTTCATACCGTTATCAGGCAAAGCAAATCCCATGAAGTTTTATATTTTGCCAAAGAAATCACATGGATAAACAAGGTCTCTGGTATAACATCAGATGATTGGCCCCTCTCTTGAATGACATGCAACATCCGTAAAAACTTTAAAGATGGAAGCAGAAATGAAAAAAAAAACAAGAACCAAGCTCCAAAAGATCTCCAAAGATGAAAGGAATTTCCAATTTCAAAATGAAGGATACCAGGGGGTAAGTAACCAATTCAAATAAAACAAACAGATGGGATGAGTATATTACAATTCTGTAAGGGAAGGATGTCAACCTCCAAGATAACTTAGAAGATATTCTTTATAGTACAGGTAACCCTCAACTTATGGAGCACAACGGAGCCCCAAATTTATGTTGCTAAGTGTGTAATTTGTTAAGTGAGCTTTGTCCCATTTTATGACTTTTCTTGCCACAGTTGTTAAGTGAATCACTGCAGTTGTTAAATTAGTAACACGGTTGTTAAATGAACCTAGCTTCCTCATTGACTTTGCATCTCAGAAGGATTACAAAAGAGGCTAACATGATCCCGGGACACTGCAACCGCCATAAATGTGAACCAGTTACCAAGCATCCAAATGTAAATCACATGACCATGGGGATGCTGCAATGGTCGTAAGTGTGAAAAATGGTCATAAGTCACTTTTTCAGTGCCGTTGTAACTTTGAACAGTCACTAAATGAATGGTGGTAAGCTGAGGACTACCTGGACTAAAAGATAAAGTCAGATCAGCACTCTGGTTATCACCAAGCTGGAAAGATAAGAAATGGATTTAATATCTATGGAAATATGGCAACCAACAGAAGAAGTATCATTAAAGATTAGGCTCATCCAATGCAGATTATATTACAGCTCTTCATGGAAAGGGAAATGCCAGATGTTTAAGTTGATTTTAGAAAAGCCTGAGGAACAAGAGACATTATTGCTGTTGCATACTGGATAATAGAGTAAGTCAAAGAATATAAAAAATAAATCAATATGGGCTTCACTGACTATAGAAAAGCTTTTGATTATGTCAATAATATCAAGTCCTGATATTCCAGGAAAATGGGAATTCCAGAATGTCTCAGTGTCTTCATAGGAAATCTACAGACAGGACAGAAAATTTGGGTTTGGAAGCTGGAATGTCAAAGTTGGAAACATACAGAATGTTGTTAAACAGACTGTCTCCAAATTGGCAAAGGAATGAGACACTTTATATATTGCTTCCTTACCTGTTATATGAATATGTACTGAGGGAGGCTGAACTGGAAAACATTTAGCCTAGTTTTAAAGCTGGAGGAAGAGTGATCAATAACTTGCACTGTGCTAATGACACTACTCAGATAACCGAATACCTTCTGCAATATAATATAATAATATAATAATGAAAATCAAGAAGCACAGTGGAAAAATGGGTAGAAGATTAAATGTAAGAATAAATTAATGACAACAGGGACAGGAGCCAGTGTTTAAAGATTGACATTGCAGAAATAGTGAATAGCTTCTTCCTTTTAGGATCAACTATTAACACTGAAGGAACCAGCAGTTAAGAAATGTGCTGCAGACTAGCACACTATATGGGAATGACCTTGGGATTTGGATTTGGATTTATTAAATTTATAGGCCGCCCAATCCCGAAGGACTCCGGGCGGCTTACAGAAAATAAAGACGGCAACAAATCACAGCCAAGGGAACAATCAGATAAAAAGTAAGCTCCACCTCTCCCTATTTTGGGTCTGTAAAAGAGAGTGGGGGAGAGAAGTACCATATTTTTCAGAGTATAAGATGCACCTTTTTCTCCCACAAAAGAGGGTTAAAATCTGAGTGTGTCTTACACACTGAATACAGCATTTTTGGCCTCCTGAAATCCGCCCCCTTCACAAAAATGGACGTGCAGAGGGTTTGGGAGGCCTGCAAAGTGCTCCTGGGGGCTGGGGAGGGCAAAAATCAGCAAAAAAGCCCTGGTTTTTTGCTTGTTTTTGCCCCCCAGCTCCCAGGAGCACTTTGCAGGCCTCCCAAACCCTCTGCATGCCCCATTTTTCACAAAAAACAAGGTGTGCAGAGGGTTTGGGAGGCCTGCAGAGTGCAAAAACTTTTTTAAAAAAATTACCTCTTCAAAATCTTGGTGTGTCTTATACTCGGTGCGTCTTATAGTCTGAAAAATATGGTACTTTCAGATGTGCAAGATTCTGTTAATGTAACTTTACCATAAGTAGAGTTAGCTTAGCTGGTCTAGTCTACTTAGAAAGGCTGACACATATGGTATAACTACAATGAAGGACTTGGAAAGGATATTTAGATCCTGGGATGTGTCCATATCTACAAAGATCAGAATTGTGCAGGGAATGGTTTTCCCTGTGATACTCTATTGAAAGGAAAGCAGGAATGAGAAAAATCAAGGTAAAAAGAATATTGTTACTTCTGAACTATGGTGGTGGAGAAGATCCTTCAGAATGCCATGGATAAGTATCATAACAAACAAATAGAAAAAAAATAAAATGGAAAAAAATCAACCCAGTTTTTACCAATCTGTGACTAATCCCAGTCCACTTGAGAAGTCCATCATACTGGAAAAAGTGGAAGGAAAAAAAAGAAAAGAAGAAGGCAGCCAGAAGCAAAATGGATGGATTCAATTTGCAACAGCAATGAACGCACCATTGAGAAATGTAAAAGGCCAGGTTGAGGAAGATAATCCTGGAGAAAGTTTACCTATGAGATCAGTAAGAGTTGTTACCAGCAAGTACTTAATAACAACAAAGAAAAGGTAACATGACATAAAATGAAGGCTGAAAATCAAGATCCATTCATTAAATAATCCAGCATGAAAACTCTTGAGTTACATATAAGTTGGTGGAAGGAATAAGCTTCCAAGTCGGCAGATTTTTTAAAAAAATTAAGTAACCTAAAACTTATTCTTGTAGCTGCCTTTCTGAGCAATTCCAACATTCTATATAGCAGGTAATTATTCTGTACATCAGAATTCCCTCTCTGTCCTCACCTCTGGTCAAGAAGAAAATAAAAGATTTCTAAAGAAGATAAAAAACAATACATAACCATACACAAGCCACCATTTTTATTTGACCTCTAGCATTTAAAGGTCAGAGAATTAGTGCCAGGCATAGGCATTGTTTTTCTCTGAAGCTGACCTTGCCTGTAGCTGTATAGTTTTGCTGTATTAGTTTCCCCTCTAGCACTCAAGCATTTTCTTTAAAAGTCCCCTTGTCCTACTTTGGTTGTGCCTGACCCCGCTTAGCTTGAAAAGAACCTTTGCCTGTGGCAGAAATGGCTGCAAGTCACACAATTCCACCCTAAAAAATCTTGAACATATCCCATTAAATATAACTCAAGCGGTCAAGTCAATATTGATGGGGCTGTGGCACATCCTGATGCTGTATTGCAATGACATTTAGTCACCTTGTCCAAGTAAAGCCGTGTTTCTTTTTCTTGGGTTACAGTAGTGGGTTCCGGCAGCCACTACTGCCGGTTTGCACAGGGACGCAGAGGCAGTACAACGAAAATTGCTCTGCGCATGCGCAGAAGCCAAACCAGTCCGAACTGATAGGAACCCACCCCTGTTGGGTTACTTATATCACATCTGGATTCTGGTGTCTTCATCATCCATTACCCTAACTAGAGATAGGTGGGAGTTGTCAACCAACACTTCTAAAAGGTACTAGACTGGGAACAGCTAATTCATAACAACTGTCATTGTGCAATTTACCTTCTTCCCTTACTTCCATCTGTTTCAGGGGTACATAAAAATGCTTTAATCCTTTCTTTAATATGCAAAGCTTTCAGGCAGTTAAATGCTTTTTAGTCAAGGAGCAATCTTACATGCAACATCTTAATCAAGCAAACTATTCAACTAATGAATTAATTAGTCTATATGGAAATAGATTCTATAACATTTAAATTCCAGTTTTATAAAAAGATCTGTTAGCTAGACAATGGCACCTATTTTCTAAATACTAAATAGGGTTAAAGAGGCTTTCTTAACATTATGATAGCAATTTCTTCCTATTTGGTAAAAAACGAGGCTTCCCAAAGGCTGTGCATAGAGAGTGAAAGAATGCCCTTGAAGAGTAGAGTTTTTAGGGTTTAGCTACTGTGAACTGCTACTTCTGAGTATTCTGGGCCACTAGCATGAAGTATATTTTAAAGCAGAGCTAGTGTGATACAGTGGTTGGAGCAAAGGACTAAGATCAGGAATATACATATTAAAGGCTTCGTTTGAGAGGGAGCTCACTTGGATGACTTTGGGTGAATTTCTTTCAGCCCAATCTCTTTCTTAATGCCATTTGGAGAGAGAAAAATGAGTAGTGTTCCTACTGTATGCACTGTATGACAATATTGTCTTAGCTACTTTTTTTCCTTTTAATATAGTTTAAGCTATATTTTGAGCTCCTAGAAGAAAACTAGGACGTAAAGCTAATAAAACAAAACAAAGTAAGCAAGAAATGTTAAAAAGTATATTTGATAAATGCCTACAACCCACTGCGTTTGCTTGTCACAGGTCAGCTGGGAAGGTCACAAATGGCAATCACTTGACCACAGGATGCTGCAACTGTAATAAATACATGCAGTGGCTGAATGAAGCTGGAACTGCCAATGGTCTGCACTCTGGCAGTTTGTGCCTGGCTCCATGAGACGGAGTGAGCTCCTGTCGCTTGATTCCTAGCTCCCGTCCACCTGGCAGTTCGAGAGAAGGCAATGTTGCAAGTAGATAAATGTGTACCATTTTGGTGGGAAAAAACTTAGCTGCTTTCATGTGCGGGGAAGCTGGAGTTGGATCTGGCCGGATGCAAGGCATCACGACACGAGGCGAGGCAGGACTGGCAGAGGAGCCTAGAAGAGCCAGCAACCTGTGCGCCACTAGCTAATTGATGTAAAGCTAGTTTATTTTAGTATTTAGTATTTTATTAAATTTATATGCCGCCCTTTTCCCTGGGGGGACTCAGGGCGGCTTACAACTTAAAAAGGGAAGGGGGAGAAACAATTTTGAACATATAGAACAATACAATTTTAAGAACACAACATTCATACCATTCGGGCGGGTTACAATCTTAGTCCCAGGCCTGACGGGATAGCCAGGTTTTAAGTGCTATGCGGAAGGTCTGGAGGGTGGTGAGGGTACGAATCTCCACGGGGAGATCGTTCCATAGGGTCGGAGCTGCTACCGAGAAGGCTCTCCTCCGCGTGGTCGCCAGTCGGCACTGGCCAGCAGATGGAACTTGGAGGAGGCCTAATCGGTGAGATCTGATAGGTCGCGTGGAGGTAATCGGCAGTAGGCGGTCTCTCAAGTACCCAGATCCACTACCATGGAGAGCTTTATGGGTGGCAAGTAGCACCTTGAAGCGTATCCAGAGATCGACAGGTAGCCAGTGCAGCTCGCGGAGGATAGGTGTTATGTGGGTGAACCGAGGTGCACCCACAATCGCTCGCGCGGCCGCATTCTGGACTAGCTGAAGTCGCCGAACACTCTTCAAGGGCAGCCCCACAGGTTGACACCCTGTGGTGCACCAAGGATAGACATCCAAGCACCGAACAGAATGAACTAGCAATCGAGGCTGTCGGGACTGCATTGTGTGTGGCTAGCATGTGTAGATTTCCCTGACATTGTATGCCATGTGCTAAATAAATAAATAATAAAATGCCAGTTGCCAAATACCCAAATTTTGATCACATGACTGTGGGGATGCTGCAAGAACAAATCGCAAGCCACTTTTTTCAGTGTTGTTGTAACTTCAAGCAGTTGCCAAGTGAATGATTATGAACTGAGGTCTACCTGTAAATTGCTCATTGATCTACCTAGAATTTTATCTGTGACAGCACATTACAATTCAAAGGAGATATAAGTTGAATGCATCAGGAAAGTATCTTGCAATTTCAGCCAAAGCCAAAATGTCAGATGGATTCACTCACAGATATCTGGCTAGTTGCTCTATCATTTCTAATATAACCCTGCCACTGATCCCTAAAATACTGCAGGGGTGTGAAGGATTTAGAAGTCAAATTCAAAGCCCTATTTAGCCATGAACTCACTAGATAGCTTTGGGAAACTTGCTATTTGTCACCCACCTCTACTAAGCTACTGTGAGTATCAGATGAGAAGTAGCAGCTCACACCTAAAACCGACCATTTTTTGCTCAATTTTGCCCCCCACCCCGCAGGAGCACTCTATAAGCCTCCTAAAGGCTATGCATGGCCTTTTTTTTTTAAAACAAAAGCAGGCTGTTTTTTGCTCATTTGGGGGGGGGGGTTACACCCCAGGAGTACTCTACAAGCCTCTTAAAGGCTCTGCACGCCCCATTTAAAAAAAAATGGGTCCATTTTCGTGAAAAACGGGCCCTTTTTGGGAGGTCTGCAGAGTGTAAAAACTTTTTTTTAATTTGTCTCTTCAAAATCTTGGTGCGTCTTAATACTCCGGTGCGTCATATACTCAAAAAAATATGGTAGCTCTTTCCATGTGCCAAATATATTTAGAAAACTATGAACATTGTATCTATACCAATTATGGTAATTTTCCATATTGTTTTAGGGTGACCAAAATATCAAGCATTTTTTAGAGTTATAATAAGTGTCTTAAGTGATTCAAATTGTTCAAGAGACAGTGAAAAAAAAAACAGGAAACCTGAACTTGAAGGAATCTCTTTGGAAAAATGTATACAATTTAAAGTTTATACAATTTTAAAATAGAAAAGGGGAAAAGAAGATAACAATTGCTAATTTGTACACAGATTTGATTTGAACAGATGCAGATTAAATATTTTTTTCAATAATTTTTAGCTATTCTAAATAAAACAGTTCTTAGGTCAAATCCTAGAAATCGCCTCTCTGTCCTAGATGAGGGAAGAGATAGGTCTTTGGTATTTGTGAGAAGGTAGACATTCCCCCCCGCCTACCAGGCAGGACAGTGGCTGCAGCTGAGCGGGAGAGGAGGGAGCAAAGGATTGAGAGATTGGCTGGAAAACTGTCACAGAATATTGAAAATGAAGATCACGTGACCGCAGCAGCAGCAACCAATAGCACTAAAGCAGCCATAACTTCCCCAAATTTCATCCCTCAGGTATCATGGGTCCCAGCTTTTGGACACATTCTGTAAATTAGCCTGTTTGAAGTACCTTGATTCAAAAATTATTGGCCTGTTATGCACCGTTTTGGCCAGTTAAAGGTCATAACAATGAGAATTTTAGTAGTAAGTAGATATACCCATCCGGCTATTCGTTTGCAAGTTCACCTACCTGCCCATTTGTGTCCATGTATTTCCTGACTGTATATTCAAAAGCCTGCAGAGTGGTAGCAATACTAGAGACAATGTTGTTATTGGTAAGTAAATGGAATGTATAACATGACTGGATCCATTGGGTTCTGTTAAAAAATAAGGGAGATGACCTTGGCAGAAATTTGCAAGAAGTACTACCTAAGCAAAAAAAAAGGCTGGAACATTCTTTAATTAAATCCTGGGAAGCATGATAATATTCAGAAACAGCTCAGGCCAACACCTTTCTCATACACCAGGGAATACGAAGGAAGAGAGGTAAAGCACAATTTGACTTGCATGATTCTGTTATTATAGCCCATCTCAAAAGAGTATTAGTTCTAGTCTTCTGGCAGAGTTGATTTTGGGATCTGATCTACCCACTGGGAGTGACATTCATAATAAATTAAATCAATCAATTATAATTTTCAAATAATAATAAATTCTGTTCGAAACCAAAGCATAAAAGTTGCCCTTTGTTTCTATTAAAGCCACACACATAAAAATAAAGATTGGTGAAAATAGGCTGAGATGAAACACATGTTCTAAATCTTTTCCTGATTACACGGAGACCAAATGACTACAGAATTCATCCTTAGAAACAAGGACAAAAAAACCCACCCCAGATTCCCTCCTCCTCCCTCCAATGTCATAATGGAGAAGCAGCAGACAAATTAGGGACACAGAGGAGGCTCGATCTGAAAAGTTTGCAGAGTACTTCCTGGTTGTCACTTACCCTTCAGCTCCTGTTTTCAGAAGTGGCCATCTCACACTGACTAACGGTAGGACTGGCCTCCAAATAAGCACCTTTAACATACTGTAAGCCAGTCAATAATCTTCACAGGAACAGAAGATGTGTAAGAAGATGAACTACACCAGGGATGTTAAACTCAAGGCCCACGGGCTGAATTTGGCATACAGGGTGCTTAGATCTGACTGCTGGGCCTCCCTGGAAACAGTGAAGGGCCGGCCTGTGGTGCCTTTGCCAGCAAAAACAGAGCTCATGAGGGGCACGCCTGGCCCTCCCGAGCTCAATTTTCCCTGGCAGAGGGTTGCAGGCCGCTGTTGCAGAGCGCTTGGGCCACCACAGGTAACCCTGACACAAGTGACGTCGAGCTGGCCATGCCCACCCCGTCCCTGAGGTCAAACAGAACCCTTATGCATGCCTCAATGAAACCAAGTTTGAAACCCCTGGACTACACTAAGAGAAGACTGTTGTTAGCCTGAGGAAGTCACCTATTCCAAATTATATTTCTTTGGAGGGTTCCCCCCCCCCATTTCTGTTTTCCTCCTTTTTCTTACTACTGGTTTAGTACCCATGCCAGAAGGAACAAGGGAGGATGGTTTTTATATGGAGGGTTAAAATCCATCACTGGAGCCTGCATGGTTTGCAAAAAGGCAAGCGACTCCCATATAAGTCAGGATGGCTTCTTCTGGTGGATCCCATTCAAAACAAAAGCAAAGGAAGTATATTTTCCTCATTCTTCTACTGTTTCTCCAGAACTCCTACAAGCTTTCAGTGTTGGGTATCTTCATCTTTCCATTTAAAAACAAACCAAGGCTAAAATCAACTTCCTCTATCACAAACCACACAGGACAGTCAAAGGGCAGGTACCTCACAACAATGGAAATGGAGTGGAGAAGATGTTGTAGAGTCTGCACTCTTCTAGCCAAAGGGCCAGAAGTGGCATTCTGGAGAGTTTCTTGTGGACTTTGATATATTTTTCAGGGTATAAATGAAAACAAACTAAACCAGAAGTTGAACACATAACAAAGGTTGTTTGTTTATCCAGGACAATATCTGAGCTGCTGCCTATCGTGGTTGCAAACTAAGAATAGATTAACTGTCTTTGTGGTTCTTGGACAAATTACAAATCAAGACACCCCCAACACATAGGAAGAAATCAAAGTAATCCAACCTCTGAGCTGCTTCTCAAGGTTTCACGTATGCTACCACAAATGGAAATACACCCAAAAGCCATCTGTCTTGCCAGGTCACAGTTCCCTGCCAGAGTCATTGACAGTTTATATTACAGCAAATAATACTTCCTTTCTTTATGATTATCCCATCATCTCAATTTCAGGGCTGCACTAAGCCACTAATGGCTTTCTAAGAAATATCAAATTTTAATCCTCCTCTTTCCACCTCCTCCTCCTCTACAGCATATTCAAATGTCCCTTGTCCCGGATTCCTCCTAAACCTAATAGTCAAGTGAGGGATAAAGCAAAATCCGGTCTTGCTGGGAAAGACTAGAAATTGGTGACTATTATGGGAATAAGGGAATAATGTACAAGGAAGGGGATCTGAACTCTGCCTGTAATGCAGTGGGATGGCTAATACCTCAAACGTCATCCCTATCCATAATCAAGTTATGCATACACAAACAATGTGTATTTTTTCAAAGACAAGTTATCTTAATTATCATGTCTAATAAGACCATAAGAAAATGGGAAACATCTGGCCAGCAGGGGATCACAGTCCTAAGTACCTGTTTTCTCTTGTGTCCTGATGCCCCGTTGTCCTTTGTGTTATGTATGTATGTGTGTGTGTATGTGTGTGTAAACATACATACATACACAAACACACACATATATATATATATATATATATATATATATATATATATATATATATATATATACATACATACATACATATTATACATACATATATGAATGTATGTATACATGTATGTAACAAGATATATGGTCTTGTTGTATTCAGGTCTTTTCCCATGTAAGATTAAGATTGTCTTGGCAACGTTTCGGCAACATCCCACTTGCCATCTTCAGGCTGGTGTTTTCGGCTTAGTGCTTGTGCGAGTAAGGCGTGGTCGGAGCTGTCATCTTTCTATAAATCTTGGTGTGTGTGTGTGTGTAGTACTGGCTTTGTTGCTGTAAGTGGGTTGATTGGCTGTGTGGTTGCATCCTGATTGGTAGATGGAATGGATGTTTGTAGATTGGTATATATATTAAGCCCAGGCTGAAGATGGCGAGTGAGACCTCACTGAAACGTTGCCAAGACAATCTCAATCTTACATGGGAAAAAACCTGAATACAACAAGACCAGTACACCTACACCCGTGAAAATCTACGAAAACAAATACACACACACACACACACACAGAGAGAGAGAGAGAGAGAGAGAGAGAGACTGTTTTGGAGAAAACTTAGAACATTCATATTTGGGGGGGGGGGCCATGGGGGCTTTTTTTAATTATTTTTATTTTTTATTAAAAAGACAACAATGGGAAAGGGAGAGGATGGAATAAAAAAAAAAGGGAGGGGGAACCCATCTTCACATACAATATGTCTTTTAATCACAGGTGCATCCCTACTAAGTTTATACATCCCGTATCTCTCTATTGTATATTTAATAAGCACCACAATAAGCTAGGGTTTAAAAAACAAAAAGCAACAAAATAAAACAAGGGAGAGAGGGGGAAAAAAAGGTAGGGGGGGGAGGCCAAAAAGGACAAAAAAAAAGTCCAAGAAGGAAAGGGGGAAAAAAAAAGAAAAAAAAAGAAAAAAAAAACCATCATCACATGCAGCATGTCATTTGATTACGGTTGTTTTAACATCTACATCTTCAAATAATGTTTACCATCTCAGATATTTCCTCTAATGTAACTATAGGTCTCATTTTCCTTCTACAATATATATTCAGTTAACATTAGCATTATTTTCCCCCAGAGAATATACTTCTATTCATTGTTAACCTTGCATTTCATACCTTCATGTATTAAGGTTGGTTAAGGTGCTGTGGGCCCAGAGTATAAATTATAAGCATTTGCTTGTTCCTCAGTTCCAGTTTTAAGTCAATAAATGCTGTTGTAACTATACTAGCCTGCTTCTTGCCTATTGAAGCACACTGCATAATACTTTGTCCCTTACTGCTGAGCTGGATACCTTTGGCAGCTGAATAAGGGAGGGGAGAATCACCAGGAAGGAGAATCTCTGTTCCTCAGGATCTTCCCTCCCCAACCCTCCCCTGTTCCCTGCCCGAAGGAAAACTGCCACTCTGTGTTGGATTAAAAAGGGGGTGGGGAGGCTGAATTGTGGTAGAACTGAGCTGACAAAAGAGGAAGGAAAACATCACTTTTTGCCCCAAGGGCATTTTGCTGGAATCCTACTCTACAAGGGAGGGGTAGTAGGGGGACATAAGAGGACAAAACACCTTTCAAGCTACACAGTGGAGAAATAAAATATAACATCACTAGGAAAAGAGAGGGGTCTCTTCTACATATACCGAGTAGACTATTTTGTTTCAATCCTGCATTCTATGAAAAAGAAGTTCATTGTTACCGCAGGGTATAGCACGCAAATTAGTTGAATTTATTCTATGTAAGAATGTGTGAATTGGGAAAGCTAAAGTATGCATTCATCAGTGCACACTTTGGCCCCCTGATCAACAAAGCACAGGTAAGGTGAGGCCTTCCTTGGAAAATCTTATCCTTAAGAGGAAAAAGGTTTCCCTGCCTTTACTCAAGGCCAACTAACTTGGTCCTGATTCTGTACATTATCACTACTTTGAAAGATATTTTCAGACATAATAATTTGATTTAGTGACCTTGAATTTTAGTAACACCTTGATTCGATGGGTGACCTTGAGTTCCCAAAAGAAGTTCCATCTGAATCTTTTGTAAGATGGTGGCTTCAACACCCAGATAGCACACTACACAAGCTACAATCTCATATCTTCCATTTAAGCAGGCACAGTTTTTCTTCAGCTTCAAAGAGTTTGAATTTTTCTCAAATCATGTGATCATTTGACTTGACTGGTGATGTACCTTCTTTAGGTCTATGGTTAGCTATTTGAAATGGGCATTGCTAATGGTAAACATTAATCTAAGTCAACACAACTGCTGTGCAAAGCATCATCCTTTTGCATGATGTTAAAATCAGAATACTCCAAGTAGGGAAGCAGTTTTCTCCAAGGAACCGTCAATTAATCCTAAACAAGGACATGTTTTCTTGTCTTTCCATAAAAGTCACCTTATCTCATTTGGCTAACAATTACAGTGTCTTCCTATAGTCTAATGCAGGGCTGTCAAACTCCCGGCCCACAGGCTGGATGCATCACATGCTGGCCACGCCCCACACCCCGTTTATCAAAAGGGGGGAAAGTCCCAGTGATGCCGTTGTGATGATGTAAGTTAGACTAATGTGGTCTAATGTGAAGTTAGACCAAGATCAGTAAGACTTAAGCAAAGCTTAGAGAATGGATCTTAGCTTTAGACCTAAGACACAGTGCTTGTCTTTTGTCTAAAGTTAAGGTATGTGTTTTAATGTTATGTAAAGTTAAGGTGTGTGTGTCTCTTTGTGTCTGTGAGTGTGTTTTAATACTTCGTTTAAGTTGACAAGGATTACCGGTACTAATTGTTGATCTGGCCAGTCAGCGGTACTAGTAAAATTATTAATTGCATCACACGTCTTGCATATACAATGTAGAACACTATTATTCAATACAGTTTTAACTTTCTTGTCAGTAGCTAAGAACAGTAGGTCTGGCCCGAACAAATATGGACAACAACTAGAAAGGAGTAATGGGAGACATAAAACAGCAACTTATCTGGAAATTTGCAGCTCAGAACTGGTTGTCTAGTAATATGGTGGCTAACCAAACATTTGCTGTGTGGCTATAAACATTTTGGATGAGAAACTTGCTATGAAAGCATGGTCCTGGTTAAGAAAAAAGTAGCTTGTCTTCAAAATCCAGTTGCAGGAAAGGAATTTTATCCTCTTATCAATCTGGAAACTTTGGAGTGCATGGTTGCTTTAAACATACAGTATCTTTATGATGATCTCCACTTCTAATGGATTTAGAAAGAAATAATAATGGGAAAGGAGATTCATCCTTCGTGTATACCATCCATCAGATTAGCATATTCTGTCAAAATGCAGGCATAGTGTTTTTTTAAAAAGGCCTTTGAAGTTTGCTTTGGGGTTTTGCTGAACTAATGCCTCTAACATGCAAGTCTTTCATACTTTTGATTATAAGCATCTCAAATTTAGAAGCTCACCGGCTGCATGCAAGTCAAAAGGCTTACTGAAACTGGCATTGGTACAAGAGATTGTCTATTTGCAACACACACATTCAACATGTTCCAAGGTTTGGAAAGAATTGTGTTTCATCTTTTAAATTACTTAGCATTAGCAGCTTCTTTTGCCTGATAGATGCAAATACTTTGCAAAATCTTTTTTATAAAGAGAAAGGGCAAGAGAGTTGCTGTTATAAAAAGTAAAAAGTTCCTTTCATAGACTCTCCTGTTTATCAATTAGCATTGGAGCATTAAGAATTCTGTTACCTTGATTGCCACCTGTTAGATAGTCTGGTTCTGATTTTAGTTCCCAAACTTCAAAGCACAAGGAGCAAAAATTACTTAGCAAGGACGATTCCAGCGCCATCAAATTCTTGTTAGTATGGTAGATCACAGCATAAGCCCCTTCCACATGCAAGGGCAACTGTTCCTAAGGTAAAGGTTCCCCTCACACGTGTGTTAGTCGTTCCTGACTCTAGGGGGCGGTGCTCATCTCCGTTTCAAAGCTGAAGAGCCAGCGCTGTCTGAAGACATCTCTGTGGTCATGAGGCCTGCATGATTAAATGTCAAAGGCGCACAGAATGCTGTTACCTTCCCACCAAAGGTGGTTCCTATTTTTCTACTTGCATTTTTACATGCTTTCAAACTGCTAGGTTGGCAGACGCTGGTACAAGCAATGGGAGCTCATTCCGTTACATGGCACTAGGGATTCGAACCACCAAACTGCCAACCTTTCTGATCAACAAGCTCAGTATCTTAGCCACTGAGCCACCACGTATAGTAGTGTTCCAACTCTGATGCAATTTCTATAGTGTTGTTCATCTTATTTTTCAGAAATAAGAGAACTTGTTTCCTCTGACACATGGGGAGCAACCTCCCACAGCAGGGCTCCCTTGTCTTCTGGATATTTCCCCACCCCAACATATCCAAGTGGATGTGATGTCTTGCTGCTACCTCCCACATCCACCCATTCCTTCAGGATGTGACTTTATAGCCTTGCAGAGGATAGGAAAAAAAGGGAAGGATGTAGGCTAATTGCTGGCTGGATGTCATTCTATGTGTTTTACCACTGGCAGGAAAGGGAAAGAGGGAAAAGGAGAGAGGAGGTTATATTCTCTTCGTTTCAAAATTTGTCCAGCCTGCCCGAAAACAAGAGGATAGGTTAACAAGTTAATCCAGCTGGGGCCCAGCTCAAGACATATACACCATTAGTCTCTGATAAGCACTGCACTTCTCAGTAGATAATTAGCAATTGGCCTTAATCAATAAGTTATTTTTTGTCCTGAGTAATTAATAATTACAGAGTGCCAAGTCTACAATAATTAAACTCTCTGTGATGATTGTAATTTCAACTTTCTATATAAACCACTGCAAGTAATGTAGCCTTTTACTTCTACCGAAGACGAGCCATTAAAACACTGGCTCTCTCTTTTTGACTTTTTTTTCCTCCTTTCATTCTTCTGTTCCTGCTCTCTCTACTACTCAAGCTGTTATCGATCAGCCTTTCTATAGCTGGCAGAGCTGATCATGCAACAAAAGACACTGGCTGCAAACTTTGTAGGGAAATACAAGCTATTTTAACTCCTGAGTCCCAAAGTACAGCCCCATAAGCTTCTGGAAAGAGCAATCCCAGCTGGAACTTTTTAAGACAAATCAGACCAGAAACAGGAGAAAGTATTTTAAATGTACAATGGGAGGGTGGTATTTTTGCAACAATACTGTAGTAATACATTACACTCATATTCTTAACATCGCAATCTTTCCAAACAATACTGCCAAAATAAGTACAACTTGGATTACAAAGGATTTTTTTTTACTCTAATATGCTGACATTTAACTTCTAGTCACTGGATTGATAGAGTCAAATTGCAGAGGCAATCCTATGAAAGGGAATTTTTAAAATAGCCTGAATTCATTTCAGGGCCAAATTTTATCTTCGGAATCTACCATTATCCTCCTTAATAAAGACATTTTAAGATGGATGCCATCTCAAATCAAAATTAGTAATCATAATTTGAGATCTTCTCAGCTACAAACCTCACTTATTTTGCCTATTTCACATAGGGTAATTGTGACTCAGAGCTATATGTTCTTTATAGCTCTATGTAAGCTATGTGTTCAATGTCAGCTGAGGCCTGTATAGTGCTTGATTCTGGGAACCATTGAAACATTACAGAGGCAAATCTGGTAGCTGTAGCCCCAGTCATAATTATTTAATAAAAGCACATACATATTTAGGCTGCATTTATACTCAATATTTTAACTTAGAAAATGGACCACATCATGTGGGTGTTATTATTTTTCACCTGAGAAACCAACAACCATCTGTCCTCCAATAGATCATCCAGAAAGCAACAAGGAAAAAATATTTCAATAAACATCTGGAGAGGGACAGCGCAAATAAAATGTTCAAAAGAAAGAAGTGAATCAATCATATTCAACTTTGAGATAATAGCTTGAAAATATATAGCAATGGTTGAACGGTTAGGACTAGCATTTGTTGATGTAACCAACCAGTGGCCAGAACATGGTAACATACAGGAAGGTACAACACTGACTGTGGGATGAAACTTTAAGAATAATGGAAAAAACAATGAAAGATGTGCAAAGAAAAATGTGCGAAGAAACATTTAGGGAAAAGTTAGACCACTTAATCAGTTCAAGGACAGAACATGACCTTCCCTTGCTACAATCAAAATATACCCATAATAGGAGCAATTGATGATTTACCTGAATGTCTCCAATTCCATTCAAAAGCCTTATTTTATTTACCAGAAGTCTACAATCCATGCTTAAGGCTGGAAAGAGAAATTGAGTTCATTCGGATTCTATTAGAATGAGTGAGATACCATCACTTCACTCTGCCTGGCTGTATTTAACATGAATAGTCAGGAGAGAAGTCAAAAGGAAGGAAGGAAGGTGTCTATATTTCACTTTCTGCTTCCTCTTCTAAATGACTAACCAACATTCATATATTATGTAACCCTATAGCTAGATTGGAATGACTTCTTGTAGTACCACAGAGTCCTAAATCCCCAGCAAGGACCCAAAATAAATACACAACTATCTTACTGTGGAGAATATTGCTATATGAACTGGAATATAGACCAAGGAAAAAACAATTTTGCGAAGATAATATTCCTTTCATCGGCCTTGAAAACCAACAGGCCCTGGAAGACACTGTGAGAAATGCAAACTAACGATTGCCAATTTACATATCCTTTTTGTTTCCTCATATGCTATTTTGCAAGTTTAATCCAAAAAGCTATTTGTTCAAAATACTTTTTCCCACCTCAGTGTATAAATCCTATTGATATCTCAAGGGTCAAGAGTGGATGGTGGCTATATAGATACAATTTTCCCCGTCTGTATAAAAAGTCTTGTTGATTGACTGATAAATGGCAGATTGCACAGCCAGTACTGTAAAAACAATTATCTGACTAACATGACTTTATTATATTTGGGATGTTCTGTTCTTTATCTCTGCAACTAGTGGGCAGTTAACTCACTGAATAGTGGGGAGGGGGAAAGAGACCATGGAATCATAGAAAAGTTGTCATGTAACTGTAAACCATGATGCAGTTTGTTTATTCAGGTTTAGCAGGCAAATTTATAATTTATGACTTAGGGCAGTCTTGCACATGGTAACCGGAAACTGCTCGCCTTTCATCCCGAAAAAAAGGCTGAAAATAAATCCAGCTTAAGAAATTGCTGTCTGAATTTCAATCTTCAGATATACAGCTACAAGTAAGAGTGCAGACATGGCCTAGATTGAATTAAATTACAGTGGAGAAGCACACAGCTGGACTTGTGCTGAAGCAAGCTGGGAAACATCTCTTTTGAAGTGGAGCAGGAAAGTATAATTGCAGGCTGTCTCCATACCAAAATGTGGGTGGATTGAGGGGTATGTTTATTTAAATCTTCTCAATGCCACTGCTGAAGTGTTGTCCATCCATGATTAGCAGTTGCATGGGAGAAAGTTTTTGAGTGTTGAGTGAACCCAAACACTAAGGAATATATATGATGTGTTTCACACAAAGAAGACATGAATTGAGAAGACATCTATATAGTTAGGCCTTGCAACCCTTCAGTTCTGAGTAGAAAGGAGTACTTCAGAAAGTACAGAAAATGCGAATGCAATGCAGTCCACAATCTGTTGAAGCAATCACATCTGTTTCCAAGGTTATATGGCTGCAGAAAGTAGCTTCCCTGATATAAACATTTCATTCTGGATTAAAGGTGCAGCTGTTCTATTGAATCCTGGAAGTTTGCATTCTGGCTATTGGTGAAGGCCATTTGAAAGCTTCAATGGATCTGGAATGCAGTATTTGGAGCAGTGATGGGCATGCCTTGATATGCCTGCAGCAGGAGTGTGGAACTGATGTCATCACAGCATCATCATGTGACGTATTGGGACATTTTTCCCCTTCGCTAAAAGATGGTGATTATGACCAGTACACATAGACTTCAACTTATGACCACAGTTGAGCCCAAAATTTCCATTGTTAAGCACAGTTGTTAAGTGAATCATTGCAGTTGTTAATTTAGTAATATGATTGTTTAAGCGAATCTGGCTTTCTCACTGACTTTGCATGTCAGAAAGTCACTAAATGTGATCACATGACATCAGAACACAGCAACCATCATAAATTCAAACTAGTTGCCAAGCGTCCAAATTTTAATTGTGTCAGAGATGCTTCAGCAGTCGGGTGAAAAATGGCCATAAGTTACTATTTTCAGTGTTGTAACTTTGAACAGGATTGGGAGGCATATAAATTTATTAAATTACAATTACAATTACAACATTCATTAAATGAATGGTTATTAGTCAAGGACTATATATAAAGTCTCAGGGACATGGTGGATCAATGGCTAAGACGCTGAGCTTGTCGATAAGAAAGGTCAGCAGTTTGGTGGTTCGAATCCCTAGTGCTGCGTAACGGAGTGAGCTCCCGTTACTTGTCCCAGCTTCTGCCAACCTAGCAGATCGAAAGCATGTAAAAATGCAAGTAGAAAAATAGGAACGACCTTTGGTGGGAAGGTGAAAGCGTTCCAGGCCCCTTTGGCATTTAATCATGCCAGCCACATGACCATGGAGATGTCTTCAGACAGCGCTGGCTCTTCAGCTTCGAAATGGAGATGAGCACGGAAATAAGAGGAAATAAGTAAATGTTATTTCAAAGCACTGGTATGCCCAAATATGGGAGAGAGCATACTGCTTCCCTTTTTGTCTTTCGGTTCTACTCTGTTATGTTGACATAACATTTACTTATTTAATTATTTCCTTGGCTCAGCTGATAAGGGAGGAGAGCTTGTGGCTTAGTGGCTAATACAACTGCCTAACATGTAAAAACAGCCCAGGTTCTAATCCCAGTAAAGGTATGGCTAGCTGATGAGAGCTAAATAGCTTGAAATAGATCCATACTAGTCTCCCTTTATTTATTTATCAGCACAAATGCAACACAAAAATGGTTTCCTGCCTGGAAGGTTCCTAGGGTGGAGCTGAAAGGAAAAAAGGGAAGCAGTATGCTTCCCTCCATATTTGGGCATACCAGGTGCTTTGACATAACATATATATGTTGTTGTTGTTGTGTGTGTATGTGTGTGTGTGTGTGTATACACACACAAACATACACACACACACATATATAAACACACACACGTGTGTGTGTGTGTGTGTGTGTGTGTGTGTGTGTGTGTGTCAGTGCTACTTGCCAGACTCACCATTTGTTCTTTTTCTCTTTTTTTTAACCTCGTTCTCCTTTTTTTACCTTGTTATTTACATTGTACTGTTTGTGTTCTCTATATTGTTTGGTTTTCTTGTACGCCACCCAGAGTCACCCAGAGTCAGTTTGGCGTCAGGCGGGGCCTAAATTGGATAATAAAATGAATGTTACAAAATACCACTTTCCAATCTAAAATGCACTATACATTTCCTATAGCATCTAATTAAGGTCCCAGGTCTCTAAGTGTGTTTTTAGACTAAGGAATTTAGTTTCCAAGCTACACCTCCATTTCTCCCATTCCTTTTGTGTGCTTTTAAAATTTCTGAACTACGCACAACAGCGCAGCAGTAGTTACACACAAATGTGATTTGTTCCACCATCTACAAGTCCAGGGAAATGCTTTTGTGCTAATCATTCTTCTATAGACTAACATTGGTATTTCATAAAAAACAAACAATCGTGTTTTAAACCAAGTCAGCAGAGATGGAAGCTTGCAAAATGAACAGGGGGAAAAACTTGTAGGAGAAACAGAGTAGTTAACACCTGAGGGCAAGCATAATGCTAGGGACTGCGAGGCCACTGGAGTTTTTTTTTAAAAATCAGGTAAGAAAGAAAAAGGAACTCGGCAAGCACAAGTGAATCAATCATAGAGACTATCATAGTTTCTGACACAGAGCCCTTCTGGAAAATATATTGCAAGTTTATCTGTTATGCTCTGGACTTAAATTACTAAGAAATTATAGCCTAGGTGCAAAGAAGAGGCAGCAGCTAGAGCCAGGGGCATTGAGAAGGCTTTGCCTTCATCAGTGTCTGAGCAGCTATAAATTTAGAGAAGAGGAAGTAGGCTGTTATGTGTGCCTTGGATATTCTAAACCACAGGGAAAGAACCAGAGACTCTCCCATAATCATAGAATGATGTTCCCAAAAGGGAGGAGGGGGTAGCACTGTAGGAGGCAGAGCAAAAGAAGGCAACATTTGAGGGCTGAGTCAGCCTCCTGAACTTTCAAATAGCTGCAGCCATTCATTACAGTATTTTATTTTACAATGTTTACAACAAAATCCTGGCAAACTCTGGACAGAACACCACAAGGTCAAAGACAACAATATAAAAACTCAGCACAAATTAAAATAGTAACGTGGTTACAATACAAATGAGCAAACAATTATGAAACAGTATGAACAATTAGTATAAGCAGTATGAAAAGAGTCTATTGGAGCTGGGCGGGCAATAAATTTAAAACTAATAATTATAATTAGATATCAGAGACAGCATTTGAATTAAATTATCTTGGAATCAAATCAGAGGTGGTATTCTGCCGGTTTGCCCCAGTTTGGGCGAACAGGTAGTGGTGGCGGCAGGAGGCTCCACCCACCCACCCCCAGATGTCATCACTGATGTTCTGTGCATGCGCACAAGCACCAAGTGCGCGTTCCCGGTTCCAAACTGGTAGTGAAGATGAGAGCATTTCATGCCTGAATCAAATGCACATTAGATCAAAAGTGCTTTATCTTGCTTGGGGTCATTCATACCAGGTGGGGAGAATATTCCACAGAATAGGGGCTGCCACTGAGAAGGCCTATTTCCTAATCCTCCTCACCTCATGTTTTTTGGGAAGGGAGCTGCAACAGGCGCTTTCTGGATCAGTTCACTGACATTTCCCTTCTAGCAAGGCATGGCTTAATGTATCTTGGTCTTTGCTCTGAAATTTGGCCATTTTGCTGCTGAATGTTGGTGGTGCAATAATTTCAGAGGACTAAGTGCCCCAAGCAGATACCTACCCTTGAGCTGAAATATAGAAAGAGGGTGAGTCATAACTGGAAACTTAATAGCCATGTGTGGAAAGTGATCCATACCTGAGTGAGGAATAGACATTTTATTCTGAGAGCAACTGCAAGCAGATGCTGAAGCACTTATGGTGCCAAGGTCACTGGAACAGAACAAAATACTATAGCACATTTGCCGTTCTGCCTTTCTCCCTGCTTCTCTTTCTTGTCTTCTACGTTCCTTACCAAACTCATCAAAGGAAGGCTTTTATTCCTTTGCCACGCTCCTTCTGGCACAAATATTGTTGCTCAGCAGCATCAAAATCATTAAAAGCGATTGTAATTCAAAGACTCATTATTAGCTGAGAGAATCCTCAAGCAGCTTTCCTCTGCAACCTGGAGGGGGCAGCACACACAGCAACTGAAGTAATTCCTAAAGAAGATATAGTATTCCTAGTGAAGGAATCAAAAGCATTCATTATACTAAAGTGTTGCAGCACAACAGCCAAGCAGCAGCTATCATGCTGCTTACTCTGCTTAAATCTCTTTTATCATATATTCTCTACCCCTTAAACCTATAGTTCTTGCTTATTTAGGAATAACCGAAGCTTTATTTTGTAGATTTTAAAAGAAAACTCTAAAGTCCTAGCTATGGTAGGTTCTTTTGGAAAAAGCCTAAGAGTTGCTATAAGGATATTTCAGAACAAGTTCCTTGTGAATCTCTCTGACAGAAAAACAGGAATTGGGTTACTAGATTTATCTGCAAATTTGCCTGAGAGAATTGTGAATACTAAATATGGTAACGTTTGTTTCTTCTGAGTAAATTACTCAAAAATTGGGCTGCACGTTTATTTGACTTTTGACTACAAGCACATATTTGTACATGTAAATCTGTGTTAAGAGTTTTTGGCTGTACAAACAATTGTGGGATTTGGATGTGATGCCTGGTGCTTGTAGACAAGCTAGAATTGATTCCTGTAATTCATATCCGGTAGATGGAAGCTGAAGCTCAACACATCTGGAGAATTCTAGGCTGGGGAAAACCACCCTGTATTCAAGTGGTACACAGTGCTTGAATGATACATAAATTTGATGGCTACATTTTAGTATATCACGTTGTGGTAATCAGCCAATGTGATTGGGTTATTATGGCTTAATGGTGCTGCAAATTCACCAGTTGGACTGTCTGATAAATACAACCTTCACCATGCCCTTCTTTTCAGGTCTCATGCCCTGATTTGGTTAATGCACTTTTCAGAACCAATGTGGAACTGACTATACCAGCGGTCAACAACTGGTGATCCGTGGACCACTGGTGGTCATGAGAAATTTTTGGTGGTCTGCAGAAAAAAATATTTGCATTTTTAATATTGTACTAAATACTATTGATCTTTTTAAAAAATCATATTAGTAGTCTGCGGGATTTAAAATTATGAATTTAGTGGTCCCTGAAGTCCAAAAGGTTGGTGACCCCTGGACTATACCAAGCAATCCAGCTTCATTAAACATAGTTTGAATTTGAATTATTGAAACTAACCACACTTTGGATATTACAGAAAACTGGAGTTAAGCCAAAATGTAATATAGGTTTTTGAACAACATTTTCATGCCAAAATATAAATATATTGCAGTGAAAGTTAGGCAGTTCCCAGACTCACTGAACTACAGATCAACAAGCTGTTGATGCCCACATTTAGTAAACTGCAATAAATAATGCTTGGCTATTGACTATGTTAGGGACCCAGTGGCTCAGTGGCTAAGACGCTGAGCTTGTCGATCAGAAAGATTGGCAGTTCAGCGGTTCGAATCCTTAGTGCTGTGTAACAGAGTGAGCTCCCGTTACTTGTCCCAGCTTCTGCCAACCTAGCAGTTTGAAAGCACGTAAAAAACGCAAGTAGAAAAATAGGAACCACCTTTGGTGGGAAGGTAACAGCGTTCTGTGCACCTTTGGCATTTAGTCATGCTGGCCACATGACCACAGAGGCGTTTGTGGACAATGCTGGCTCTTTGGCCTTGAAACTGAGATAAGCACCGCCCCCTAGAGTCGGGAACAACTAACACTTATGTGCCAGAGGAACCTTTACCTTTACCTTACGGGCTATGTTGTCTGGAGCCAAAGCCTCAAAAGAACAACATGTTGCTTATTTCTACCTTGCCAGTGGTTTCCCATTTATTTATTTAGTGCATGGCATGCCATACATGGTTGAATTTCTTGTTGGAAACTGTTCTATTCTGGCCCTATAAAAGCAGTTAAAACCTGAACTGTAAATGTCTACCTCTCTCTTTCCTCCACCACCTCCATTCCAGTTCCGACTCTCTTTGGAAAATCAAGGAGGAAAATGGTTTCCCTGAACTTCCAAGAACAGCACATTCCAAACAAGCACAATAAGGGTTCTGTGCAGGCTGAAGTGTTACCTCTTGATAGATAAGGAGTGGATGAAAAAAAAGTCAAAAAGATAGATTTATTTCTTAGAGGAATGAATAGACGCAAAACAAGCAACAGTTTTCTTGACACTTGCAGAGACATCAGAATGGCCTTGGGTAAGGCGCTCTGAAGTCAAGATAAAAAAGAACTTTCAACCAACTGCATTTCCCATCTGTTGTCCTACATTTATTACTTTGGGGAGGAAGAGGGTTCAATGAAGCAGTTAAAGTTGCATCCAGCTTCAGGCAGAAGAGAGCATCTAGTCTCACCTTCAGTAGGACACTCTGATTTTAAAACTAAAACAAAACCAAAGCCAAAAGACGTTCCAGCAATTCCAAGCCCTGCGACATCAGTCAGGGCTGATAAATACAGACTTCTTAGTTTTAGCCATGGCTGGGAGAGTGCCCCTGAGGGCAATAATCCCTGCAAAGGGAATTTCCTGCCGCACAAGCTACTGAAGAACTAGACATGAGTCTTTTCAGTTATACTTTCAATGTTAGACATTGAGAGAGGAATAGGCTAGCCAGTTTTACAGCTTTGCAAAGTGTTGCCTGGATTCTCCTCTGAGAGAGCAACTGTCCTCTCAGATCACTGGTTGGACAAGATGTTCAAAAAAGAAAATGGCTACCGAAGCTGATCTCTTGCAGTCAGAACAGCACTGAGGGAGAGAGGGACAGAGGCCAGGAGGAAACTCCATAGATGACTGCTCCTGACAGCAGCACCTCAGGATTACCTTGTCTATGCACTCTAGAGCAAGGGCCTCCAACCTTAGCAACTTTAATACTTATGAACTTCAACTCCCAGAATTTCTCAGCCAGCACAGCTTTAGACCAGTGATAGCTAACCTTTTTATCCTTGCATGCCGAAATTGTTCGTGTGTGCCTGACAGCACATGTGCGCCTGCCCACACCCACAATGCAATGCACTTCCCCTTGCATATGTGTGCTTCCCCCTGTAGTCCCCCCATACATGCACCCCCTGTGCCCCGTTTTGGGCCTAGCAGGCCTCCCTGAAGCCTCCTGGGACCAAAAACAGATCACGGGACTGCACCCCCTGCTGTTCCCGTGCATACGTGTGTGCCCCCCACCTCTGCACATGTGTGCCTGACCTCCTGCATCTCCTGCATGCACATGAGTTTCCCACATATACTGCAGAGGCCCAAAAACCAGCTGGCCGATGGGAAGCGCGTACGCATGCACAGTGGAGCTGAGCTGGACAGCTTGTGTGCCTGCACAGAGGGCTCCTTGTGCCACCTGTGGCACTCCATCATGGCTCTAGACTGTCTATATGGAAAGCCTGTTGCTGGCATGTCACTTGATGCTGGATCACCTGAAGCCAACCTTAGTCTGCCTCAGCAACAGGTGATAAAATTGGGGCTGCTTAGTGAGGATGTGTCTTCATCAGACATTACCTGGGCAGCTTCGTGTTGCAGCAATCCGCAGCCCACTGTCCCAAGTCGCACTTCCAGAAATTGGAGAATATATATTTTTCTAGACTGTGATTTATTGGACATGTAGTTCAAAGCATCTAGAGATCCCTGAAATATTGTATATTTAATTATTTTTGAATCCCTAGATCTCCCAATCATCGTCAGGCATTTTGAACCCTGGTTAGAACCGGTCATGTATCAGTCTCATACATCTATGGTGAATCTTTTTTCTCCCAGCTGTAAAATAGGAACTGAACCATTTTTTAAACCTCACTATGGTATGAATAGGAAAGAGAATCAACTTTACCCAAGTAAGAAAAAATACCTCTTATCAACATTACTTCAAAGAAGAAATAGGATGTTTTCAGTTGCCTTTGATTTGCTCACACTATTGGGTCTATTTAGTTCAGGAATACCTATGCTAATTGGTAGCAATTTTCTATAATTTTATTTTTTATACAATTTCAGACAGCTATTTTAGTTATCAGGGATTTCATTCACTCACTCACTCACTCACTCACTCATTCATTCGTTCTACTGGAATGCTGCCAAAATTAATATAGACTCATGGTGCTTTACAAAAAATATCCATAAACAGAATGCCCATAATAAATATAAATAAATTAAAAATAATAATCAAAATTTGAAAATACTAACTTACAATACTGGTAATAATGAAAATGCAATTATAATCATCTAAATGGACACATTAGTAACTCCAGGTGGCTTAGATTTAATTTCAACCTATCATCGCATCTAGTCTTAGACAGGCTCCAAAAACCAGGACAAGAGTTCTATTACATCTCTGGCATGGTCTGGAGTCGTGATATATAACTAGGTATCATTGCGTATTGACAATATTACATCTCAGGCAGATGGATGACCTCTGCCAGTGATTTTACATAGATGTTCAACAAATGGGAAAGGATTGATATGCGGAAAACTAGGGGGGGGGGAATCTCTTTAGTGCCTCTTGCAGGTCTAATGCAGTCACCCTCTCTCCCAAATAAGAATTGATAATCTCCCAGAACCAGCCAGCTATACCTCGCCTTGTTCTCTGAAGGAGCCAGGAGCCAAGAACACAGATGATGGAAATAAGCTAGGGTGCTGATTTTGTGTCCTCTTTATCAGAATGCATAGGCCTCAATGAATCCCAGATAACATGGCTAAACCTTCTTCAGTCAGCCCACTGGACCCTATCCACAAGGAGTCAACATTTTGATAAATTTGAGTGCCTTTGTTACAAGATGCTACAAAATGGTTGAATAGCCAGAAAGGACCCAGATGGCAATACCCAACAGAGTAAGGGAAAAGAAGTATTTATTTATTAAATTTATGTGCCTCCCATCTCATCTAGAGGCGACTCTCGATGGCTTACAAACATTAAAGCCAGTAAACATTAAAAGGGATAAAACAATAAATAATAACTTGTCACTAAACTAAAGGAGGAGAAAGGAGCACAAAGAACATGGGGGAAAATGGGATCTTCTTTTAATCTGATACCACCTCCAGACAGAGTTATATGCTTTGCCTCCCTTACCGCCCTGAATCCTGGCTAGTACCTATGCTTGGTAAGATTCATTTTCAGGGTTGTATTTGGGATGTTGAGTATGAAAATTTTTACTCTCCTTTACTGAGCCTTTCCTTTCATATTTGCAACACAGTGCAAATGCACCAAGTGTACACTTTTAGATGTTTATTTAGATTCAACTACATATGGTTTATTTAGATGTTTAGATACATTGTTTGGATGTTTATTTAGATGTTTAGATAAACATAGTTTGTGGACTACCATGCTATAAACAACATAATAAATGTGCTATGCAAAGTCAGACTATTTGCCTACTTAGTTCAATATTGTCTCCTGTGGTTCTAGCCCTCCAAAATCTCAAGCAGAACTCCACCCACCCACCCTCATTTTCTTCCATCTGATATTTTATTAAATTGGAGATGTACTGACATGCAGGTTTGTTGTCTGAAAATAATGGTCATATTTTCTCCAGTTTCCTTCTGAAGGTCAACCTATTAAAATCAGCAGGTAAAGCTGTTCATAACTTGGAGATAAGTATTATCACCTGCTATTTTCAACAGGTCAAACTAATATTAACACACAGAAAAATGACCAGTAGAAACCAAAGTTGGTTCTTCTGCTCTTAGATAACACATATCTTAAAACTCTGGTGACATTACTGAATTATCTATAGTAGGTGTGAAACAATGTGTTAATTCTTATTGTGGCATCTCCCAAATATCACGAAGATACTGGACAGAAATGGCTAAGCATCCTAAAATTACATATTTTCTGACATTATTTGCAAGGCAAAATGAGGACCCAGACTGTTAGGGGCAATATGTTGACTCTATAAACTGCTTAAAGAGGGTTGTAAAGCGGTATATAAGTGCTATTGCTAAAATGGGACCTTTTCCTCAGAAGTCACGGAGGTATATTTCTGGAAGTTATTAAGGAATAGGGGAAATGTGAATAGTATAATTACAACTGCTGGTCCTCCTCTCTGTGAATATACAGCACAATATGGGCACAGATATAATATTCCTATTGAGCTATTCTTTATTCACAGCACATATAAATGATGCAAACACCACAAAGGTAAGAGAATATCTCCAAAAAGCTTCACAGGAGAAACTCCTTTGCATCCCCAAACTATGCCATAAAATGAAAGCATTCTCCATCTCCTCTTGCCTTTTCACATCATATGATGTTTCCAAGAGGCTTCATTGGCTAGTGCAACCAAATCAATGGTCTCTGCTTAGAGAGGGAGTCTATTTATGTATTGCATTCAGATAACAGAAGTAGCTGAAAATAGTCTGCACAGTATAAGAGCATTCCAGAGGCAATTAGCTTATCAGTAGGTCCTGAGGTAGTTTGTGGCATTTGCCAACTCATGGGCTGTCATGGAAGGATAGCCTCCAACGACCTTTTCTCAATGACATACTTCATTTGACTCACACTACTGATAACAAGGCTCCAGCCAGCTCTAGGATGAAGGAAAATGGGCAGAAGGGTATCAAATATAGTGGTTGGTGATTTGGGAGAGGATGGAAAGACAGGAACGATTTTAGCAACTAATATTTGAATATACCTGACCTTCCCTCCTTAGGACTGGGATGCAAACATCTGAGGATCCTTAGATTGCAGTGAAATACAGAAAAATCTGACTGCCATCTAAGTGGCTATCCAGATTTTTGAAGCCTAGATCTGGTAACTCTGCCAAATGATTGGTAAAATGATTGTTTTACTGGAAGAGGCATTCTATATCATCTCACTGGAGTGGATAACTACAATAAATCTATATAATCATATAATAAGAAAACAGAGTTAGTAAAGCAGCAAAATACAGTCATTCAATGGAATAAAAACAGCACATGGCTTACAAATGCATCATGTATTTTCATTCATTGAGGCGTCTGCCATCCTCCTTATCCACATTTTTTGCCGAATTGTCAAGAAAGAAGTTGTGTATCATTTTTGCGACACATCTCTTTGGTAACAAATTTTCCAGGCTTTGCAATAAGGAGCCTCAGAAATGCATTCATCATATAGGGTCCTGAAAGAGCTCCTGTGATCCTCCCTTGTTTCCGAACTCCCTTGTGGTGTGAGCACCAGCAGCTTCAAACAGGTCCATCCTCCTGCCTTGTGACTATAAATTCTATTCATGCCTTTATTGTTATCTTGACAGGTCAAGAGACAGAAAATGAGGAGCGAAGGTGTTTGGATGAGATATATGCACATTGTAAAACCTGCTCCAGTTATTTAAAGCGAGTATTTGGATAACTAACCAAATATTGGATTAGCCCAAAGGGTTTGGAAAAAAAGGGAGGAGGGGAGCAAGGAAACCTCAGAAAGTCTTAAGACCACCAAGGTTTTGATACTGTAAAAGGAAAAGAGAAAAAGTCTGATTATAAGAATTGGTCATAAGACAAATCAAATCTTTATTGTGGCTACTAGTCAGGTAAAAAATGAAATTTAACTCCATAAAGTAGTCAACTTAATCTTTCTGATTCATGCTGGATACCAAGAATATCCATATGTGATAAAATATTTTTTTTTAAAAAAAACCTCTGCTTTAATTTTTTCTCCTTCATTTTCTCTCTTACACCCCCTAAATAATTTTCATTTTGTTTCTTTTTGGAGGACATCAAACACCCCCCTTCCTTTTGCAAGCCACCATATCATTTAAAAGATCTTTTAACAAAGTGGGTTTTAAAAAAATAAAGACCTGGAAAAGACAATCCCCTGTCCACATATTTGTTTGGCAACCTGTCTTTCCCCTCCCCACCCCACCCCAGCGCCACAACAACAACAACTGGGATATAATCAGAGTTGTGGTCCCAAGGGCTCCGGAGAGCCTCCAGCTTGCGGGTACAGTATCTGTGGCCATGAAATACTGGCGATCTCAAGGGAGGGACGGGGGGGACGAGAAGGGGATGTGGCAGGTCTCGGTTTCTTCAGCCCCGCCCGCCGGAATGCCTCCGAAAAGAGAGAGAGGGAGAGAGAGGGAGGGAGGGAGGGAGGGAGGGAGAGAGCGCCCTGTTTTGGCTTCTCCAGCCAAATCCGCCAGGCGCATCACTCCAAGCCGAACGTGAAGCTGAGGACGCGGGAGGAGGAGGAGGCGGCGGCGGCGGCAGGAGAGAGCGACCGAAGCCTGGGGCGTGGAGGCGCAACGACGCCCCTCGGGCAAGCCCCCTACTTCGCTCCTCCAGGCTGCTTTTACAGGCCGGCCCACCTGTAAGCGGTGTCTGAAATGCGTTTCTCTCCTTTCAACACACTGGTGGTGGGGGGGGGGGGAGAGAAAGAGGTCAACCTCGTTCACACCCGCCTTTTTCAGCACCGCGGCGGCGGCTTTATTTTTGGCGAGGGAGAGCGCGCGCGTCTGGAGGAGATTCCCGTCTCTCTTTGCATTCCCAGGTCTCCCCCCACCACCACCACCCCAGGCTGGGTTGGGTCTTTCTCCGCCTCGTTCTTCTCTTCTGCACCTCTCTAAAGGGCTGCCCCACGTGTTGCATTCTGTACCCCGGGAAGTTCTCTCGGTATCCCAGCCGGCTTTGGTAGTGTGGTATTTTAACTCCTCTCACACACGCGCTCCCCAACACACAAGCATGCCAACAAAGGCAACGCATCTCTCTCGGAAAAAGCCGCCGCGGAAGCCCTTTTGGCTGCCCGCGAAGGAAAAGCTGCCGAGTTTCTCCCGAGGCGGAGAAGGCTCGGGCTTTGAGAAAAAGCCTTCCGCCCTGAGGATACACGTTTTATTAGCCTAGCCTAATTCTTCCTCAGAGACTGCGCAGCCCAATCCTGTGTATTTGAGTAGAAAATAAACGCCACGCTTTCGCGCTTGCTCGGATTAAGTCTTCCGAAGCTCACTGTTGAGTTTTCAATGGTGTTTGGTTCTAATGGAGATACCATCCAACAACGGGTTTTAGATTTCCACCCCACCCCCCCCGATGAACTGAGTGACTGTCTTGTTTCATCTTTTGGTAAACTCGAATGCAAGTAGGTGTAAACCCACTATGCACACACTCAGACACCAATACATACCCGGGGTTGTTTCTACTCTACTGCTCCCCAACAGCCCCCCACCCCCCGTTTCCTTTTAAAGATCTTGTTATCTTTCTTAAACGTCTGGCGTCTGCTTCTCTCCTCGTCTCTCTCTCTCTCTCTCTCTCTTCCACACTTTGTTTTGATCTCTTGATCACTTTTGAGTAAACGTTTCAATCCTGCAAATCACCAGACATAAAACTTCCCCACGACTCCTCGTTCGCCCCTCGTACCCTCTCCATCGTCAAAACAAATCGCCGCCGCTTTCCAACCCCCATCACCTCCGTCAAAACACAGATCCGACTAAATTGGGGTGTGTGTGTAGAAAGTCGCCTTAAATTCCCAGGTCCTCCACAACCTTTTTATCCACCTCGCCCCTTCCATTAACCAATCACAAACGGGGAGGGGGAGAGAGTGAGAAATCGACCAACTTCATTACGCTTTAACTCCTTGGAAAAAGTCAAAGGTATCCCTCATCCGAGGTATTTGCAGGTATCACGTCGGTTGCCATCCAGCTGCTCCCGGGAACTTTGCCCCCCCCCCCGGGTGTTGGCACCCACACGTCCCCCTCGGGACTACAAAGACAAAAACAACCCGTGGGGACTCCGTGACCAGACATCCCCCCTCGAATTACCTTGGCCTTTGACCGAAGAGATGCCCAGAAGAGCGAAGAGCGCGCCACACAGTATCCTTCCGCAGCTGCCAATCCCGGCCATGGTTCCCAGAGGCGGAGCAAGGCTGAGGATGGAAGAGAACTTCTGGAGTTTGGGGAAGGTCTTGTGAAAGGTCCGTCCACCTATAAATCCCGTGTATTCGCTCCTGGCTTGCCTTGCAAAACGGGCCGGAGAAGATTTGCGACGTGGTAGCGATCTTCCGTCCCCTCACTTTTACTGACTTCTTGGCCAGATCGCCTTAAGACCCTCGCTCCATTCCCAAGAAGGCTCGGCGAGAATCGGGAGGGGGAAGAGGGCGATTTTAATCCCGGTCACCCCCTCTTCCCCGATCAATTCTTCCCTCAAAGTCTGAGGAAGAACGGGAGACTGCGACATCGGTCATCAGCCCCACATCGCCATCCTTCCAAAAAGGTTTGGCGGAAAGGGAGAAAGGAGAGAAAACAAACGATCCTGCACTGCGGGGCAGAATCGGCAGCAGCCGCGGAGAAGAAGGAGAAGGAGGCGACGCCGCCGCCGCGTCCTTGGGACCGCAGAGGCTCAACAGGGTGGATCGGTAGAGGGAGGTGGAAAGGAAGGGAGAAGTCTGGATTATTCAGAGGTCCGAGCTCCCCCAAAGATACTTGGAGGCTTCGGGAAGGAAAAGCCGTGTGGAGCGAGCGGGTAGCGGTGGCGAGAGATCCACAGTCACACCTACCAAATCCCAGAGGGAGGAGCGAAGTTTTCTCTCGGCAAACGGCGTTCAGGGCCGAAGGAAAAGTTTTGGGGAGGGGGAATCCGGTCTGGGGTCTTTCTCCCCTCCCCGAATCCTCCTCAACTCGCCTTCGGAGCCGTTCTCATGGCGGGAGGCAGCGGACTCGCCTCTCTCTAACATCCCGAAGGCGAGCCAGCCTGGGTTTGGAGGACAGCCGCCCGGACGTCTCTCTCCCTCTCTCTCTCTCTCTCTCTCTCCAGGGTAGGAGACTCCGGGCTTCTCCGGCGGACGCGCTTCGCTTGCTACCCTCCCGCTCCTGGCTCGGCAGCAGAGTGAGCCAGGATCAGCAGAGCCAGGAGCGGCGGCAACCTCAGCCAGGGATAGGCGGAGGAAGAGAGAGGCCGGCATTGCCACCTAGTGGCCCACGCCGGCAACAGCGATCGACGCGCGCTCCGCCAAGGCAGACGACGACGCCGGTCCGCTGTGCCGTCGGGCTCGGTAGAGCGGTTGTTAAGGGGAGCGTCATTACGAGCTCCCCCCCCCCGCCCCAGTCCGCACGAACCTGTAGGAACGGCACACCAGCACGCACCCTTCCTACCAACAACGACCCCTTCAGAAAAGCGCCCAGCTGCTACAAGTTTTGCATTTGAGTTGGGTCCCATTGCTTCGGATTTTGGGAAAGTCCGAGGCTGGTAGTGACCAGGGGTTAAGTTTTGTATAGATGTATAAAACCGATGGTATAAAAGGGACGCGGTGGCTCAGTGGCTAAGATGCTGAGCTTGTTGATCAGAAAGGTCGGCACTAGCGCCACGTAACAGAGTGAGCTCCCATTACTTGTCCCAGCTTCTGCCAACCTAGCAGTTCCAAAGCATGTAAAAATGCAAGTAGAAAAATAGGAACCACCTTTGGTAGGAAGGTAACAGCATTCCCCGTTTAGTCATGCTGGCCACATGACCACGGAGACCTCTTTGGACAGCGCTAGGTCTTCAGCTTTGAAACAGATCAGCACCACCCTCTAGAGTCGGGAACGATTGTGTGAGGGGAACCTTTACCTTATAAAACTGAGGAGATTGTTTTAGGCAAATAATCCAGGATTCCATATGTTTCTCTCCCCCTCCCCCATATCAAAGGAAATCAAAAAATAATATTTTGTATGGAGTCATTGGCCCTTTCTGAGCTTGGTTGCTGCTTGTAGGCATTTCATGTATTTATGACTGGCTGCTTAGTTACCATTTGAAGTTGCGTAGAAACCCTCCCCCCTTTAAAAAGATACTTATGATTGGGATGCAAAATTCTGATAGCCGCCCCACCACCTTGCAGTTACTGATTCCATTTTGAGTGTATTTATGGCCATTTGCAATTTTGTGGGGTCACATGTGCACAATGTATGACGTTTTTTTAGTGGAAACCACCATTTACTTCTGATTTCCAGCAAAAAAGCACCCATTGCAGACAATGGTTTTGCTTAACAAACTGGCATTTGCTTAATGATTATGCTGATTTCCTAAACAACCTCTGCAAAAAAAATGTAAAATCAGGTTGGTCGCATGGTAACCTGCTTAATGACCATCACAACTCACAACCATAATTCCAGGCTCAGGTATGGTCCAGAATCTGCACCAGATTAGGCAACATTAGTGAATGTGTGTGTGTGAGGGGGGATGTCATATATGTCATAGGCTGCCAGTTTTGGTAGAGATGTGGTTTCCTCCTTAGTAATTACTTGATTGTGGTATTATTTTCTGCCTGATTGTTTGGTATTAATCTCTGCTTACATGGATGTGGATCTGTAGAGGATGTGTTCTGTTTTTTTTGTTTCCTTCTTTGTAAATGTGGTTTAATTCTATCTATCTATTGATGATCATCCATAGACGCATTAGTCATTAATAGTCACATACAGTAGAGATAAAATACATGTCACAGAGAATGTAAAAGAACATATTGAGATAAACTACACAGATCAGCCATCAAGTATGGAATAAATCCCACACTCACTAGCACTTTAAATCCAGGTCATAAGTCCTTTTCCAGAGTCCATTGTTAGCTTCAGTCACAATCAGTCATAAGCTGAGGACTACCTACATCCCAAAATTCCCTCATAGTTGCCCCTTTGCTTATAGTCAAGCTCATTCTTGCCAATAAGTTGCCATTCTCATTTGTTCTTCTTCCTTCCACTTTGGGAAAAAGAAGAGTCAGTCACGAGGAGATATTAATGTTTTTAAAAGCTTTGTTTAATTACTGACTTTGAATTATAAACTCTCTGCTTCTGTCAAGAAGGAAGGCAGGAAGACAGGAAAGAAGGGAGGGGGGAGGAGGTAGGTAGGTAGGTAGGAAGGTAGGAAGGATGAAGGATTGATTGAGAACAAATATGCTTTTAATGAAAGTGCCTAATAAAAATAAGAATAGAGATATCCTACCGTGACCACCAACCTCAGATATGAGTTATCTGCTATTCTACTGTGAGACTTTTTTTAGACCAAGTATTGAAGTGTTTATTGACTCAGTTTTCACAGATGCCAGAAGGACAAATCACTAGTACTAGTATGCACCCATTCTGAATGTAGAGAAGTGGGGAAACAAGACTTGAGTGCAGCCTTAAATAGAAGGACAAAGAGGAATGGGGACTTTAACTGGAAAATTTCCCATTTCCAAAACCGCTGCTCCAAAGCCATAGTCAGGCATGCCTTTGTCCAGCTTTGGCTGATGAGCCAGGTGCACCTCTGGTTCACTGAGAAGCTGTAGCAATGCCCTTCATATTTCCAAATTGTAGTACTGCAAAGCCCACTGCCTGGGTCTTTCCATTGAAGAAAATGGATATTCCCACAATATGTGATGAAGAATCTCAGGTAGAGTCTTTTTGGAAGTTGAGTCATGGCAACTGGACTTCTTTCCAAACCAGCTCAATTTCCAGACAATATTTTGTCAGATAATATAATGCCAATTTTGTGGGTGTTATTTGAGCTTGCAATAGTACAGTTGAAAATGCTGGTTTTCACTCTTAGTGCCCTAAAGGAAAAGGCCCTAGTAGTTGCAACACACTTTTCTCCAAACTGGCTCAGGCTTGCTCTGTCTGAGAAAGGATATTCCAGGAGAGTAGAAGGCATAGATTTAGAAGCGTTTTTTCCTCTAATGATGCCCTAGTAACATATCTTCTTGAGATCTGGCTCAGAATCCAGAAGTTTAGTCACTGCTCAGAATGTGATAATAATTTCTGGAGATTAAAATCTACTCTGTGCTATCTATCCATTTGGGGTGGCTAATTTTAATTTTATTAATTACTTTGAGAGTTACTATCTTAATAGAGCCGAGGTGGCGCAGTGGTTAAATGCAGCACTGCAGGCTACTGCTAGATCAGCAGTTCAGCGGTTCAAATCTCACCGGCTCAGGGTTGACTCAGCCTTCCATCCTTCCGAGGTGGGTAAAATGAGGACCTGGATTGTTGGGGGCAATATGCTGACTCTCTGTAAACCGCTTAGAGAGGGCTGAAAGCCCTATGAAGCAGTATATAAGTCTACTGCTATTGAATATTCTTATTGGGATTTTGTTTATAGAAATGTGGATTTTTGGCAGTGTCAAAATACTGGAAATAAAATGCATACAGTGAAAAATAAAATGTCTCCTCCACTTCAATCCCTTCCTCCAGTCAGAAGTCTGGGAGAAATCTGTTCCACTGTGTAAAAGACCTGCTGCTAGAGCAATTCTCTTTGCCTGTACATTTCTGATAGTACTTGATTAAAGCTTCTACCTCCAAGATAGCAGCAGAATTCCCAGGCTTTCAATCAGAAAATCAGCAGCTACCTCTGTTGCATTTCTGCTTGAGGATTGGAACAGCGAGGGGCCATAGAGCACATGAAGAAGGATGAAGATTTATCAAGGAAAAACACAATAACAGGAGTTGACAGTGGAAGTGACTATCCACAAGGAAGACAAAGGAAAGAGCTCAGTGATGTGAGTGCCAACCAGGAGCAAGAAATGCAGGTTATTCTATGCATTGCTTTGGTTCAAAAATAGCACTCAGCTCTTCACTGTAGAAACAGGATCTAAGATTCTGGGGGGAAAGGAACTCAGTATGTTGAATTCGTAAAGAGCAGAGAAATCACATTAGGATTCTATAAGAAGAGAAAAAAATAAGTGAGTCGGAGTAGTTGGCAATGAGCTAATTATTATGATGTCTGCTGTTTTTTCATTGTTGATTTCATGTTGTTGATGTCCAAGGTTCTAAGGTTCTAAGCAAAATTTTAAGACAAAAGAAATAAATGGCAAGGAACTGAAATAAATGAATGCCAAATAAACACATCTGCATAGGTTTATAACGTTGGCTTGTTGCAGAACAACTTCTAGGTCTTATCAAGTTCATTGAAAATGACCCTTCTTCTTAATCCATATGAGAGAGAAGTTATTGCAAGAACCGATACAACTTTATACCACAGACTTTGGAGATCTAGGAAAAAAAGCTTAAGATCCTATGATCTCTGGAAGTTCACACCTAGCCTTAAGGTTCATGAAAAAACTAGAAAAAGAAAGAATACTGAAAATGAATGATTGGCTGTGTGCATAGGAACAATAGGGAGATGCCAGTCTTAGGCATTATCAGGAGGACAGGAAAGTAATGAAATGTGTGTCACAATATTATGATTGAAATGCCGTTCCTTACATGCAAAGTCCAAACACAAGTATGAAAGATAGAAATTGTGCTGTAATGTCTCAGTCTATAGAGATTCTCAGTCATCCAGGTCATGGCTGTCCCCAAAGATGCATTTTCAAGAGGCAACTGGACTTTCTGGATTTTCTTTGCAGATGTTTCACTTCTCATCCAAGAAGCTTCTTCAGCTCTAACTTCTTCAGTCAGAGCTGAAGAAGCTTCTTGGATGAGGAGCAAAACATCTTCAGAGAAAAACAAAAAAGTCCAGTTGCCTCGTAAAAAAGCACCTTTGGGATAATGTCTCAGTCCACATTTTGATATAATCATGACTTGCCATGAATACCTATAATCTTGATGTAAGGCACTCTAGTGCGGTTATGCATGCCCCTACTGATCTCTTAGGAATGGGATGAGGCCAACAGTAGACAGTTTAAGGTTAAAGTTATGGGGGTTTGAAAATGTAACAACAGACTTAGGTAGTGCATTCCAGGCCCTGACCACTTGGTTGCTGAAGTCGTATTTTTTGCAATCAAGTTTGGAGCAATTTACCCTGAGTTTGTATCTATTGTGTGCTCGTGTATTATTGCGGTTGAAGCTGAAGTAGTCATTGACAGGTATTGACATTGTAGCAGATAATTTTGTGTACTATGCTTAGGTCAGACCGAAGGCGGGGTAGTTCCAGATTGTCCAAGCCCAAAATTTCAAGCCTGGTGGCATAAGGTATTCTGTTGTGAGAGAGGAGTGGAGTACTCTTCTCATGAAATACCTCTAGACTCACTCAATTGTGTTAATGTCCGATATATTGAAAGATGGGTTGCACCTTACAAGGACTAGTGCAAATATGTTGAGGCCTAAACATGATGAATGTAGGTAGAACTTTAAACTGAATCTTGCTGGTGTTGAGAATGAAGGCTCTGAAGAAAGGATTTCAGATAAAGACTAGTGCTACAAATATAAGGGTTGTTGTAAAGCCTTTAATGAAAAATCAGACTTATAAAATGTAAAACCTTTGTATGGAGTGTGGGAAATAAAATGAATTTAAACCCTTAGTACAAGTAAAGAAATGTTAATAAGTGTGATGACAATCTGGCAAGAAGACTCCGGTGATTCAAGTATTGCAGTTGAAGGATACAATTTGTTCAAAAAAAGAAAGAAAGAAAGAAAAGAAAGAAAAATGTGCATTATATGTTACAACTATCCATTCTTGCTCAAAAACCCAAGTGAATGAATTTGCTAACACTGCAAAAACATCTTGAGTTAAAACAAGTGGAGGAGTGAATAGAAGCAATATTATCACTATCTATTGTCATCTAGCCAACCAAGAAGAAGATATGGATGATTATGAAGCAAACTGAAGAGCTTTCAAAGAGGTATAAAGAAGTAGCACTGGAAGATTCATATCACCACAACATCTGTTAGAAAATAAATCCTGCCAAACATTGTTTTTCCAGAAACATCCTAAGTACTTTTGCTGAAACTTTCTTCTTCAAGAAGTGGAGGAAGACACAAGTAGAATAAATATCCTTGTCTTGATACTAATCAATAGGGAGGTCTTAGCCAAGGAAGTGGTAATAAAATTAATGTTTTGGAAAAATGACAAGGTAATGCTAGATTTGTCTTGATTTTGAGGAAAAATAAAGCTGTATATAATCTAAAATAACTTGAACTTAAGAAAGCCCATTTAAAAGAAATCAGAAACAAATAGAATTCCATATTGAGAGAAATGAATAAGAAAAAAGATCAAGGCACTTTGAATTGCTAAAAAAGGTGATAACAGAAGCACAGTTTCAAACTATGTTAATGGGGAAAGATGAAAAACAGCAGAAGACACCAATGTGGCTGCACAAAAAGCTCAGTGATTTTCTAACAACAAAAAAGGACACATACAGGGATTGGAAATAAGGATAGACCACAGTATTCACTGGTAGCCTGCGGTTGTAAAAATGGTGTCAGAAAGGCTAAATCTCAAAATTAGTAGAGGTTAGTAAATAATGCTAAGAGAACATCTTTTGGTTCAAAATAAAAGTAAGATAAAAGAATCCACTTATAAGCTGCTGGCAAAAAGCTAACAGCTAACAAAGAAAAGGAAGAACTATTCAACATCTAATTTCTTTCAGTCTACTCTGAAAGAAGAATATATATTCCACAAGGCAATTGCGAACAGCAGGCTAAAGGGAATATCTCTTTATTTTGAAGTTTACTCTCCTGAGCTAGATAAATTACTTCCCACTATATTGAAGAAACTTGTTGATAGTCTTGCAGAATACACACACATATCCACATAGGGGACACGAATGGAAACCCTGAAGAATAGTGCCATATAATTAAAAAAGGATAAATGTTGTTTGTATTTTTTTAAAAAAATGTTATGGGAAGGAATACTCAGGGAATAACAGAACAGTTACTTTGATATTGCTACCTAGAAAGATTCTAGCATAGGTCAAAACACGATTGATCTATGAGCACCTTGAAGTATTGATAGATATCAGCAATAGATACATAAAGAAATATTTCCAGATTAACTTTATCTCATTCCTTTGGCTGGGTGATTTTCTTAGTAGAGTAAGGGAATGCTATGGCTATAATTTATCTTAATTTCAGAGAAGCATTTTTCAAAGTATCTCATGACATTCTGATTAGAAGGTTGGTTAAGTGTGGGATAAATGGCATTAAAGCTAAGTGCATACGTAGCTGGATTTAAAATATAATACCCCAAAAGTGCTCATCAATGTTTCCTTATCACACTGGAGGGAGACCAGAGGTGGGTTGCTGCTGGTTCGGCCCAGTTCGTCTGAATTGGTAATGGAATTCAGGCCTGAGTCACAGAACTGGGTCAGAATGGGTTCCCTTGCTGCTGCTTGGCTGCCGCCATTTTGTATTTTAGTGACTGCGTGTGCGCAGTTCACTGTAAATTGTTCTGTGCATGCACGAAGAACAATTTACATCGAATAGCGCACACATGGGGGTTGCAAACCGGCAGTGACGCCAGCAGCAACCCACCCCTGAGGGAGACATCAAGTAAGATGGCACAAAATTCTGCCTTGATCTGTGTATTCTTCAATATTTTTGCTGATGATTGGTATGGTGGGATGGAGACAATGTTCATCAAATTTGAGATGACACAAATCATGTGAGATATTAATTCTCTAGAAAACAGAAATAAAATTCAAAATAACAATTATATATTGGAATGATAATTATATAATAATATAGGAAGTCCTCTTATCAACTGTTAGAACTTATGATGGTGCTGAAAATGACAGGCCAAGTCAATGACAAAGCTGGCAATATAATTGCAAGTTACTGCTCATGATGTCTCACTTAATGACAGTGAGTGGATTGCTTAATGATTGTAGCAGAACTGATGTTGTAAGTCCAATGCAGTCACATGATGTTTCACTTAATGACCATGTTACTTAGTCACAAAGTTGTGTGGCCATTAAGTGAAGACCATCTGTAATTTTGAGAGAGTTAAAGAAATGGTCTGGAAGTAACAGAATGAAATTTGAGAAAAGCAGTTTCAAACTTCTTCAATTAGAAAACAGAAATAAAATGTCCATTTCTGGCTTGGAAACCTGGCAATAATACTAATGAAAAAGATCTTGAATATGGATCTAAAACCTGAACATGACTCAGCATTGAAATGTGACTGCAAATACACAATTAAGATATATCAAGATAAGTATCGTTTCCAAATCATAAGACTAATTGTTCTACTAAGTTGGTCCAACCATACCTCAAGTATTGCATCCAGTTCTGAGCCCCACACTTTAGGAAAGATTTAGAGAAACTGGAGTATGTTCAAAGAAAAGCAAAAGTGATAGTCATTAACCCTGATGAAGAGATACTGATGTTTAGTCTTGAAAAGAAAAGCTTGACTGGTGCTGTGATAGTATTCTTCAAATATTGGTTGGGTGCTATACAATAGAAGACATTTTCTCTTCTTTATCATCCCAGAACCATGAATTAAATGAAAGGAAAGCAGATTCTGATTAAGTGGTAGGGAAAAAAAACTCTTTCTAATAGTAAGAGCAGTTCTTCAATAAAACAAATTAATATATATTAGAGATTGGCTCTCCTTCTTGGACCATATTTCTTTGGGATGTTTTTTACAATAATTAATATTCTTGTGGTAAACATGGAATTGGACTTTATGAATGAAATGGCCCTTTTCAACAAGATACTAGTAAGAAATTCAAATCTTAGAAAAGAGCCCTCTCAGAATTTTGGCAGCGTGGCTATTATTATGAGATAAACCCAGGAGCAAAACACAGCACATTGAGTCTTTAGCCTTTAGCCAATTAATAGTGACTTATATATACATATATACAGACATACATATGGTAGATAAATCTCTTACCACTCAGCTAGGGACAAAAGAAGAGAAATGAGATACACAATGAGAGATGCCCTCTAATGGCCACACATTTATAGACACCTCTTAAAATGGTAACAGACTTGTGTGGACCTCACCAGAGTCTTAAACTGGCTATATCTCTATATTGCTGATTCATCCTCATTGCATCAGCTTATAATTTACAGTTTACAACCTTACATCAGCTGGCAGCTATTAAATCCTCAGTACCTAACAAGCCCTGAGTACTATACATGTATGCAGATTATATAGTAAAAAGAGATCCCATTGAAGATCATTATTTTAATTCCATCCCTTTAACTGTTAAACTAATATATGTTACCAGCAGAGACATCACTGATCTTTACATATGGGCAAGTTCTAACCGGTGCAAATGTCCATCAAATAACGTGGGTCTAAAATATTTAGAAGAGCCAACCACTAAAATATTTAGTGTTAAAGCACCAGGCTAGAAACCAGGAGACTGTGAGTTCTAGACTGACTTTAGGCATAAAGCAAGTTGAATAACCTTGGACCAGCCACTATCAATGTTAGGAAGAAGATAAAGGCAAACCACTTCTGAAAATCTTGCCCCCCCCAAAAATAAACTCCTACAGGCAGTCAACACAGAGCTGAATTTTAAATCAAAAGGAATACAGATTGCCCTCGACTTGCGGCCACAACTAAGACCGTAAGATTCATCATTAAGCAGTGCGGTTGTTAAGTGAAGCATCATGTGACCCTCCACCTGATTTTACAATCTTTTTTGCTACAATTATTAAGTGAGATATCATCTGATCAACCTCTGCCATCTTCCTTGTGGCTTCCCCATTGACTTTGGAGACCCCTCACATCCTGGACACAAACTGTTTCAACTTCTACCCTCAAAATGAAGCTATACGGCACTGCACACCAGAACAACTAGATAGAAGCACAGTTTTCCCCCAAATGCCATCACTCTGCTTAACAACTAATTCCCACAACAGTCAAATAATTTACTAAGACTGTATAGCTATTCTTCTTCTCTTCCTTCCTAGTATCTATCTCTTCCCACTTATAACCATGTTGCTTGTATCTTTCAATTTATATTGTTTTTATTTGTTTTATTTGATAGCTTATTAGTAACCTTGACTATCACTAAGTGTTGTATCTTATGATTCTTGATGAATGTATTCTATATTATTTTTCTTTATGTACACTGAGAGCTTATACACCAAAGACAAATTCCTTGTGTATCCAATCACACTTGGCCAATAAATTATTCTATTCTATTCTATTCTATTCTATTCTATTCTATTCTATTCTATTCTATTCTATTCTATTCTATTCTTTGTTGGAAGCTGTTCTGGGAAGGTTGTAAATTATGATCACATGACCCCAGGACACTGCAACCATTGTAAATATGAGGCAGCTGCCAGATGTGATCACATACCCATGAGGATGCTGCAGTGGTTGTAAGTGTGAGGTTTGGTTGTAAGTCAACTATTTTCAATGCCTTAGCAACTTTGACTGGTCACTAAAAGAAAGTGTAAGTTGTAAGTTAAGGGCTACCTAATGGTGGAATTATTGAGAACACCAGATTTATTCAACTTAGTTCTTAGATTAGGGTGTCAAACTCAAAACCCAGATCTGTCTCATATAGTGTTCAGATCTGGCCCACAGGGCTGCCCTGGAAACAGCAAAGGACTGGCCCGTGGTGGTTCTGCCAGTGAAAATGGAGTTTAGGAGAGCTGCGTATGGCTCTTCCGAGCTCTGTTTTCACTGTCAGAGAGTTTCAGGAGACCATTGCAGCCGAAAATGGAGCTTGGGAGCCTGTTTTCACTGGCAGAACCCTCAGGCCACCACAGGCGCCCCTGATATAAGTGATGTGGGTTGTTTGTTTGTTTGTTTGTTTGTTTGTTTATTTATTTATTTAGCAGTTTGCCTTTGAATCAGACTATACTCCTGATGGCTAGATACCATATTTTTGGGAGTATAAGATGCACCTTTTTCTCTCAAAAAAGAGACTGAGAATCTGGGTGCGTCTTATATATTGAATACAGCATTTTTTGCCTCCCTAAACTCTACCCCCTTCACCAAAATGGATGTGCATAGCTTGTAGGAGGCTTTCAGAGAGCTCCTGGGGGCTGGGGAGGGCAGAAATGAGTGAACAACAGCCAGTTTTTTGACCCCCAGCCCCCAGCCCCCAGCAGCACTCTATAAGCTTCCTAAAGGCTATCCATACCCTTTTCTCTTTGACAAAAAAGTGCTGGTTTTTGTGAAAAATGGGACATTTTTTGCTCATTTTTGTCCCCCCACCCTAGGAGCACTCTACAAGCCTCCTAAGGGCTATTCATGCCCTTTTTTGGAGAAAAACAGGCCCATTTTAGCAAAAAACAGGCTGTTTTTGGGAGGTTTGCAGAGTGCACAAACCTTTTTTAAAATTTTCCTCTTCAAAACGTTGCTGTGTCTTATACTGCGGTGCGTCTTATACTCCTAAAAATACGGTAGATGCAGTTTTCTCAGCAACATTTTCTGAGGTGAATTTGCCATTGCTTCCTTCTTGGGAGCAGGGGAAGAGACTAGGGAGACAACATCACCCAGCTGCCTTTCGTGCCTAAGGCAAGATAAGAACACAAATTTCCCCAGTCCTAATCAAGCACTTTAAGGACTCTTGTCAATATTGTATACACGTAGAAAATTGGTGGGGCTTGCATCCCATTGTGACTTTCATATTACCTGTTTTGCCCCCCCCTCCCCCAGTTATGGACCAAAGAAAGGTATAAGAATCATAGGTTTACTTGGGAATCACAGTGTAATTTGACTGTCAAGGTGGAGACTTATATATAGTATTGTATCCTCTTTTGGATATTTGTGCTAAATAAAATGTTTTAAAAACATTTAAAACATTTCCGTACACATTGCAGGTGCTTTGAGTGATCATGGAGTAGGATATATGTTGACACTATGCATTTATAACTATTTACAAATTTATATTCTAGTGCAACCAATCTATGAAAATTCGGAAAGATTTAAGGTGCATCAAGCAGATTCTGAACAATATGCTTGTTATAAATGTACTTGCCAAAGGTAAAAAAAAAGAAACCTAATTACTTTGTTTGATTAACAACATATTTTTGGAAAAAGCTGCTTCAGGTATGCATAACAAATATATTAGTATGTTTTGTTTAAAAAAATATTACATTATTTATTTTTAGTTAGACTCATTTTGCCCCAGAATCCTAAATATTGCTTTATAGTCTCTTCTGGAAAGACATGGAGGCAGGTGGGCCCCCTTGCTGATCCCCTTAGCTTCAATTGTTGCATAGAGCCAGTTTGATCTAGTGGTGAAGGCAACAGGCTAGAAAACAGGAGATCACAAATCCCACCATAGCCATTTAAAGCCAGCTGGTGACCTTGGACTAGTCTTTCTCTCTCTCTCAGCCCAACCCACCTTGCAGGATTATTATTGTGTGGAAATTAGAAGGAAGGAAGGTATGTCGGATATATTCGCCACTTTGAGATATTTTAAAAATAATCAAGGCAGGATACAAATAAAAATAAAGAAATATCCAAGCACCCACCCAATCCATTTTTTCCCTGGGATCTTCTTTTCCTTTCCTCACCTTTTCAATCATTGATGGATTTGGCTCTAAGGGCAGTATGTAGGGAAAGGGAGTGGCTGGGAGGACTTGGGAACTCCGCATCAAAGTCTTGTAGAGCTCGGGTTGCTCCAACCTTGGCAACTTTGAGACTTGTGGACTTCAACTCTTAGAATTCCCCATTGCTGATGGGGGAGAATTCTGGGAGTTGAAATCCTGGGGACTCAAACATATGAAGAAGAACGGTTGCAGGATTTGGGTGTGGCTAGTCTAGAGAAAAGAAGGTCTAGGGCAGTAATGGCTAACTTTTTTCTCCTTGTGTGCCAAAAATGCACACGTGTGCACAACAACACATATGGGCGTGGCCAAACCCATAATGCAATGCACCCCACTCCCCATGCATGCACAACCCTGTGGGCCACCATGCATGTGTGCATGACCCCCTATGCATGCACACGTGTCTCCTGCATGCGCGGCAGAGACCCAAAAATCAGCTGGCTGGTGATAGGTGCGTGCATGTACTCATGGTGGAACTGAGCTGGGCGATGGCTTACATGCCTGCAGAGAGGGCTCCGCATGCCACGTGTGGCACATGTGTCATAGGTTCGCTATCACGACTCTAGGGGGACATGAGAGCATTATTCCAGTATTTGAGAGGTTGCCACAAAGAGGAGAGGGGCAATTTATATTCCAAAGCAACAGAGAGCAGGACAAGAGACAATGGATGGAAACTAATCAAGGAGAGAAGCAACTTGGAATTAAGGAGAAACTTCCCTACAGTGAGGACAATTTACCAATAGAACAGCTTGCCTTCAGACAGTGAGAGTGCTTCATCACTTGAGGTTTTTAAGAAGAGACTGGAGAATCACTTATCTGAAATGGTTTAGGGTCTCCTGCTTGGGCAAGGGGCTAGCTGGACTAGAAGACCTCCAAGGTCCTTTCCAGCTCTATTCTGATTGATTGATTGAAAAGTTTTAAAGTTGCCAAGATTGGAAACTCCTGATGTGGAAGAGGAGAAGACCAACTTCGCATTACTTAGCCTGTAGAATCCCTTTGGGTTCTCCTGAGTTAAAACTGAACAGAGAATAGTACAAAATACATAACGTCCTCTCATAAACATAGCTCAGAAGATACTGACACAATGAAACAACAGTGTCACCCAAGCAAAATAAATTCCTAAAACAGGAGAAGGAAGAAAGTTCACCTCTAAATTAGCAAAATAGAAAGAGCTAAAATACATTTTACACAAGGCTGCAATCAGGGGAGATTTTGAAGGAACAAATGGCTAAATTTAGAAAGATTTAGCATACAAAAATTCTTTAAATACATCAGTAATTGGAAGTCAGACAGACAGGCCGTGAAGCTCTGAGATGACGAAGATGTAACAGCAGCACTCAGGATAGACAAGGAAATTGCTAAGGTACATCAGTGAGTTCTTTACCTTTAAGATGTTGTTGAGATTTCCACACATGAACATTTTGATTTTTTTTTTTTTTAGGTAGTAAATCTGAACTGCGCCGAAAAGAAATGATAAAGTATTTTTAGAATTAATCTGCAAGCTAAATAGTAACAAATCACCAGGACCAGATGGCATTCTCCTGAAAGCTCTGAACTCAGATTAGAAACCTGGAGAAATATGTTATAACTTCATGAAATTGGGCAGTTTATTACAGGACAGCAAATTGCACAATATTATACCACCTTTAAAAAAAACTATTGAGAACTTAGGACAGCAAAGACCAATATTTTCCTTCTGAGGACAATGAACTGTGTTTTCCAAATGAGTTAATTGTTTTTATAGTAGCCTAATGCAAAGTAGGAATTTTTATTCAGTATAGTTTGCCATGCACAGGAAATTCTCTCCCATTTCCCTTTTTATGTAATCATTAACGGTAGGGTCCACAACTTGAGCATTTCTCTTTAAGGAAGTTTATAATATCCTATGACCACCACTCAATTTATGGAAAACTTGAGATTTTAATCAGATGACTAAGAAATAAGCCATATTTAATTCAGATATGTACAGGTAGTCCTTGGCTTACGACCATAATTGCACCCAACATTTCTGTTGCTGAGACATTTGTTAAGTGAGTTTTGCCCCATTTTACGGCTTTCCTTGCCCCAGGTGTTAAGCGAATGACTGCAATTGTTAAATTAGTAACACAGTTGTTAAGTGAACCTGACTTCCCCGTTGTCTTTGCTGGTCAGAAGGTCGCAACAAGTGATCACATGACCCTGGCACAATGCAACCGTCATAAATATGAACCAGTTGCCATGTGCCTGAATTTTGATCACATGACTATGGAGATGCTGTAACGGTTATAAGTGTGAAAAATGGTTATAAGTCACTTCTTTCAGTGCCGTTGTAACTTTGAACGGTCACCAGGTGAACTGTTGTAAGTCGAGGACTACCTGTACAATGTCAGTCTGTGAGCACACCCCAATTGCATTAATTTAGTCTCTGCCAAAGGAAATTATATATCAGTTAAAATCTGTAAAATTCTCTGAAGGATGACACAAATGGGAACAATGTTATGGACAAAATATATCTTGGATTTTAAACATACTGTTTTGACAGTAACTTTCAAAAACTTGGGGAAAAAACCATAGTAATCACAGGATGGAAGACTAAACCTGTCTCTGAATTGGAAATGCAATAAAAAGTAAGAGAATACGTGAGAGAAATAAACACATTGTTTTTACAACGGTACAGCATATTTATCTATAATGGGGTTAGTTTCTCTTTAAAAGGATTTTGAAAAGATCTATGATGTAGTGTGGAAAACCAACTAATTTTGTATCAGTTTGAAAGGTCATTTAGCAGCATTGTTCTTAATTTAAATCTCTGGGGAATAAATGGCATGTGCATCAGAGCTATCAGAATAAAAGACCAGGGCAAAGATCTTCTTTGATACAAAGGGAGAATTGGCATTTTTTGCTATGAAGGAACCATCAGAAAGGGTCCAGTCATAGCTTAGATTCCTAATAAATCAGCCTGGATGATCTCACCACCCCAGGAATGCTTCAAAATGATCTTTAAGGTAAAGATAAAGGTTCCCCTTGCACATATGTGCTAATTGTTCCCGACTCTAGGGGGCGGTGCTCAACTCCATTTCAAACCTGAAGAGCCACTGCTATCTGAAGACATCTCTGTGGTCATGTGGCCGGCATGACTAGAGGCCAAAGATGCACGGAACACTGTTACCTTCCCACCAAAGGTGGTTCCTATTTTTCCACTTGCATTTTTACATGCTTTTGAACTGCTAGGTTGGCAGAAGCTGGGACAAGTAACAGGAACTCACTCGGTTACGCGGCACTAGGGATTTGAACCACTGAACTGCCAACCGTTGGATCGACAAGCTCAGCGTGTTAGCCACTAAGTCACCGCATCCCCAAAATGATTTTTATGATCTTTACCCCATACCTATGCTTCCCTGTTCTGACCCCCCTCCGTACAGTGAGTCACGCCGACACAAGGTTACTGTTAGCCACCAATAAAGGTTACTTTATTCACAGTAATTACTCACAGACAAGACTTTGGCAGCAACCCAGACTCCCACAGATAAGAAATACACACAAGAGCTTCTCCAACCTAGTATAACGGTTCTGTCCTGCAAAAGGTCTCCTCCCAAAGGTCTCTTCTTATATACTCTCTTGGGAGGAGCCAAATCACAACCACCTGGGCCTGATTATCTTCTATGTCTCCATAATTGCTGCCGCCGCTTATCCACCCATCTCTGCCTAGCATCCGGGACCAACTCCCTTTGCTCCTCCCCACTGCTCCAGGGCCTGACGTCTTCACCACTGCTCCAGGGCCTGACATCAGGGACAAACTCCCTTTGGCTTTCACCACTGCTCCATGCCTCAGGCGCCTCCTGGTGGCCAACCAGCCTCTCTGGAGTCTGAACCCTGCCCAGGGTCCTCCACATCGTCCAGAGCTGACTCATAGGGTCCCTCGCTATCGGAGTCTGTCGGCAGCTCCAATGGCTCCTGCTGGGCCACAACATTTCCCTATTCCATATGCAGTGTCATTATAGGAAGGATGTTGCCCATAAGTTTAAACCATGAATACAACAGAAAATGAAATGTATATCTGTGCATGGCAGTCCTTTCATCTGGTCAGAGTTCACTGCATATGACCCAGTCAGTCTGGGTTGAATATTTTGAAAAGAAGAGCAGATGAGAGAGGGGGGGGACCCACCATGAATTTTATAATGAGCATTTAATCTTCTTTTACCCACAATCTCTTTCAGTCTCATGTGGTGAATGGGCTGACTCAGAGCTATTTGTAGATGCCCTTGTCTGTTATTTTATATTTTTGTTTGGAGGGTGTGTCACCCGGATAACTCCAAAAATAGTTTGATGGGGTTGAATTTATTTCTGCTTAGAGCCCACATGCAAGACAGGAGAAAGGTAATTGAGAGTTTATTTGAAAAGTCAACATTTCTGTTCAAAAACCACATGCTTTTCCTCCCAGCAGTCTAAAAGAACTTGCAAGCAGACTTCCCAAAGAAAATATTTTTCCCTATTAACCTTCCACCTCTTTGCTCAAGAAACAGCATCCTTTGAGCACCATGCCACATGCGAAGTGGAAGAAGTTGCCACATCTCCAATGATAATTGAGTGTTTGGTTTGATGGAGTTATCCCAGGAGATTCAAAATTGTTCTAAACACCCCAGGAGAATCAACAGTAAAGTAAATATAAAGATAAAGAGTGGGGATTGAAAAATAACTATTTACTTTCAAAAAGGAGAAGTGTTCTTTCTTGAATGTAAGATTTCTGTATTGCCGAGATGTGCTGTGCCTATAAAGATATTTAATTATTTGTTTTAGTATGAAATGATATCCACCTAACCTTGTAGCATCCTGTGAGGGTAGAAGTCACCCTAGAGCTGAGCTCAACTCTTGGTGACTACATGGGTATACAGTATCTGTAATGGTCTATGTCAGACATAAGAAATTGAGAGCCAGGGCTAGGTCCAAAACAAGTTCAAGTGTATTCCATGATACCTCTAAACAAGAATCCTAATGACTAAAAGTCAAGGGAAATTGGCAGTAGATAAGAATAGAATAGAATGAATGAGCTGGAAGGGAACTAGGAGGTCTTCTAGTCCAGCCCCCTGTTCAAGGAGGAAAACCTATACTATATCAGATAAATGACTGTCTAGAACCGGGATGGCGAAACTATGGCATGCGTGCCACAGGTGGCATGTGGAGCCATTTGTCAGAGCATGCAGGGGCATTGCCCTGTCAGCTGGCAGTGCACGTATGCCAGCTGAATTCAGACTTTTTTAAAGCCATTTTTCGCCCTCCCCAGGCCCAAGAGGCTTTATAAGAGCCTGGGGAGGGTGAAAAGAGCCCCCCCCAGAGGCCCTCCGGGGGCTCCAGGAGTTTCCCTGAAGCCTCCTGAGCGCAAAAAAAATGGCCCTATGGGCAAACCGGAAGTTCAGGAATGGACTTCCGGTTTGCTCATAGTGTTGGTTTAAGTCCAGAAGGCTTAAACTGGCCCTACGAGCAAACCGGAAGTGACTTCCGGTTTGATCGTAGGGTCATTTTTTGCCCTCCTGTGGCTTCAGGGAAGCATCCTGAAGGTCCCTGAAGCCTCCGGAGGGCCTCCAGGGGTGGGGCAGGGGCAGCTGTTTTCTCCCTCCCCATGCTCCTATAAAGCCTCTGGAGCCTGAGGATGGTGAAAAAAGCATGCAAAAAATTGGGGGGGGGGGGAGTACCTCTCATGCATGCATGTACACTGGGGGGGTGCCACGCATTGCATTATGGGTGCGGCATGCCCGCGCATGACCCCCCCTCTGCTCCCCCCTTATGGCACATGAGCCAAAAAAGGTTCTCCATCGCTGGTCTAGACTCTTGTTAAAAACATCCAGTGGTGGAGTGCCACAATTTCTGAAGGCAAGCTGTTCCACTGGTTAATTGTCCTCACTGTTTGGAACTTTTTCCTTTAATTCCAAGTTGCTTCTCTCTTTGATTAGCTTCCATACATTGTTTCTTCTCTGGTGCTTTGGAGAATAACCTGATCCCCTCTTCTTTGAATTCAATGGAATTTAAGGAATTTAGATCTTTTGTAGGCATGAAAAGACTACAAACTGATAACGCACTTGACCCCGCCCTAGGACTCAGCCTGGTAAACTCACACAGTCTGTGGGAATGACCTTGGCAGACAGGAGGAAGAGCCAAAGATTAGATAACCATCATGCCAAAAGTAGAGGTAGTTTTGACGTTCCTCAAAGTTATGATGGACCGGCTTCCTGGGGGCGTGGCCTGTTGCCGAGGAGGGCTCCACCGAGCTCCTCAGAGATCTGGTCTGTATATCTAAATAAGATCATAGATAGCACCCCTTTTTGGCTAAGAAAGGGGCAGGGAGGGTAGCTCCGTAGACTAGGGTCTATTCGTAAGCCACAGCCTTTTTCTTTTTTTGGCTGTGGAAGAGATTAGATCCAGCCGAAGCGGAGCTTTTATCTCCGGCCAGTTCTTCTCAGCTGCCTTTTTTTTTTTTTGGCAGCCCCAGACAGGCTAGCCCCCCCCCAGGACAAAACAAAGTTTTTTTCAAGCTAGATTTGATACGGGAGGGTACCACCCCTGTGAGATTTATGCTTTTATTACTATCTTAAATACCAGCACCATTCGTCTTAAAGACTTCTTTGTTTAAATAGACTTCAAAATGGCGATTTCTCTCCGTGGATGATTACTGGATGTACTTAGCCGGGCTTATCTTCCTGTAGACCGCTCCTTAATAAAATAAACTCTTTTTCTTTGGAAATAGAGGGGAGCGAAGCGCTGCTTACTTGTTTATTTATTATGGCACCCAGATCAAAGAAGCGTCTTGCTACAAATGTGTCTAAAGAATTTAAAGAATCTTTTTTGGAAACACAGCCTTTGTCTCCTACGCCCTCTACTGGAGAAGTTTTAACACAGGAATATCTCTTTAAAATCTTTGATGCCTTTAAGCAAGAACTTAAGGAATTTGTATTGCAACTTTATGATGATCTAAAATCTAAAGTTAATCAAATGAAGGCGAATACGTTTGCAGCCGTGTCTGCCCTGTCGGATTACTCTGCTGAAATAGAGAACAAATTGGAAAGTTTGGAGAAGGCTAATTTTGATTTGACTACCAATATTCAAATTTTACAAGAAAAAATTAGAAATAACGAAGAACAGCTTATGATGCTAAATTTTGATAGGAAGGCATTTTCAATAAGAGTCAGAGGATTCCGTGAAAAGGAGCAAGAGAATTTGAAACAGACCTTTGCTGAAGCCTTCAGCCATGCGCTGGGAAGCCCGGGACTTAACTTTGATTGGCAGATTCGGAAAATCTATCGCCAGAACTCATTGATAGCGGAACAGCGACAGCTCCCGAGGGATATAATTATACATTTCTCTACAAAAGAATCTAGAAACGCGATTGTGCAAAAGTTTCATAATAACAGTCTCCGAGTTGATGACCAGGACGTGATTGTCTTCAAAAATATACCTTCCCAGATGTTGAAAGCAAGAAGGGACTACACCTTTTTAACTAAAGAGCTTAGGAGTCAACAGATTCGATACAGATGGGAGGCCCCTGCCGGCATCACGGTTACATTTGAGAATCAAAGATTTCGTCTTAACTCTGTTTCAGAGGCTCAAGATTTCTATTGTAGGATTCTGAAGGCGGGACTTCCTGATGCGCTTGGAAGAGAGGAGAGACAAGCGGAAGGAGAAAGCAAACGGCTGGCCATGCGGCTGCAAGATGGAGGGGGTAGCCCCTCCTCCCTCGGAGAAGCAGAAGAACGCAGATCGAGAATTTAGATACTTCAAAAGACTTCCTAAAGTTGAGGACTGAATGGGGGTTTGAGACCTCTCTCCGGTAGAAAAAGTGGACTAATTTTTATCAGAAGGGAAAGCTGGGTGAAACTACTTTGAGCTAGATTCTAAAGTAACGTTAGCATAAATTTGATAGTGGTCAAAAGAATGCGGAATGATTTATGTTGTTTAAACTTTGTTAGATGGGACTATTTTAAAATAGAAGGTTAACTGACTCCTGCTGAAAGTATTATTTGAATATGATCTATGCTATTTAACTTTTATTTGAAGGGAAAGTTGGTTGTAATAGTTTTGAGTTACATTTCAAATAAACGCTAGTATAAATTTGATAGTGGTAAATATTAGACAAGCAAGAGATGAGGGTAAAATGCATGTGGAATGAACTACGTTATTTGAGGTAAATACCAGACAAGCAAGGGAAGAGGGCAAAATTTATGTTGTTTAAAGCTTATTAGAATAAGAAGCCGCTTGGGATTATCTTAAGATAACGGTAAAAAGAATGCGGAATGATTTATGTTGTTTAAACTTTGTTAGAAGCGACTACCTTAAAATAGAAGGTTAACTGATTCTTGCTGAAAGTATTATTGGAATATGTGGAATGATTTATGCTACAAATCGCTCTGAGTTATATTTTAAACAAATGGTAGTATAAATTTGATAGTGGTAAATATCATACAAGTGGGGGATGAGGGTAAAATACATGTGGAATGAACTAAGTTATTTAAATTCTATTAGAAGGGGAAGTCGGTTGGAATTATCTTAAGATAGAAATTGATTCCTGTGTAAAGTAATATCTGATCTACGCTGCTTAACTTTACTAAGAAGGGGAAATCTGGTTAGATTATTTTGAATTACTGTTTGAAAAAGGGGTAAAGAAAGATCACTTACGTTGTTTAAATTTTACTAGAAGGGAAAGTTTGATTACTTGTCTGTAAAGTTATATTTGAATATATGGCATGAACCACGTTGCTTAAATCTTATTGGAAGGGATCATAAGGTTTAGGAAGGGAACGGGAGAGCCTACAGAAGGTCGGGGTAAATAGCAAAGAAGTAAGAGATGAGAATAAAATATAGATAGAATGATTTATACTATTTAAGCATAGATAAAGATGGGGGGCTGAGATCAACACAAAGAGTGGTTTCTTTTTTTCTTTTTTTTTCTCTTTTCTCTTTTCTTTTTTTCCTTTTTTTTTTTTTTTTCTTTCTCTGCTTTTCTTTTTTTTTTTTTGATATATTACTTTTATTTTTTAATCCATATGTATACAAGATATTTTAGATAGAAGGTAGTGCCAGGTGTGGGCCCTGGGAAGTCGGGAGGATTAGGGATGGGGATTGTGGGGGGTGGGGTGGGGGGGTGTTAATATAGTTTTAATAAGAACAAGAATGTATTTATATACGGTGGTTCTTTTTTATTATTATTATTATTATTATTTTCCTTGGTTCACTTTACTTTTATCAGATCAAACAATACTCGAATAAAGGCATACACCAAGGAGGGAGGTAGAGGGAAGGAAGAGGGAGGAGTAAGGAAGGAGTAAGGGGAAGGAGTAAGAGGAATGTAAGGAGGGTGTCTGGGGAGTAAGGGGAGAAGGAAGGTTTGAGGGGAAAGGGAAGTAGGAGGGGAGTGTTAGAGGGAGAAAGGAAAGTTGGAGGGGGTAGATGGGGTGTATGGAGGATGCAAGGGTTAGGTGGGGTTGTGAATGATGAGTTGTGTTTCCTTTTTATTTGTTCGTTTTATTCCCTTTTTCTTTTTTTTTTCTTTTCTTATAGTAAATACCCTGTATATAAATGATTGCAAATGGAATGTGAAAATTGAATAAAATATTTTATAAAAAAAAAAAAAAAAAAAAAAAAAAAAGTTATGATGGACCTTCCTGGGGTAGTTACGACCCAGTTCTGAAGCACCAATAGTCAGACCACCCTTCCTGCAGTCAGTTGACCACATTTTGGTGCTTGGCAACCTGCCTGCATTTGTAACCATTTGCAGTAACTGTGTTTTATGTTGGTTTTGCTGAAAACCAGCATTTACTTTGGGTTTTTGGCAAAACCAGCCCTTAGAGAACAAGTGGTTTGCTTAACGACTGCAGCATTCATTTGATAGCCATCACAAAGCAAGTCATAAAATTGGTTTAGTCTCACGTGGGTAACCACTTTATGACCATCACAACTTATGATTGTAAAGAGCAGGCCTCATTACAGTTGTAAGTTGAGAACTACCTGTGTCTTAGCCTGCAGAAGAAGAGGGGCATAAAAGGTGTCTCAGAAGGGACCGTCCCTAGTTTTCTGGAAAGTAAAAGAGGGAAGAAATAATTTCAATTTTTCAAGATTCAATTACTGTAATCTTACATAAAGGTAGTGTTAGTACCAGTGGTGGGATTCAATTTTTTTTACTAATGATCTGTGGGTGTGGCTTGGTGGGTGTGGCAAGGGAAGGATCCTGTAAAATCTCCATTCCCTCCCCACATCAGTGGAAGGACACTGTAAAATCCCCATTTTATCCCAATCAGCTTGGACTTGGGAAGCAGAGAATAGGTGGGGGCAGGGCCAGTCAGAGGTGGTATTTACTGGTTCTGCAGAACTGGTCAGAACTTGCTGAATACCACTTCTGGTTAGTACTCATGGTTTGTGCTTTTAAATTTGGACTTCCTTAAAGTGAGGATAATATCTATGCAATTATTTTGGCAAAAATAAATAATTTGCTATTGGTTTCTTTCTGGTTTTTTTAAAAAAACTTCCTAATCTGACCTACAACACTATTTCCCATCTAAGTAGTAATCAAATCTTTTTTGAGATCTATCAAAATAAATTAGGGGACATCTCCTGTTATGATTGACTTATACCTAGAAACAGGGTGGGGAAGAGTGGAGGGAATTGTCATTTTTTAAAAGTTTCATTCATAAAGGAAGGGAAAGGAGGGAAAATAAAAAGGTGAAAAGGAAAACCAAACATGAGTTTTGACCTGATGCTTATTAAATGAAGGTTAACCGGGTACCTGGAAGATTCATGCTCAGACACCCCCACCCCCACCGCCTTTTATCAGAAACCAACCTCTTGACGAAGATAACTCTGCTGGACATGAATGATTTAATATTTGATGACAGGTTGACCAGTGCTGGTGAGGAAGATCAAAATCTGGCACCTTTTGTGCAAGGCAGTCGTGAAATTCAAACATTTTTATTACCGGTTTCGTGGGCGTGGCTTGGTGGGCATGGCAGGGGAAGGATACTGCAAAATCATTCCCTCCCCACTCCGGGGGCAAGCCAGAGGTGGTATTTGCCAGTTCTCTGAACTACTCAAAATTTCCACTACCAGTTCTCCAAAACCTGTCACAACCTGCTAAATTTCACCCCTGGTGTAGGAGCATCTACGTAACTGCCTGTATCTGGGCCAGTGGTGGGTTCTGGATCCTGGTGCAACTGATACAGTGCAACAGGGCCCGGCGTCCACCATATGAATGCACACACAATGCGCGAACATGCACACAATGCACACATCCGTACTTACCACCTGCGACACTCGGCAACACCTCCGCAAGACTCCAGCTGCTTGGTGGAGCATTGCACAGGCACCATACGCTCCTTGCATGTGTGCAGAAGCCCCGAAAAACTCAAATACAGGTAAGGACGGTAGATGGGCAGGTGGGCCCTCTGGAGCACCGTACCGGAATGGTACCTGGCAGGCACTGGTACACTGTTACCAGGTTGTACCGGTTGTAACCCACCTCTGATCTGGGCATTCAGCAGCCCATTTGGCTTTCCACTGTGTGTTGATGTCAAAGTTGTTAGACATCTGTTGAATGAGTGCCAGAGTGGACACTGCTAGGACTCATTATTTAAGTGGGGTCTTGTCTCTACCCCTCAGTGTGACTGTGGAGCTCCTTGACAAAATATGCACCACATTGTGCCCAAATATCCATCAAGAGCTTACACCCAATGTCTCATTTTTTCAACATAGACTACCCTGTCCTTGAATGGCCGGGTAGTCTGGACATTAACATTTGAACTACTATAAGTCCATGTATTTGCTATATGCTAAATAAATAAAAACTAAATACAAGTTTTATTTTATATATCTGTTTATTAAGAAGTGAGAGCCATGTTGGTCTAGTCTTGTGGTTAAGGCATCAGGCTAGAAACTAGGAGACTCTGAGTTCTAATCATACCTAGATGAAAGCTGGGATTTTGGACCAAGCACTCTTTCTTAGCCTATCACAACCAATGGACCAATACTTTGTTGATTAAAAAAAAAAAACAGGCCCTGCACTTGTGGAAAAATGCTAGGAAGAAAAAAATGAAACCTGTTTACTCATAAGTATATTAACATTTTTCTGTATACAGTAATGGTGCATGGAGTATCAAGAATGTCATTTAAATATTTGTATGCTTTTTCATTAGGCTCATCCAAGGTACTACTGAAAGAATTCCACTGAGTTAGTTATTTTTACATTCATTTTACCACTAATAGTTTATTGTTGCTGAAGGAAAAGGGGGCAACAGAAGGGCACAGATAACAAAGGACAGACCCATAATTGCAGCTTTTAAAATAGCCACTACCAAGCATGTTCAGGTCTGCACCAAAAAATATATTCATAGGTACCCTGTATATAAACAAGAGGCATCTCATTTATACATCCATAGAGAATCAGGGAAGCAAAAGGAACTCAGTGTTCATGGGTTATTAATAACACATGTTAGTTTCAAAAGGTGCTCTTAGATTCTAATTTGGGCTACCAAAAACTTACATGGCTCTCCTGCTAAAGTATCTAATTTAAGAAGAGATGTTGACAGGAGAAATGAGTTCCAGATGAATAGTGGTCAGAGTACATTTTCTGTACAAAGAATGAATGTCGTTGTTGTGGCCCGCCAGCGGAGCTGGCAGCAGATTCAGACAGTGATGAGGTTGGGGAGCAGGTTGGGCCTGTCCTGGAGTCTGGGGAAGGCTCTGACTGACAAATGCTCTGCATCAGAGGCAGAGATGGGGCCAGGGCCGTCTGAAAGTTATAAGCTGCCTTTGGAGTCAGACATCAGTGGGGCAGAAGAACAGCTGGAGCCTGTTCCCAGTGTGTGCATGTGCAGAGTTGCCAGATGAAGGGAACAGCTAAGGAACAAGGGTCGACTTGGGAGTAAAGCCACAGGTGGATAGTGAATGGCCCCTCCCATAGGGAATAAAAGAGAAGCAAAAGTGCAGGATTGTTTGCAGGAGACCATTAGTTCATTCCTGCATTCTGGCCAAGTATTGTGGCATCTGAAAGATATCAGCCTGGCCACTCTCCAAGCCTGATAAAGGTCAGTAATTGTGAACTATCTTGAAAGACTGTGGGAGAGGAAAGACTTTGCTGGAGAGGAATTCACTGTAAATTAAATAAAAGGGGTTTATCAGGACGAGGACTCGGCTTCGTGCTGCTGGGAAAGCCTAGGGCAGAACAGTTGTACGTTCTAGATCACAGGTGTCAAACTCACTGTGTCACATTGTTGTCACGTGACCTATCACGACCTCCCCTCCTTTGCTAACCCCTGGTGGGAGTGGCCCATGCATGATGCTGCAAGTTTGACACACCCCTGTTTTAGATACTATCACCAGATCAATTAACATGCCCCCAATTCCATCTTGTTATATGGAGCTTTTCTCCAGTAGCAAAAGCCCTCAGCTGCTTTCTGAACTTTGAAAATGTTCCTCATGTTTATTGATCTTTAGAGCCAGCTAGTCCTCCTCTCTTACATTTCCCAGCAGCATTTTAGCCGATTAATAGCATGGGCAGCAAGAGTTCCCTCTCCTATTGCTTGGAAGCTATAAGAAACCAAAGACTTTTATGTTTCCATGAAAACTTTAAAATCATATTCCATGAGGCATTAGCAAATTGAGAAAACATAATACACTTGAGTGCTACCTCTTACCCCGAAACTTAAGAAAATAACTACTGAAAACAATAAAGCTCGTCCACAGGTCCTTAAGGGAAGTTCAAAAACTAAAGAGCCCCAAAATAATAGAGAAAAGGTATTATAAGTATTCCAGAGGTGCTTTTGAAAAGGCAACTGGACTTTCTTTTTGTTTTGTTTTTCCTTGAAGACGTTTCGCTTCTCATCCAAGAAGCTTCTTCAGTTCAGAAGCTTCTTGGTGGAGAAGCGAAATATCTTCAGGCAAAAACCCAATTGCCTTTTGAAAAGCACCTTTGGAATCTATGATCTGGAAGGATGACTGAGAATCTTCATAGATATTATAAGTATCCTTTCAAGGAAAGAACAACAAAATAGTTTTTAAAAGTCCAGTCACATAGAATGGAGAGTGGGAGGAAGTCTACAGGACATGGGGACAATCCAATGAACTCAACAGAATAAATGGCAATGAAATTTCATGGTAGAATGCTTGTGCGTTACCCAGGGGAAGACAATTTGAAATGGATCATGACATCATCTGATAACTGCTCTGGTATGACTAGTAATTTTATGTATGGCAGACTGGTGTGTAAAGTTAGAAGAAATGTAATGGTTGATGGATGACAGTGGCCTCTGGAAGTGCAGAAGTGTTTTGATGCTTTACTTGGCTAATTGTTTTTTAAATTAGTTGTTGAAAAGCAAATATTTTTTTATCTAAGAGTGGTCACACCACTCAGAGGGTAACAGCTGCTGGATGACCTTGATTGGGCTTATCAGCAGGGGCAGGTCTGGTTAGTGCTTGGAATCAGTGGTGGGTTTCAAAATCTTTTACTATCTATTCTGTGGACGTGGTCTATTTTGTGGGTGTGGCTTAGCAGCCATGTGACTGGGTGGGCATGGCCAACTTGATGTCACTCACCAGGAGATGTCATGGATTGTGTAAAATGTGGTGAAGCTCACTTAACAATGCTCTTGCTTAGCAACCAAAATTTTGGGCTCAATTGTAGTCATAAGCCAAGGACTGTCTCTGCCTTCCACTGCATGTAAATGTCCTAGTAAATTCCTTCTCCTTTCTGGCAATTTTCCTCTCTGTTAGAGGCATCAAAATAATCCAGACAATGTAAAGTTTCCTGCTGCAGCAGTGGGTTGGACTAGATGACCTCTGAGTAGCCTTCTAGTCCTAAATTGCTGTGCCGTTTTCCTTCTTTCCTTCCTCCCTCCCTCCCTCCTTCCTTCCTTCCTTCATTCTTTCCTCTTTCTTTCTTTCTTTCTTTCTTTCTTTCTTTCTTTCTTTCTTTCTTTCTTTCTTTCTTACTTTGTCTCTCCCTTCCCTCTGTGGAAAGCAACCAAGTCCCCCCCACAAATAAAATATTACTCCCAGAAAGGCTCATTCCACATGCCTGCCAGATAAATAATGAGATAATGAGCCTATAGAAGATTTGGCTCCATTCACAAGCAGGGAATGATCCAAACTGTTTTAAAAACACAAAGCCCATATTGCACAAACCCCAAAACTTCAAAAACATAAAACCATATAAGAATCCTACTTTTTATCCAGTTTGTTGTTCAGTTGATCCAGAAACAAACTGCTGAATGTCACTTTGCAAACTTCCCTTTTCAATTACAGCAGGTTTCAATTTAAAGTTTGCAGCATTAAGACTTGTGGACTTCAACTCCCAGAATTCCACAGCCAGGCATGCTCAGTTCCAATTTAAAGCAACAGCATTTTTTTCTACTTTGCTGAATCCCGGTTAAAAAGTGAGATTCCTTCTTTCTTTTTCTTTCTTCCGTCCCTTCCTTCCTCCCTCTCCCCCTTCTTTTTTAGTTTTTAAAACCTTGCCTGAACTGGCAGGGAAAAAGGGTTTAAAAAAAGCTTCTGACAAAGATTCGGGGGCATGGCCAAGCCACCATTACTACCGGTCCGGTCAGTTACACCAGATTTTCACTACCTCTTCTGGCGTACTGGACAGAACCAGGAGGAATCCACCTCTGCTTGGAGTAGAGATTACCAAGGTTAGCAAGACTAAAAGTAAAAGATAAAGGTTCCCCTTGCACATATGTGCTAGTCGTTCCTGACCCTAGGGGGAGATGCTCATCTCTGTTTCAAAGCCGAAGAGCCAACACTGTCTGAAGACATCGCCATGGTCATGTGGCAGGCACGACTAAAAACGGAATGCTGTTACCTTCCTACCAAAGGTGGTCCCTATTTTTCTACTTGCATTTTTTACATGCTTTCGAACTGCTAGGTTGGCAAAAGCTGGGGCAAGTAACTAGAGCTTACCCTGTTACATGGCACTAGGGATTCGAACTGTTGAACTGTCAACCTTTCTGATCGACAAGCTCAGCGTCTTAGCTACTGAGCCACCGCATCCCTCTTAGTTAGACTAGGAAGAGGGGAGGAAAGCATCCAGGATGAAAACAGTGTTAGACCCCTTCTATAGATGTGCCCATGTTGTGACCAGCAATTGAATTTCATTCGAGGGCATCTTTATTATTATCTTTTAGCAGAAACTGTACTGTAGGGTCATCTGACAATGAACAGACCACAAACAGAAATGAGATACACAAAGCAGAAAAAGTCCAGACTCCGACAAGAATAGAGATGAAACTAAGGACATATTCTAAAAAAATCTGGGGGAGGGGGAGACAAGGAAAATGTTTTTTTAAAAAAAACTGTCTGACATTCCTGAGAGGGAAAAATGAGAAAGAGATCTCAGAATTGCTCCCACTGCCTCTGCTGTGGGTTAAAAGAAAAATGGTATCAGCAATAAATGATAAGGACGGCGTTCCCTACAAGATACCTATGAATGCATTATTCATTAGTTATGCACAACGCAACATTAGCACTAAATAATAGGCTGCATAAATAATCTGTCTAAAATTTACCAATTAAACAATTCATGTTGCGGTCCCAATAGCAAAGTGCCTACTGCAAAATGCAAATAGCATGTGTCAAGTATACCATATTTCTCTGATAGGAGGAAGAGGGTGGTTTTCCCCCCACCAAATAATTACCTGTGAATTGAGGTGATATAAGAAAATAAGATGATGGTGAAAATAAGGAAATGGGCAGGAGGTACAAGCAACTGAACATAACATTGCTTACAAATCTTGAAGATTAGCTTTATGACATCTTAAAGATTGGCCCATCATTTGAAAGACTGCTTCCCTGGTTAATTTAACCATTAACCCAACAAGATTCCTCTTTCTTTCCTTCCCTTCTCCAGCAAGTTAGCTTCTTCCTTTTACTTCATCTCCATCCCTTTTGTTCTTTCCTATTTCTTTCTTTCTTTTCCCATTGACTCATCCGCTTATTAGATCTATATCCCGTTCCTCCAACACCACCCCTTTTGGGGATTTTGGCTTCACCCCCCCCCCAGTGAATAGGGAAGGTAATGTGTATCTACAGTATATCACAGAAGTGAGTACACCGACTCACATTTTGTACTCACTTTCGTTGCCAGCAGTTTAAACATTATTGGCTGTGTGTTGCATTATTTCGAGGGGACAGCACATTTACCATATTTTTTGGAGTATAAGGCACACCTTTTTCCCTCCAAAAAGAGGGTGAAAATCTGGGTACGTCTTATATACTGAATACAGCATTTTGGCCTCCCAAAACCCCACCCACGTCACAAAAATGAATGTGCATAGGCTTTGAGAGGCCTGCAAAGTGGTCTTGGGGGCTGGGAAGGGCAAAAATGAAGGGGAAGTGGCCTGTTTTTTTTCCCATTTTTGCCCCCCCCCCCAGCTCCAGGAGCACTTTGTAGGCCTCTCTCAAACTCTGTGTATGCCCCGTTTTTCACCCAAAAGAGGCATGCAGAGGGTTTGGGAGGCCTGCAGAGTGCAAAAACTTTTTTTCCTAATTAATCTCTTTCTGCATCTTATACTCCAGTGCGTTTTATAATCTGAAAAATACAGTACACTAGGGTGACCAGACGTCCCGCATCTGGCGGGACAGGCACGACTTTTCATCATTTTTCCAGCGTCCCGCCCGGTTCTCAAAAAACCCCGTTTTATTTTGGTGCTTGCTGGCTCCCCCGCCCATCATCAGCTCCCGCTAGCTCACTCATTCCATTCCCCCATCTATTCTATCTACACTAAAAATCTAAGCCAGCCCAGCCTGCTGCTCACTGATTGGCCTGGACTCCAGCCAATCAGTGAGCTGGCTGGGATGGAAAACTTTAAGCACGCACGGGAAGTTTTCCATCCCAGCCAGCTCACTGATTGGCTGGAGTCCGCTTAGCACGCCGCATGAGTCGCAGGAGTCTCCATTTCTTTTCACCTTCGTGGCCGTTTGCTTTGTTTTGCTGCTTCAGCTTCACTGGTGAGTAACCGGTGGGAATTAGTAACCTGCGCAGGGTTAGTGAAACAGCCGCCGCAGCCCTCCTCCCCTTCCCTGTGTGCGAGAAAGGCGCCCGCTCGCCAGCCCGCCCACCCTTGGGCTCTGGGGCAGCACCTACCCAGCGCGGCCACTGCCGCGCTGGTTCCTTCGCGCCCCTCCCACCCCTCTGCCTCCTCAGACTTCCACGCAAGAGCGGCAGAGCAAACGAGTGGCCATGGCCGTCGTTGCTTTTAAATGAGGCTCCGCTCGCTGCTCATCCCGCTCCTTCTTCCTCCTTCTCCTCCTCCCCTTCCGCCTTCAGCAGCAGCAGCAGCAGCCGAGCCAGGAAAGGGGCGCTTTGGCAGGGCTTCCGCAGCGCCCCCAAGGACAGCCGACCTCGCGCGGTGGTCCTTGGGAGCACTGCGGAAGCCCTGCCAAAGCCCACCTTTCCCGGCTCGGTGGCTGCAGGGACCGCACCGGTCCTTCATCTTCTTCCTCCTCCTCCTCCCCTTTCGCCCTCAGCAGCAGCAGCCGAGCCGGGAAAGGGGCGCTTTGGCAGGGCTTCCGCAGTGCTGTGGAAGCCCTGTCAAAGCGCACCTTTCCCGGCTCGGCAGCTGCAGGGACCGCGCCGCCGCTTCATCTTCCTCCTCCTCCTCCTCCCCTTCCACCCTAGCAGCAGCAGCGGCAGCCGAGCCGGGAAAGAGGCGCTTTGGCAGGGCTTCCGCAGCGCCCCCAAGGACCGCTGACCTCGCGCCGCCACTTCTTCTTCTTCTTCCCCGGCCTTCCCAGTTAGCTTGAAGCTCCGAGGAGGCGGGAGGAGGGTCGCAGGAGTGGAAGTGGGGGGAGGTCTCCCCGGTCGGGAAGAGCTGAGAGGCTGCCGGCCCCTTTCGCAGGAAAATTAACTTTTCTTGGCGAAATCCTGCCCCCCTCCCGTGTGGGTGAGTGGTCGGCTGTCCTCTTCACATAAGCCGTCCGGAGTTACCTGTGTGTCAGGTGGGCTGCCTTATGCATTTGCGTGTGTGCGCTGGAGAGAGAGTGAAAAAGAGAGGGAGAAATAATTATATTAATTAGATAGATCAGTGTTTCTCCACCTTGGAGACTTGAAAGTGTGTGGACTTCAACTCCCAGAAAGGGAGTTGGGAGAAAGGGAGAAAGGAGGAGAGAATGAAAGGAAGATGGGGGAAAGAAGAAAGAGGTAAGGAGAGGAGGATGGAAAGGAGAGAAAGAGGAGGAGAGAGGGTAGAAAGGGGAAGAGGAAGAGCAGGAGTAGGAGAAAGGTAAGGGAAGAAGGAAGGGGAAGGAGAAGGAGAGGAGGAAGGAGGAAAGTAGAGAAGGCAGGGAGAAAGGAAAGGGAAAGGAAAGGAAGATGGAAGGGAGAGAAAAGGAAGGAGGGAGGGTAGGAAGGGAAAGAGGAAGAGTAGGAGTAAAGGAGAGGTAAGGGAAGAAGGAAGGGGAAGGAGAGGAGGAAGGAAGAAAGTAGAGAAGGGAGAGAGGGTGAAAAGAAAGAGGTAAGGAGAGGAGGGTGGAAAGGAGAGAAAGAGGAGGAGAGAGGGTAGGAAGGGGATGAGGAAGAGCAGGAGTAGGAGAAAGGTACAGGAAGAAGGAAAGGAAAGGAGAGCAGGAAGGAAGAAAGTAGAGAAGGGAGGAAGGGAGAAAAGAAAGGGAAAATGAGGTGGTGTTATAACAGGAGGAAGGGATGGTAAACAAAGCAACCCAAACTGTATATTATAACCTATTAAATGAAATAATAAATGTATAAGAATGATAAATGTTAAAACACTTAACATTAAACCAAATGACATGCTATATGTGATGATGGGTTTTTTTCTGTTTGTTTTGTTTTTTGTTTTGTTTTTATTGTTGTGGGTATGTGTCGTCTATGTAACAAAAAAAATAAAAAAAATATATTTTTAAAAAAGATGGAGAAACACTGAGATAGATGATAATGAGATGAGGGAGGGAGAGGGAGGGAGAGAGAGAGAGAGAGAGAGAGAGAGAGAGCATAACTAGATAGACAGATAGGCAGGCAGATAGACGGATGGATAGAGAGAGAGAGAGAGAGATAGGTAGGCAAGCAGATAGATGGATGGAGAAAGAGAGGGGGAAAGAGGGAGAGGGATACCATAACTAGATAGGCAGGCAGATAGACAGACAGACGGATGGATGGATAGAGAGAGAGAGAGGATGTGTATAATTAAGGTGACCAAACGTCCCTAGCGAGGTCGCGGGCTGGCAGTAACCGCCGCGGCCTAGCTCCCCCCCCACCCCTGGTCAATGGTGTCCCTCTTTACCAATCTGAAAATCTGGTCACCTTACAGTACACTGTTATACAAGTTGTATACTCACTACTTTACATTGTAGCCAATGTCATTTCTTCACTGCTATTTACAATATCTAAACATTTACAAAACGTGAGGGACTTTGTGTGTGTGTGTGTATGTATGTATGTATGTATGTGTGTGTGTGTATGTATGTGTGTATGTGTGTGTGTGTGTGTGTATATATATATATATATATATATATATATATATATATATATATATATATACACACACACATACATACATACATATAGTCTGTTTCTTTGTGCAAATATAAGTTATGTATGTAAATGAGAACGGCTGATATAAGAGGTTTGTGGATCAATTACTGTTTTGAATGTGTTAATTTATAGGAAATTCATTTTAACAAGTAGTTAATTAAGTTTAATTACCTTGTTGTTCAGCCTTATTTTGGAGCGTGTCTTCTGGCATAAATGTACGCACATGCAAATACACACCTGAAACATGCATATATTTATTGGATTGGGGGGGGGGGAAATCTCCAGAATTGGTTTTAACTGGAATTCACACTTAGCTGATGAGTCAGGGTGTCAGCTTCTGCTTTGCTGCTGCTTCAGCTGCCATGAAACGGGAGGGGGGGGGCGTGTATGTGGGAGGGTTTTAATTGATGTGCTGGAGGTCTGCTGCAGGAATGTTCTAGGATGTTCCAGTCGTTGGGGTTTACGCATGCGTACGTGTTTCCCGCCTGCATCAACGGCCTTCACATTCCATCTTGGCCTGTCTTTTTGAAGTTATCTCACACCTGACATTTGAAGGACTTATGATTGGACTGGAGCTTTAATCCTAAGGGGGGGAACGGGCTTTGCCATATATCAATTGCTTTCGCGCCATATTATTCAGATCTTGCTTCACTACTGCTCGCTTACCATTTATAATTAGTAAAAGTACTTTGGATTTCCAACCCATGGAGTCTCTTGGTTTTCTTTCCTAATTATGGAATGGAGTGGGGCGTGACAAGAAGCAAGATCTGAATAATATCCCTTTCCAGGAGATTTACGTCTACCGAGAAGGGACATAATGTCTTCTCCGACCAGAGAAGAGGAAGGCACCGTGGGAGGGACGGATTCCAGTGAACTGGGACCTCCGACCTTTCTTTACACCAGCCCAGCCCGTCTGACCGACCTCTGCACGAAGATTTATTTCAACTACAAATTTCCAATCAGCCTGAGCCTTCCCCCCTACCCCGTTGGTCAACTTCAGTGGGGCAAAGAGAAATAGAGACAAGCTGGAATGCTGGACTCACCCAGAGACCACCTCAACAAACTTCGCTGGAGCCAGGGGCCGTGAGGAAACCTCAGGCGGGTGATTTCCCTGACTATTGGAGCCAAAGAGGCGATGAAGCTGAATGGAGAAATTATCAACACCAGGGCCCCGTGAGAAAACCACAGCGGAGTGAGTTACCTGATTATTGGGGTCAAACATTTTTGGAGGACAGGAGGGGGGAGGAGGAAAGAGACTGGAGAAGTTGGCAACGTCACCCACGCCAAGATTCTCCCCCACCCCCCCATCGGCCTGTATCACCCCCTGCGGCTAGAGGTTTTGCTGATCAAAGGGGACCTCCCCCCCAGGGCCCCCCCTCGACGACATCGGATGGCTAAAATTCCTCCCTTGCCTGTGCGTTTTAATGGTGCTTCAGCCACCCTTCCCTCCTTTCTTATGCAAGTCTTTAACTACATGGAAATATATGGGCGGGACTTTGAATCTGACACTTTAAGGGTCAGAATGGTCCTTTTATCTTTGGATGGTGAAGCGGCTACGTGGTCAACGGCTTTGCATATGTCTGGTTCTCCCCTCTTGGGGAATTTCAACCGTTTTATGGCGGCTTTCCGCCAACGTTTTGATGACCCGTTAACTGAGAAGCGGAACAAATTAAAGTTTTTAACCTTTGACCAAGACGATAGACCAGTCGCCCAATACATCCAGGAATTTCAATGTCTGTCTCAGTACATGAGAGGCTGGGGGGAGGACGCACTTCTGGACAGATTTGCTGAAGGCTTAGACGCTGACATTTATCAACAATGTGTCAATCGTAACCTGCCGAGGCGTTTAATCACTTGGTTTGAACATGCTGCTGACGCTGAGCTTGACTTAATTCGTCTGCGTTATGCCACTGAAGAAAAAAGGAAGCGTAAAGAAAGAGCTGCCAAGTCCCTCCCCCCTCCTACTACTCAAGCGCTTTCCAAACGCCGAGGCGACGCGAGGGAGCCCCCTTCTGGCTCCTCCAGACCTTTAACATGTTTTCGCTGTGGGAAGCTTGGGCATACCGCCCCCCTCTGTCGGGCGAAATCACCCCTCTCTGCCCAACCCCCTCCCAGACGTGAGGAGAAACCTGCCAGGGGCTCTGAAAAGAAAAAGAAGGAAACGGCTTTCGCTGGGGAAACCAACCCCCCTCCTCTTCCCCAACCTTTGAAGGATGACGCGGATGCTAACTCCTCTTCTTCTGATGACTCAGATGACGACACTTCACCTCACTGGGTGAGTTCAAACAAGGGGCTCCTTCTACTCCCTATTGAATTAAAAGTTCCTCCTGAGGGGACACCTGCCACCCTCCTAGCATTACTGGATTCCGGCTGTTCCCGGTCCATGATCAACCCAGCCATGGTTGAGAAATTAGGCCTCAAATTGCGCACCTTGAAAACCCCTATCGTTTTTTGCCAGATAGACGGATCGGTTGTGGGGGGGGGGGCCCGCCCATTTTTTTACTGAGCCTTTGGAAATGAAAATGGGTACCCACACTGAATTAATCTCTTTTGTGGTCGCACCTGGCATGGACAGACCACTTATTTTGGGCATCCCGTGGCTCCGGAAGTGGAACCCTCACATAAATTGGCGGACAGGCCGCTTGCGTATTCGCTCCAAAGTGCCTCCAGTGGGGGAGGGCTCTCCAAACCAACCTGACGTCACTAACGTTCCTGAAGTAGCCGCTAGGGGGCAGGAGAGGATTGCAGGAGAGGAGAGAATTCCGACAGAATATTTGGATCTTAAGGAAGTCTTCAGCGAGCAATCTTCAGACATTCTGCCCCCCCACAGGCCTACTGACTGCTCCATTGACATTTTGCCCGGGGTCAAACTCCCAAAACCCCGCATTTACTCCATGTCACCCAGGGAATTGGAGGAGATGCGTTCTTTCATTGACAAAAATTTGAAACGTGGTTTCATTGAACCGGCCCGACCCAAGGTGGCGGCCCCTGTGCTGTTTCGTGAGAAGAAAGATGGGTCTCTTCGTTTATGTTGTGACTTTAGGAACCTTAACGCCATATGTTCTCAAAACCTCTACCCACTCCCATTGATGAAGGACTTATTGGCGCAACTGGGGAAGGGCCGCATCTTCACAAAATTGGACCTGCGTGAAGCGTACTATAGGGTTCGCATTAAGGAGGGGGACGAATGGAAGACCGCCTTTAACTGCCCTCTTGGTTGTTTCCAGTTCCGGGTCATGCCTTTTGGCCTACAGGGGGCTCCTGCTGTATTCATGCAGTTTATTAATGAGATCCTGCACGATCATCTCTATAAGGGCGTTATCGTATATCTGGACGATATCCTCATTTATACCCGCTCTCACGACCACCACGTCAATCTGGTGCGCACTGTTTTGAAAAAACTCCGTGCAGCCAACTTGTATGCCAAATTGTCTAAGTGTGAGTTTCACCAAACTACTATTGACTATCTGGGCTACCGTATCTCCCCTCATGGAGTTGAAATGGACCCTGAGAAGGTAAAGGCCGTCACTGAATGGGACGCTCCCAAAACTCGTAAACAACTGCAACAATTTTTGGGTTTCGCTAATTTCTACCGTCAATTTATTCCCTCTTTTGCCGACATTGCTCTCCCTATTACTAATTTGCTCAAAACTAAAGGCGACCCAAAACCTAAACCCAGTAAGCCTTTGGACTGGACCATGGAATGCCAGGCGGCGTTCGAGAAGCTTAAACGCCTTTTTGCCGCTGAACCAGTTCTTAAACATCCTGACCTCAACCAACCCTTCGTTGTCCAAGCTGATGCCAGTGATGTCGCAGTTGGGGCTGTTCTGCTACAAGCCAATGACCAGGGTACCTTACAGCCTTGCGCGTACACCTCACGTAAACTCACTGACACGGAACGACACTGGGCGGTCTGGGAGAAAGAGGCGTTTGCAGTTCGTTGGGCCCTCGCTACTTGGCGCCACTTCCTTGAAGGCTCTAAACACCCTTTTGAGGTGTGGACTGACCACAAAAATTTGGAGGCGTTGCGCACGCCTCGCCGTCTCTCCCCAAAGCAGATGCGGTGGGCCCAATATTTTAACCGTTTCAATTTCACTCTGAAGTATATCCCGGGTGGAAAGAATTTCATGGCCGATGCTTTGTCCCGGTTACCTCAGTATAATTGTTCCAAGCTTAGTATCGTCCAACCGCTCTTGGCGGCTCCGGTGCTCACACGTCACCAGACTAAGGCCCAAAAGGACGTGCCTCACGACCTGCTTTCTGACCTCAAAGCAGCTCTCCCTCAAGACGACTGGTTCCTGAACCATCGCGACGAATGCACCATGAGAGACGATCTTCCGTGGATTGGAGCTAAATTATACATCCCCGCTTCCTTACGTCTTGTGGTCCTTCGTCGCGCTCATGACTCCAGGATGGCGGGTCATTTTGGATTCGTGAAAACTTTGCACCTCGTGAAGAGACAATTCTGGTGGCCCTCTTTAAAAAAGGACATTGAACTTTATGTCTCCAGTTGCCCGGTTTGCGCTACCGCCAAAAAACCTCCGGGGAAACCACACGGTCTTCTACAGTCCGTCGCCCGCCCCATTGCCCCGTGGAAGGAGATTTCTATGGACTTTATTGTGGACCTTCCCGAGAGCCAGGGGCACACGGTTATCTGGGTGGTTACTGATTTGTTCTCCAAGCAAGTTCACTTCGTGCCTTGCCACAAGATTCCTTCCGCCAAGGCCTTGGCTAAGCTCTTCCTTTCCCACATATACCGCTTGCATGGCGTTCCCGACCGTATTATCTCCGATCGTGGAGTCCAATTCACCTCCAAGTTTTGGAAGGAGTTCCTCACGCGTATTGGCTCCGCCCAGGGCCTTAGCTCCGCCTACCATCCTCAGACTAATGGCGGCTGTGAACGTACTAATTCCGTCCTTGAACAATATTTACGTTGTTTCATCAATTATCAACAGGACGATTGGGTGGACTTGTTACCACACGCTGAAGTGGCCTATAACAATTCGGTTCACTCCAGCACTGGGTTCACCCCTTTCAGGGTCGTTTATGGCCATGATTTTGTTCCTATCCCCGAACTGCCTACGGCCCAGCCTCAGGTTCCTTCCGTGGCGGACTGGAGTGAACGTCTCAGTCGCCTTTGGCCCCTCACTCGTTCCACCTTGGACGCAGCCCACAAGGCTCATAAGAAGCAGGCTGATAGGAAACGCTCTCAGCCTTATGAGTACCACGTTGGTGATTTGGTGTATTTGTCTACGAAATTCTTGCATACCACACAGAAGTCTAAGAAATTGGGTCCCAAGTATGTTGGCCCTTTCCCGATTTTGAAAGTTATCAATCCTGTTTCGGTTCGTTTGCAATTGCCCAAACATCTTAATCGGATCCATCCGGTATTCCATATCAACCTCATCAAGCCAGTACGGGTGTCTGACCTGCGGCCCGCAGATGACCCTCCCCCTGCTCCGTTGCTTGTTGATGGGGAACGTCATTTTGAAGTCCGGGACATTCTGGATTCCCGCAGGCACCGCAATCGCATCCAATACCTTGTGGCTTGGAAACATTTCCCCCCCTCCCACACGGAATGGGTTGATAAGTCCCACGTTCGTGCTCCCCGCTTGCTTCGGAAATTTTATGCTGCTTATCCCGACAAGCCTTGACTTTTCTCCTTTCCCTCTCTTGTTTCTTTGTTGTTGGTCTGTTTTGTTCTGTGTTGTCTGTTTTGTTTATTTTTTCTTCCAGGCCTGACAGCCTTTTTCCGGGGGACGGCCGGATGTCAGCTTCTGCTTTGCTGCTGCTTCAGCTGCCATGAAACGGGAGGGGGGGGGCGTGTATGTGGGAGGGTTTTAATTGATGTGCTGGAGGTCTGCTGCAGGAATGTTCTAGGATGTTCCAGTCATTGGGGTTTACGCATGCGTACGTGTTTCCCGCCTGCATCAACGGCCTTCACATTCCATCTTGGCCTGTCTTTTTGAAGTTATCTCACACCTGACATTTGAAGGACTTATGATTGGACTGGAGCTTTAATCCTAAGGGGGGGAACGGGCTTTGCCATATATCAATTGCTTTCGCGCCATATTATTCAGATCTTGCTTCACTACTGCTCGCTTACCATTTATAATTAGTAAAAGTACTTTGGATTTCCAACCCATGGAGTCTCTTGGTTTTCTTTCCTAATTATGGAATGGAGTGGGGCGTGACACAGGGAATTTGGACATGGCACAGAAAATTTGTCTGTGTGAGTAATTTTTTTTCTCCTTTCCTTTTGGAGAGGGGGGGGGGAACACCCTAAATTCATGGTTGTCTTCTTTTCAGTTCAGTAAGGCAATAAGTCATGAAGTCTTGAGTTCTCATGCAATTTCAGTGATAAGTTGACCTGCTGTAGAGTTTGACCTGTGAGATTTTGGAACTGTGAAATGAAATACTGTACATACTTTTGGAGAAAGCAAACTAAACTGAAGAAGGTGGATATAAGAGGTGTCCACCCCCCACCCCCCCGTGTACATATACGTATACAAACACACAGACAAATGGCAACAGAGTTAAATAGTTCTACTGGAGACTTTGTAGAGATGCAGAAAAAAGTATGTATATATGTATGTATGTATGTATGTATGTATGTATGTATGTATGTGTATATATATGTATGTTTGTATATACACACACACACACACACACACAAATACACACACACGTGTGTGTGTGGGTGAGTGTTTTCCTGTGTGTATATATTTCTTACTTCATCTCTACAAAGTCTCCATTAGAACCATTTTACTTTGTTGCCATTTTTACAATAAGAATACCAATTTAAACTAACCAAATGAAGAATGAAGGATGTAACTCAATGATAGGTTGGTTCTGGTGTATTTGGCATAAGAATGAAAAATAGTGAATTTTATTTTGGACTGCATCTTATACACACTTAACTAAGACTGCTGCTTGCTGTGCCGCTATTAATGAAAGTGTAGAAACTCACCTCTATGCACTTATCTATAATTGACTGAAAATAGGAACTGGTGGCACAATGTACACATGGGGAATTTGGAATGGAAGGCAGTGAAGAAAAACCTCTCCTTATACTTATAACACTCTATTGAAAATAACACACCCTGAAGAAAACTGAGAGAAGGAAGGGAAATAACTTCATGTTCGGTACATTGGATTCAAAATCCTGTCATTGCTTTGCAGAATGTCCTTCTAAAAAAAGTGGGTGGAGTGTTGAGTAAATACCCTGGGCCACATCCAAAGTATAATCCTGTATTTGAAATTGTGGCTCAATCAGATGAATCCATCTTTTTCATTCAAGTTGGCAAAACGAATCACTTAAAACATAAGGGCAAGACTTATTTCAGTATTTCAAAATTCCCTACAAGCCCCCAATCATTATGCAATTGAATTCAATGGAAAAAAATTTTTCTCTTGTTTATTTGGGTTCCTGAAATTTTGAATAGAAACATAGGACAAGATGTTAGAATTGTGGGAGTAAAAATTAAGAATGACATATGTACGTTAAGAACTTTTGCAGATGATTTGGTGCTGGTTTTGGAAGATTTTTTTAAAGAGAATTGAAATATTAATGGGAAAACCAAAAGAATTTGATGCATTAGCAGCTTTCAAAAGAAGACAAGGATCTTAACAAAAAATAACAAGAGATAAGTCCAAAGATTGATGGATAAAATGGATAAAAAGATCAAGAAGATAAAATTCTTGAGTATTAATATGACAAATATGTATAACTGTATGTTATTTCAAAATAATAATGTTAAGACATAAGTTATAAGATAAATTAAGATGGGAGAAATAACAATCGTCATTATTGGATATAATTTCTGTGATTAAGATGAATTAGAATGTTATTTTTTGTTTCAGACAAAAATACCTATTTTGACAACTGATGTACCAGTTAAACATTGACAGAAAGATATATCTAAATTTGTGTGGCAGGAGGGGGAAACCCCCCCACAAGTTAAACATAAGGTATTACACGAAGCCAAAAAAGAAAGAAAGAAGGATTGGGTTTCCCTTATTTGAAATTAATCTTTGCAGCTTTTTTTTTAGTGGATGAAAAAGTGGACGTTGCTGAGAAATAGAAGGCTTTTGGAACTAGAAGAACCTGACTTGAGATTTAGGTGGCATGAATATTTATGATACAAGAAGGTTAATGCAGATTTCAAAAATCATTTTGTTAGATATGCTATACTGAGAATATAGAACATATATAAACGCAGATTGTACGTGAAAATTCCTTTATGGCTGTAGAAAGTTAGCACCCACCTCTCTCCTAGAAGAATGCAATATTTTGAGGAATATTTTTTTTAAAAGGCAGTATAAAATATTTCCCCTAAAAGAGAAATAAAGAATCTTAAGAGAGACAGAAACTCAGAGCCCCAACTCACTGCCCCCCCCCCAGCAGATACTGAAGTGGGGAAGCTTTAGAAATGCAGATTTGGTAACCCATTACTCCCTGCAGTGAAGTCTGAAAAAAGGCAGATTAGCCTTTACCCAAGAGCCAAAAGCCACAATAGGAATTATTGCCTCACCCTCAGAAATGTCAACCAAATTTAGCTCAGACAAACACCTAGGATTTGTACTTTGCCTATAGAACCAGCTATGACCCCTACATAACCCCTACATGGCACCATGGGAGTCTGACAACAGCCAACAGAATACATGTTCTTGCACAGGAACAGGAAGCTCAAGTGCAAAGCCCAAGAGAAGGTATAAAAACCCTTCACTCTCAATTCCATATGGTCAGCTGACCAGAACCACCCATGTTCTGCTTCATCAATAAACCTTTCTTTCCAATCAGCCTCTGATCTCCATTTTGTCTCCAGTGCCTTTCTCCTGGATTGGAACTGATGGATATTTCTTCCAATAGTGGCTTTAAGCACAAGAAGTTTATTATAGATGAGAAATGACAAGTAAACAAACACAAATGGCTAGCTTATTGTGACATATTAGAGTCTTGTCAAAGGGATTGTAAAATAAAATCAAGAGAAGATCTGATGGCAGAACGTTATATTTATCAGTGGTTTTCTTATTATTAGAAACTTCCTAATTACTAGAAATATTTAAAATTTAAAATAGTACAAAACAACTTTTTGTCAAAAAACCTTTTTGGTTTTTGAGCATTGCAAGACTGAGTTTGAAACAAAATTATAAAAATGATGAAGAAGCCATTGCTAAAATATATAAACTTGTATTGAACTTTGAAACAGAAGAATATGATAAAATGAGCTAAAATGTTGCTTACGATAGACAAATAGAAGAGACTATGTAGTTGAAAGGACTGAAATTTACATTATTTTAATGGAGGAATGGATGGTGAAGATGATAGAACTTGCTGAGATAGCCAAATTGACAGCTTTGATCAGAGAGACATTATCTAAGTTTAACAGTGATTGGAGACTCTTTATAAACTTTTTATGTGAAACTGCAAAAAAATGAAATTGTGATACATGTTTTTGAGGATTAGGAAAACATAGAAAAATGTAAGCCATGCTATAACCATCTATATTGCCTAGACAACGTGGAGAGTCTCTTAATTACTATTGCAAGAGTGTCAATAGATCTCAGGCTATAACTTGTACAAATAATATTTAGAATTTATTAGAGTTTCTTATGTTTGCATAGAAAAGGACTGTCTAAGATAGAGTTAGGTTGGAGATTTAATAAGAAAAATGCTTATTTTTTTAAAACACATGTTTTTATATTGACCTTTACTTACTAAAGTGGATCGGTGGCTCAGTGGCTAAGACGCTGAGCTTGTTGATAAGGTCGGCAGTTTAGCGGTTCGAATCCTTAGTGCCGTGTAATGGAGTGAGCTCCCATTACTTGTCCCAGCTTCTGCCAACCTAGCTGTTGTGTCCGAACCATCGCAACCGTGAGGTGTCAATCATCACCAGCCAGGATTGGCTAAAACGTGTAGGCGTTATCAGCAGGACTGGCGTTGTTCTATTAATTGCTGGTTTGACAGCTTCACTATAAATAGCTGTCAAACTGGAGTTCTTCTGTTCTGTTCTGACTAGTGAGTTGTCGTTAACTAATAAAGTTGCTGTTCCTGAATAGATCACCTCAGTTTTATCTTCCTTCAGCTGAGTACTTAAAACTGGAGACGAGGAGTAGAGGAAGTCTCCACGCACTGTTATTCAGTCTAAAGATTAGCCTCCTGATACAAAATGTCTGCTATTCCCTGTTTTGCTCCTTTCTCCGCTCACAAGGAGTCATGGGAAGCCTTTTTAGAGTGGTTCGAATGTTTTTTGCTTGCCCATGATTTCGCTGAGGTGATAGAAGATAGAAAGAGAGGATTTTTCCTCAGTGCCTGTGGACCTGAAATAGAATGTCAAGCCACCCGGCCAGCCCCAGCGAGTGCGGAACCCAGGGAGTGGGCAGGAAACTCCGGATCACCCTTGACAGGCTTCACCCACAATACAATAGCATCTCTACGCCACCTGGGGCTTATCAGACAAGGGAATTCACAAGGGGTGACAGGGTTTTTGCACGTAATTTCGAGGGCAACCAAAGTGGTTACCAGCCACCGTAATTGAAGTAACAGGACCCTGTTCTTACAGAGTCCTTCTGAATGACGGGCAGCAATGGCGGCGTCATGTTGATCATCTGCGCCTCTGTGAGGCGCCGTGGGAGCAGCTTACTGATGTGCTCCAACTCAACAACAAAAGACTGTGCGCCGCCTGCCGGCCTAGCCAAGCAACAACACATGTTCCCAGCATGCCTCCAACCACCAATCCACTGCTGGTCAACTTACCTGTGGAACCATGACCATCTTCCAGGGCGGAGTCATCACAGCTACCTGATGAATGTTATGTTCCGGAAGGCCAAGAATTATCAGCTTCTCCTCCGCAGGCACCGACACAAGGACTGCATCGTTCTGAATGAATCAAGCGACGGCCGGCCTACCTATCTGACTACGCTTGCACAATTTTGGGGGGAAGAGGTGTTGTGTCCGAACCATGGCAACCATGAGGTGTCAATCATCACCAGTGGGTGCCAGGATTGGCTATAAAGAGCCAAGGTGGCGCAGTGGTTAAATGCAGCACTGCAGGCTACTGCTAGATCAGCAGGTCAGCGGTTCAAATCTCACTGGCTCAGGGTTGACTCAGCCTTCCATCCTTCCGAGGTGGGTAAAATGAGGACCCAGATTGTTGGGGGCAATATGCTGACTCTCTGTAAACCGCTTAGAGAGGCCTGAAAGGCCTATGAAGCGGTATATAAGTCTACTGCTATTGCTATTGCTATAACACGCAGGCATTGTCAGCAGGAGCTGGCGTTGTTCTAGTTGGTTGCTGGTTTGACAGCTTCACTATAAATAGCTGTCAAACCAGAGTTCTCCTGTTCTGTTCTGACTAGTGAGTTGTTAACTAATAAAGTTGCTGTTCCTGATTAGATCGCCACAGTTTGATCTACCTTCAGCTGAGTACTTAAAACTAGCAGTTCGAAAACACATAAAAATGCAAGTAGAAAAATAGGGACCACTTTGGTGGGAAGCTAACAGCACTCCATGCGCCTTTGGCATTTAGTCATGCTGGCCACATGACCATTGAGACGTCTTCGAGGAGCGCTGGGTCTTCAGCTTTGAAATGGAGATGAGCACCGTCCCCTAGAGCTGGAAAGGACTAGCACACAAGTTCGGGGGAACCTTTACCTTTACATACTTACTAAGTTTGGAGAGAAAGTAGTGGACCATATAAATGTGACTGCAATAAAAGCTAAAATGTTCAGAGAACAGTATTCAATTAACTTCATACCTAGCACATGGAATTTGACAATTGGATAATGTAAATGGATTCTCTATGGCCTTACCATGGCGAAAAGACTGATACCACAGCACTGGAAAGATAAATGTATGGCCCCTTTCCCTCAATGGATTGAAGACCTGATTATACATGCCACCTATGAAAGGATACCTTAAGGATAAACTTTATATGGACAAGTATAATAAACCATGGGACTCATTTATACAAAATATGGTAAGTTTAACTGTATGGAAAATAAATACACATATTCTTATATAAGTGCATGTTCTAAGTATATAGAATTGCCACTGTTTACTGCTGTAATGACATATTATACTTTATATCTTTATTATTTTTTCTGTTGTATTTTTCTCACTTATTTTTAAGCAATTGTTATGCAATATTTTTTTTTTGAAAATGTATGTAGCTTAAGGTGACCAGACGTCCCGATTTCAGTGGGACATTCACGCTTTATAACAATTTGTCCCGTGTCCCAGGGCGTTTTTAAAAAGTCCCGATTTTCTGGCTTCATGTTGAAAGCCCAGTGGATTTGCTTAAGAAATCCTAACCGGGGCAAGACAAAAGAAACCCTATCTAATCCCTCTCTCGGTCTCAGTACTTTCATTGAAGATATTAAAACGTTAAAGCAACAAAACGGACCCCCTCATGCCCCTTTTACTCACATTTATAAGAAAAAATGACCAAATACCATAGAGCTCCAAGAAATAGTTTGGCTAGAGTAGCAACTGTTTCTTCCTGGATTTCCCGGGTGGGAGGGGCACAGAGGTTGGAGGTTGGCTCGTGTGGGAAAAAATGGTGGCTCCTCATTTTTCTTTGAAAAATATTTCCCTGGGACTATTTAACCATTTTAATTTGCTCAGTTCTTTGTATTAACATCTATATCATTCTGGATTGACTTGGAATGTCTGCCTGCTGGTAAGTGAGCTGGTATTTTTCTTTTATTTTTTTAATGTATTTTAAAATAATATTTTATTTACTGTGCATAGGATTTTTTAAAATAGTATTATTCTGTGTGGATTTAAGTTAAGAACTCCCTGTTATTAAGCTTTCCTCAATTAATCTCTGAGTAGATTCCCACCAACTTCAAGATCCCAAGGGCACATCTTGGAAGCTACACCTTTGCTTAGTTTATAGATGATGCCTTTCCTTAAATATGAAAATAAATACATTGTTCAAATGTGTACATCTCAATAGAAATGACTCTCAGGGGTGTACAACAATCCACTAAAATAATAATATAAAACAGTAATTACAAAAACAGGAGCAACTGTTATGAAAAGTATTATTAAAAAATAAAGAATAAAAATGGAGTTATTAAGTATATCAATTGCAGCAACCCCAATACAATACCTCGGTCCTTCTTTTCATTAAACTAGACATACCCAATTCCAAGGAATTAAAAGACGCTTGCTCCTGGGGAGGAAAGCTATGGCAAATCTAGAGAGCATCCTAAAAAGCAGAGACATCACCCTGCCAACAAAAGTGCATCTAGTCAAGGCTGTGGTTTTCCCATTTGCAATGGATGGCTGTGAAGGTTGGACCAGAAGGAAGGCTGAGTACCAAAGAATGGAGGCCTTTGATCTCTGGTGCTGGAGGAGACTCCTGCATTGAGTCCCTTGGACTGCAAGGCTATCCAACTGGTCAGTCCTAGAGCAGATCAACCCTAACTGCGCTTTAGAAGGCCGGATCCTGAAGAGGAAACTCAAAGACTTTGGCCACCTAATGAGAAGGAAGGACTCCCTGGAGAAGAGCTTCATGCTGGGAATGATGGAGGGCAAAAGAAGAAGAAGGGGATGGCAGAGAAGGAGGTGGCTGGAGGGAGTCACTGAAGTAGTTGATGTGAGCTTCAATGGACTGGATGGTAGAGGACAGGAAGGCCTGGAGGAACGTGGTCCATGGGGTCGCAATGGGTCAGACATGACTTTGCAACTAAAAACAACAACCCAGTTCCAGCAACCTTTCTTTATATGTTTTAGCCTCCTATTTTTCCTAATCTTCTTTGTTGCTCTTCTCTGCACTGAGCCTCAACATCTGATCACCAGGGGGTTGAGAGTTTATTGGGTTTTGTAATGGAGTTTTACTTCAGTAAATTGCCCAGAGTCATCATGAGTGAGTTGGGCGGCCATATCAATTTTCTTAATAAATAAATAAAAATTTTAAAAGAAGCAATGAATCAAGGAGAGAAGTAACCTAGAACTAAGGAGAAACTTCCTAACAGTGAGGACAACCAGGGGAACAACTTACCACCAGCGGTTGTAGCTGCTCCATCACTAAGGTGACCAGATTTTCAGTAAAGAGGGACAACTTTGACCGGGGGTGGGGGCTTGATTAAAAAATTTATACGGAGCAACAAAAATTTTCATACAACGCAAAATAGTATTATAATATTTTTTTTTATTTCAACATAACTACAATTTACAAATATAAATTGTAACTGTTGCCAAACATCAAAATTTTGATCGCGTGACCATGAGGATGCTGCAATGGTCGCTAAGTGTGAAAATGGTCGCTAAGTGTGAAAAATGGTCATCAGTCACTTTTTTCAATGCCATTGTAACTTTGGTCACTAAACCCATTATATCACCTTTCTTGCCACAGTTCTTAAGTGAATAACTGCAGCTGATAAGTTAGTAACATAAGTGAATCTGGTTTCCCCATTTGACTTTGTCAAAAGGTGATTATGACCCCAGGACACTGAAACCATCATAAATACGAATCTGTTGCCAAACATCAAAATTTTGATCACGTGACCATGAGGATGCTGCAATGGTCGCTAAGTGTGAAAATGGTTGCTAAGTGTGAAAAATGGTAATCAGTCACTTTTTTCAATGCCATTGTAACTTTGGTCACTATACCACCTTTCTTGCTACAGTTCTTAAGCGAATAACTGCAGCTGGTAGTTTGTATTTTGGATAGAATCTTTTTTTAAAATTTGTCTAAGACAATTTAAAAAAAGATTCTATCCAAAATAAATTGAAGTGAACCCATTTTTAAAAATTCTATGCACAATACTTTGAAATATATTGTGCATAGAATTTTTAAAAATAGTTTTACTTCAATTTATTCTGTGTGGAATAGTTTGAAATGTTTTACTTCAATTTATTCTGTGTGGATTCTTTTTTAAATTGTCTTAGAATAACAGATTCATATTATATGACCCTAGTGTCCTGGGGTCATATAATCACCTTTTGACAAAGTCAAATGGGGAAACCAGATTCACTTATGTTACTAACTTATCAGCTGCAGTTATTCACTTAAGAACTGTGGCAAGAAAGGTGGTATAGTGACCAAAGTTACAATGGCATTGAAAAAAGTGACTGATGACCATTTTCACACTTAGCGACCATTTTCACACTTAGCAACCGTTGCAGAATCTTCATGGTCACATGATCAAAATTTTGATGTTTGGCAACAGTTACAATTTATATTTGTAAATTGTAGTTATGTTGAAATAAAAAAAATATTACAATACTATTTTTGCGTTGTATGAAAATTTTTGTTGCTCCGTATAAAATTTTTAATCAAGCCCCCACCCCCAGTCAAAGGTGTCCCTCTTTACCAATCTGAAAATCTGGTCACCTTAATGTAGATGGGTTTTATTCCTTTGGGTTTTTTTCTTCATTTCTCTTCATTATTCATTTTTAAATGAATAAAAAATTGTTATATAGGGCCATAGTTGGGACTACGTTCAAAATCCTATCTTCAAAAGCCCTCACTCTTGACTTAAGAGCCGAGGTGGCACAGTGGTTAAATGCAGCACTGCAGTTCAGCAGTTTGGCTGTTCAAATCCCACCAGGCTCAAGGTTGACTCAGCCTTCCATCCTTCCGAGGTGGGTAAAATGAGAACCCAGATTGTTGTTGGGGGCAATATGCTGACTCTGTAAACCGCTTAGAGAGGGCTGAAAGCCCTATGAAGCGGTATATAAGCCTAACTATTGCTATTGCTTATTCCTGGTTAAAACCATTTGCCTAAATTGAGTCCTTGAAGTGCAGCGGTGCACCTTAACTGCCACTATAAATGGTTCAAACCAGGATTGAAATTAGCTGGAGGGAAATTGGGGTATATCACTACACCCCCCTCCCATTCCATCTGCCACGGGTTTCCTCATGTACAATTTATGGTTTCCTTTTGATGAAAACAAGCATCCTATGCTGAATCTTCTACTGCAGTCTGCATGGAATTAAATGGCTGGGGAGATGACAGGGAAAAATGAGCCTTTGTCTGATGCACAAAAAAAGCAACCCAGAGACACATAAACCCATCAAGGTCCCCACGGAACACACAAAAGATGCACTTTGTAGTGCAGACACTGCAAATTGGTTAGGAGAAAGAGCCTGCATCTATAGGAGGATCTTTTTGATTCTCTTTCAGACAAGAAGATAAAAGTGGAGAGCCTCTCTTCTTTTGGAATCAAAAACAAAAAAAAATACTAAGGGTTTAGAAACCTTGATCTGGAAGAGATTGGAGGGAGTGGGGTTGGGAGATTAGTACAAAAATTAATGGAAGAATCAGTTTTGGGAGAGATTGTTAAGTTTTAAATTCCAGCCAATTCAGAGATACCGTATTTTTCAGACTATAAGACATATTTTTTTGTCTCCCAAAAGGAGTTGAAAATGTCTTTGTGTCTTATAAACTGAATATTGCCAAAGCCCCGCCCACCCGCTGGCCATTTTTTGGGCTCTGCATGCCCTGTTTTCAGGCCTTTTTGCCTTTTCCAGCCCATTTTTAGGCTTTTTTGGCCTGTTTTGGAGGCTTTTTTGGGGCCATTTTTGAGGCTTTCCTCCCAAAAAACTGGGCCAAAAAAAGGCCTCAAAAATGGGCTGGAAAAAACCCCAAAACGGGCTGGAAAAAGCCTTGAAAAGGCCAAAAAAGCCTTAAAAACGGTCCCGGCAAAGGCTCAAAAACAGCCAAAAAAGCCCCCAAAACAGGCAAAAAAAAAGCCTTGAAAATGGGTAGAAAAACAGCTAGAAAAGGGCCAACCTCTCTTTTTTGTTTCCTTCTTAGATTAGATTAGATTTAGATTTATTAGATTTATATGCCGCCCTTCTCCCAAGGACTCAGGGCGGCATACAACAATTAAAAGAAACACATAATATAAAAGTTAAAAAACAATTAAATGGAATATCCCACACCCAATTAAAATTGACAATACATTTTTTTTAAAAAAATTAAAATTAAAATCAACAGTGATCAATAATTTATTTTGTTTTGTTCAGGCCAGGCTGGCTTGCTGGAAAAGCCAACTTTTTAGGGCACGTCGGAAGGACCGGAGGTCGGGGATTATACGAAGCTCCGGGGGCAGCTCATTCCAGAGGGAAGGCGCTCCCACAGAAAAGGCTCTCCCCCTGGGGGTCACTAGCCGACACTGTCTGGCCGACGGCACCCTGAGGAGACCAACTTTCTTCTAAAATTAGGTGCCTCTTATAATCAAAAAAATATGGTATATACATTCCTCTGATACCTGAGGAAAGACTTGGCTAGAAGACACTGGCTAACACTCTTTAGTTATTGTTTATAATTTTAATGTTTATACAGAATCCTGTAGTTACTAAATAGTCATGGCAACAATCGCTGTGCTTGCACAGTACCTCTGAAGCAACATCATCAACCTAGACAACAAAGGAACTTTGGTAACAAACACCCACATAGCAAATAAATTGTTAAGAAAGTAATGAGAAGGACAAAGGATTTTTTTTTAATATTGAGTCAATTTATTGGGATGCATTCAACTTCTTATTGTTTATACTGATTGGCAGGTGTCTGTCTTAGTTCTTGTGCAAAGTGCAGGAAATAGAACTAAGTTATTTGCATACACAACTTTACCATTCCATTGCCCTAAAATATTAATCCAAGAATTGCAGATTGCTCTTTAAAAAAACTATGCAATTTATACCCATGAATCTCTCATTTTTTCTTCTCAAATATTTATATATGTTTCTGTGTGGGGAAAAAAATTAGAAGAACTGTGAGAAAATGCTGAGCGAATGGCAAAGCAAATGAATACCAAACATTGTTTAGGTTGTATACTTTCCAGCGATTCAGATTTTAACAGAGGTTTTTGGAATCACAGAAGTATCGTGTGCATCTGTAGGAAATTCTAAACTAGCTGGTTCTTTCCTTCCCAATGAAAATGATGTTACGTTTGGTAGATGTAAAACTTCCAGATATCCCATGAATTCATTTTGTGTCACTCTAAGAGCTTTAATTAATATTCAATATCAATAAGTTGACGTTTCTTCAAAAGTATTTTGAAATCAATTTACAAATCTTAATATCTTGTTATTTTTTCCTACCATTTTCTAGTTTTACCACATCTATAAACCATAGATTTTTTTTCCTTTTTGATAATTGTAAAATTTTGTGTGTTATGTTTCATGTGTCTATCAGTCTGCACTTTAAAATCCCACAAAATCTTGAATTCATATTATAAAGCTTTTTTAACTGCGTGGTCCCAGTAGGTTTTGTTAACAGTAAAATCAAATAGTTTGATGAATTATTTTTCCAGCTTTATTAACATATTGCTTATACTCAAGTTTGAATGATTTTGCTACTGCTACTAATGCAGAGATCTACAGTTTTATCTGTAATCTCCCTTCTCAAAGGTCAGTACCTTAATCACTTCCCAATAATGGCAGATAGATAGGCAGACAGACAGACAGACAGACAGACAGACAGACAGACAGGTGAAATCAGATGTGGGTTGCTACCGCTTCCACTGATAGTGAAATGTTGGCCTGGGTCGCAGAACCGGCAGCGACCCAGGCTGGCCACACCTCCGAACCAGTTCCTTGGTTGTCACAGGATAGGGGGGGGGGGGTTGGCATTTTTTATTGTTCTGCACATGTACAGACTTATTTACAGGCAACTGCGCATGTGTGCGGAGTGCATGTTAGGTGCGTGTGCGTGCACTGAATCAGAAGTAATGCAGGCGGCAGCCCACCCCTGGTGGAAATGCTACTGATTTGGACCGGTTCACCCAAACCTGCAGTAAAAATGCTACTGGTTCGGCCGAACTGGTAGTAAAATAAATGAAACCGGTTCGGGCAGCTGTGATGCGCAATTTATATTAGCTAGAAAGCAGGAAATCATGTGGCACAGCAGATCCCCCCCCCCGCTCATTGTTCACTTACTGTACCTTTTTGACACTGTGCCAGATGTGGTATTCAACAGGTTCTGACCAGTTCTGGAGAACCGGTAGTGGAAATTTTGTGTAGTTCAGAGAACTGATAAAGATCACTTCTGACTGGCCCCACCCCCATCTATTCTCTGCCTCCCGAGTCCCAGCTGATCGGGAGGAAATGGGGATTTTGTAGTAACCTTCCCCTGGAGTGGGATGGGAATGGAGATTGTACAGTATCCTTCCCCTGCCATGCCCACAAAGCCTTGCCACGCCCACCAAGTCATGCCCACAGAACCGGTAGTAAAAAAAATTGAATCCCACCACTGCATTCTGCACATGCACATGCTCACATTGCTACTGAACCAGTAGCAAAGGCAAGTGGATTTCCCACCCAGATAGATGGATGGATGGATGGATGGATGGATGGATGGACATATTTTCAAGATTCTAATTATTTTAGGGTTAGAATTAGATCCCATAGATCAAATATTCAGGAACAATCAGTGTTCTTACCTGCATCTTTTCCAAAGTGCAATTTTTCAGACATACAAAATCCTGTCTGGATGCTTAAGGCAGGAAAGAAATGTTAAAGTGGATGTGAGGTGGGGTAGATGATAGAATTTGTTATCTTGGCTATCTAGAGCAAACAACTGTGAACTTGCAGTTCCTCATGAGGCCACATATATTACCAGTGCTAGCAGGCCTCATAAGGCCACATTTATATTTACCAGTGCCAGTGGCTTACATTTGGTAATTAAGTGAGGGCAAAGGAAATCTATTTCTTTTGGGGAAAAAAATGATCTGAAAGACAGTGAACAGCTAGCTCAATCGAGAAGTCTGCTCAATTCATCAAATCAAACACACTGTTCTGGCTATCAATTACTTTGTGCAAGAGACATCACAAGCTTTTCCCCCCACCCCCAACAGAACAACATGTTTGCAAATTATTTGGCAGGCCACCTAACAGAGTCAGGAATTACATTTGATTTCATTGGCCACATATTCTTGAGGCATGTTTTCTGCTAAAGTGTTCCATCAATGATCCCATGTATCCCTGAGGGGTATTTCTCCTAAAATTTGCCAGACAACCGACATTTTACCTCTTTCTTTTTTTCTTTTCTATTGCAAGCTTTATAAAGGGTGGAGGCAGTTACTGAGAAGATGCAATACCAACCCCTTCACCTCTCATGAATTCTTACTTTCTTCAAACTGTGACAAAAGAAAGAAGAGATCAGGGTTCATCTCCATTTCCTTTTGCCATAATTTAAGCAAGTCATTTTCCCCCACGGTTCCTCGTATTTTGGACCTTAGAGACAAAGTGATTTTCATCTTTTCACTGTATGTATGTATGTATGTATGTATGTATGTATGTATGTATGTATGTATATATGTTTGTATGTTCCAGCATAACACTGGAATGCCTCAAGCAATTTCAACCAAACCTGGTACATAGATGATTTACTCTCTGGAAACAAATACTGTGGGGGTAAGACACCGCTAACAGCCCTCGGGGGGTATTCTGTTACGATACAGCCTGTTGTGCCTTCAAATGGCTTCTACTATACTGCGTAAAATGACTTCTACTGTACAGCGCAGTGGAGTTGCCATGGTAATGGCTTCACAGTACTCCACAAGGGGACTCCCTTGAGCAAAATCCAACATTAGAAATTACATTTGGTCTGGACATTTCCACCCTATAAATAAATACCCGGACAAGGCCGAGTTATCAGCTAGTCAAAAAATAAAATCAGGTTTCTCCACCCATCTGGTACAGTCATGCATAAGATATATAAGATGATCTATATTGCCCGGGCTGAGCATATCTCATGGAATCTTTAAATGAAGGGAGGTGGAATTTGATGTGTTTTCTCAATGGCTGCCTACAGTGGAAAACCTTCTGAAATAAAGAATTTCCCCAAATTCCTGTTCTTTACAAAAACATTTAAATCCTATTTCTCCAGGACTTATGGGTGCTGGTGGTACTGGGTTGCCTTAGTTTATTATAATTTGCTCATGTTTGCATTTCTATATTGTAAACCACTTTGAATCCTTTGGGAGATGAGGGGGCCTTTGTATTTATATGTACAAAGGTGTGCTGGTACCAGAGGTGGTATTCAGCAGGTTCTGACCAGTTCTGGAGAACTGGTAGTGGAAATTTTGAGTAGTTCGGAGAACCAATGAATACCACCTCTGACTGGTCCCGCCCCCATCTATTCTCTGCCTCCCAAGTCCCAGCTGATCAGGAGGGAATGGAGATTTTACAGTAACCTTTCCCTGCCATGCCCATCAAGCCATGACCACCAAGTCACATCCAGAGAACCAGTAGTAAAAAAATTTGAATCCCACCACTGGCTGGTTCGTATAACTTTATTTGATGAATGCACATTCGAACTAGTTTTTGTACATGGAGAAAGAGAAAACCACTTTCAAGATTTACCTTGCACTGAATCTGGCTGCCCAACACCCATGGTCCCACAGCTTACCATTGTCCAAAGGGGTTTCAAGCAATTCTTTCTCTGTGTTCATAAATTTAGGGGGAGAAATGACTGCAACCTGTGAAATAGTCTCGTGCAGAATTTCAGATGAACAGGCCAACCTCAGCTTTCTCTTCATAAGTACCTAATTTGCATTCAGGAAAGATTGATAGAGGTAACGAAGATAAATGATGAGTATGACTTCAGCAACAGAGTGGTCAATGCCTGGAATGCTCTACCTGACTCCATTGTTACATCCTCTAACCCCCACAGCTCCAACCTTAAACTGTGGACCTCACCTCATTCCTAAGAGGTCCGTAAAGGGGGCGTGCATAAGTGCACCAGCGTGCCTACCATCCCTGTCTTACTGTCCCCATTTATTTGTATTCATTTCCTTTGTTTATATACAAGTTTATATTTATACCTGCTATCTTGTACATGTTTGACAAACTAATAAATACAAATGCAAATACATTTGGAAACCCATCACAGAGAGAAACATCTGACCAATCATTTTCATATCCAAGCCAATTTAATGGAGTCATTGTAAGATGAGGGCCAACATTTGCTCACAGTTATGTCTCTTATTTAAAAAAAGAAAATACCAAGTGGAGCTTTGGAAGCTGATATTCATCCTCTGTCTCTTTTTTAAGAACTTCATTTCACGTCATATTGAGATATTTCTAACACAGTTAATAATTCTTTCCTATAATTGGGCATTACGTCCTAAAGTTATTACAGGTTATGAAGTCTCTTTTCTTTTAGTTACTCTTCTAATAAATCAACGGTATTAAAAAGGGGATTCTCAGGCTTCATCACAGCAAGATTCCAATTCTTCTTCTTTTTTTTAATGACATAAAACTGGAGCCTTCCCATTAACAAAGGCATAGGTTTCACAGATCTCCCTTTTCGGAATGGAGCAACTTGCCGCAGCCAACTTGCCATGGGACAATTTGTTGCGAGACAACTTGGCACGGGACAATTCAACAAATACAAAAGTTAAATTAATTTCGATAGAACTCTGGCCAACAATAGCAATAGCACTTAGAATTATATACCACTTCATAGTGCTCTTTCAGCCCTCTCTAAGTGGTCAGCATATGGCTCCCAACAATCAGTAATACTAAATAATAATACTAAACTAAAGGAAGTAAATCCAGAAATATAAGAATTACAATAATTTTGACAAAAATGTAGCAACCAATAGTAAAAGTAAGTGAATGAAACAATTAATATAGCATTGATGAGTTGTCTCTTGGTGAGTTGGCTGTGGGGAGTTGGCTGTGGGGAGTTGTCCTAGACCCATCTCTTTTTAACCTACCTTGGGATGAGGCACATGAACAATAAAGAGTGGGAGGTAGGCTACATACCCAACAGTACTATATACCTGGTTTTCTTAATGTAACGTAACATTATAATTTCCATCACAAGATCTATGGCATTATATTGCTGCAGGACACTGATGGCAAACCTTTTCAGCACCGAGTGCCGAAAAGGTCATGCAGAAATGTTGTATGCATGCGCGCTGGGGCTGCGCTCTAAAAAAAGCTGAACTTCTTGGTTTTAGCACACATGTGTGCCCGACGATCAGCTGGCTAGAGCACATGTGCACACTAGTTTTCAGAACTGCCATTTGTACGAAGGACAGCTGATCATTTTGTGCGCATGAGCACCAGAAGCCCGGAAGACAAACAGGCAAGGCCACGCATGCCGGGTGACATAGCTTCGTGTGCCACTTTGGGCACATGTGCCATAGGTTCACCATCACAGCTCTAGGGTTTGGTCTAGTGATTAAGGCAGGAGATTGTGAGTTCAAGTCCCACCTTAGCCATGAAAGCCAGCTTGGTGACTTTGGGTCAGTCTCTTTCTCAGCCTAATTTGACTCACGGGGTTGCTGTTGTGCAGAAAATAGGAGGAGGAAGGAGTATTACATAAGTTCTCCACCTTGAGCTATTTGTAAAAATACTAAAGGTAGAATTTTATAACACATGAATTATTTGGTGTAATTGTTTTTTCTAACTTATTAAAAATGCAAGTTCTGTTTTCTTCTCAAGATCAAAGACACTCCATCTTTTTGTATTCCACAGCCTAGTCATGCTTCTTATCAGCATTCACCACCTCCATATCATCAGCACTACCAATGCATATTTTTTTTCTAAAAGGCAGAGAAGTGTAAACAGCAACAGGAGTAGCTAGGATTCTCAAGAGGAGTCCTTTCACAGAACTCATGTCGGGATTAATAGATTAGGTAATTTTAGGACCAAACACAGTGGGTATAGATTTTTCCAGTCCAGGCAGAATCCCTGTTGTTGAAATGAAGGGCTGGTAAAGATACATATTTGTTTATGATATTATGGCAGCATATATAGTAGGGCAATTTAATTGCTTGTCTTCACTTACTGACTGAGCTCTATGTATAACTGCTCAGCAGGTGGTAGATTCAGCACATATTTTTTGTGGCATCAATAGTCACCCTGGCTATATTTTATACTTCATTAATTTGTGTGTACATGCAAATTTGCGTGTGTATATGTGTAATTAATATATATATATATCTTAATTAAAATCCCAGTAAGGATATGGCTAGCTGATGAGAGCTAAATAGCTTGAAATAGATCTATACTAGTCTCCCTTTATTTATTTATTTATCAGCACAAATAAAACACACAAACACACACACACACACACACACACACACACACACACACACACACACACATATATATATATATATATATATATATATATATATATATATATATATATATATATATATATGATTTCTACAACCCCCAGTATGCCCAAATTATGGGAGGAAGCTAACTGCTTCCATCATCTATCAATCGGCTCGTCACCCTTGCCTTTCTTATATTTGTGTTTTTTATTTGTGCTGATAAATAAAGTCTCCCTTTATTTATTTATCAGTATATATATATATATATATATATATATATATATATATATATATATATATATATATATATATATCATTTGTGCTGATAAATAAATAAAGAGAGACTAGTATAGATCTATTTCAAGCTATTTAGCTCTCATCAGCTAGCCATACCCTTACTGGGATTTGAACCTGGGCTGTATTACATATTAGGCAGTTGTATTAGCCACTAAGCCACAGGCTCTCCTCCTTTATCAGCTAGGCCAGGGAAATAGGTATTTATTGTGTCACAACCCCTGGTATGCCCAAATATGGGAGGAAGCATAGTGCTTCCTTTCTCTGTCTATCGGCTCATCCCAAGAGACCATCCAGACAGAAAGCCGTTATTTTTAATGTTGCCTTTTTTGCTACATTTGTGTTGTATTTGTGCTGATAAATAAATAAATATGCATACATATACATACATACATATTATACACATACACACACACATAAATATATATTATACATTTACACACACAAACACAAATTAATGAAGTATAAAATATAGCAAGGATGACTATTGATGCCACAAAGATTCACATATATTTTTAGATGTGAGTATTACATATTCTATATGTGAATGGCTATCTGTATCTATAGGCTATTCACATACCTTGTTTCCCTAAAAATAAGACAGGGTCTTATTTTCTTTTGACCCCTGAAATAACCAGTTGGCCTTATTTCCAGGGAGGTCTTATTATTTTTTAGGTGCAGGAGGTGGCGAGCAGGGTCACCTCATGGCTGCTGCTGTGTTGCAATATTTTCGGGGAGGGCTTATTTTCAAGGGAGTGTTTATTTTACCACATGCTCTCAAAAGCTCGATTGGGCTTATTATCCAGGATGGTCTTATTTTTGGGGAAACAGGGTACACACACATATCATATAAATACACAAAATTAAAACATCAAAATGCACATATCTACAAGCACAACAACCAGCTTTAAAATGAAAAGTCCTGCCTTGCATGTTCCCAGGCTTAGCTTAATATTATGTGTTTCAGCAACGGCCACAGGAGTCACTGGGTCAAAGGCAGGAACATTTATTTTCAGTTATGATTTTTCATTACATGCAAAACAGCCTGGAAACTTACAGGAAAAAAAATGGAAATAGACATTGGATGCTTTTGTGATTGCGCACACACAAAATGGTATTACAAGTTTTGAAGAATATTAATTCCCCAGCAATTACACAGTTTATCTGTTGGACAAGCATTTTATTTCTGGATGCCCTGACTGGAGAATACTACAGAAATTGGGATATATCTATTTGTTTATATGTTTATTATTGTAAAATGTATTGATTTAAATTTCAGTACTTTTAACTATAAACTTCAAGGTGTGAAGTTTATAGTTAACACACACACACACACACACACACACTCACACTCACAAGAATTATGCTTTTGTGGCTTTCCTTTTTTTTGTTTTCCCCCTCATGTGCATATAATTTAAAAATGAATTAATGAACTAAGGACCAAATAAGTTAATAAATAACACTGATTCCTGGGAACGTCAGCAGAGATGCTTGCTTCCAGAAAATGGTAATGTAAGACAGTGAATTGCATTTTCTTGTAGCTCTACCTGAATGCAGCCTTCTGAACTAATTGTTTCAAAACTGAAGTCTGCAATAAATAATTTATGGCTTTAAAAAAACAGTGGCAGAAGGGGGATAAAGAAGGAAGGAAGGCAGAATGCTTAAAAGGATCTTAGTAGTAAACTACTGTCTCTACAGTCTTCTTGTATTTTATTCTTTTTTCCCCCAGTTTGGAGTTTTGCATCTCTGCTAGGCTCTATAAAGTTGTGTTTCTCAACTCTGGCAGGCTGAAATGTGCGGACTTCAACTCCCAGAATTCCCCTGCTAGGAGGCATGCTGACTTGGGAATTCTGGGAGTTGAAGTCCACACATCTTCAGTCTATTAAGAAACACTGACTTATGCCAATGAAGATTTACCCTTCAGCCTTAAAATAAGACTAGTTTGTGACACCCTGAACTCTGCAGGTAGTTATTTAATACTTCTTTCCTCCTGTTGAGGGTAAAGTGTGATGCAGGTAGTCCTTGTCTTACAACAGTTCATTTAGTGACCATTCAAAGTTGCAACAGCACTTAAAAAAGTAACCTATGTCCATTTTTCATACTTATGACTGTTGTAGCATCTCCATGGTCACATAATTTATATTTGGATACTTGACAACTGAGTTTACGACAGTTGCAGTGTTGGGGTGTCATGTGATCCTCTTTGGTGACCATCTGACTAGCAAAGTCAATGGGGAAACCAGATCCACTTAACAAAGGCATTACTAGTTTAACAACCGCAGTGATTCACTTAACAAATGTGGCAAGGAAAATCGTAAAATGGGGCAAAACCCACTTAGCAAATTTCTCGCTTAATAACATAAATTTTGGGCTCAGTTGTAGTGGTACATTGAGGATTACCTATACTCAGTGGTGGGATTCAAATAATTTAACAACCGGTTCTCTGCCCTAATGACCAGCTGGGTAGGCATGGGTCAGTGACTGTGTGGGTGTGGCCAATTCGATGTCACTCAGGTCGATGGGCGCTTCGCCTTAGCTGTCACAATGTAATAAGGGTTAATCGGAGAGGCAGTTTCTGTAAGCAGGGCAATAAAGATTAGGCTAGAAACAAAACACCAGAATGTTTCCTTCCTGCCTTCCTTACAGGATTAGCCATGTAAAGTGGGGAAAAAAACCAAAAGGAAATTTCTTCCAACAACCGGTTCTCTGAACTGCTTAGAAAGTCTCCCGAATCAGTGCGAACTGGCTGAATCCCACCACTGCCTGTACTAAGAAACAGTGCTATAGTATTAAGAGTTGATACCAGTTCTGGAGAACCGGTAGCGGAAATTTTGAATAGTTCAGAGAACAGGTAAAGACCACTTCTGACTAGCCCCGCTCCCATCTATTCTCTGCCTCCCAAGTCCCAGCTGATCGGGAGGAAATGGGGATTTTGCAGTAACCTTCCCCTGGAGTGGGGAGGGAATGGAGATTTTACAGTATCCTTCCCCTGCCATGCCCACCAAGCCACACCCACAGAACTGGTAGTAAAAAAAATTGAATCCCACCACCGCTGTAGAATTCAGGAAGGAGATCCAAAAAGGATGTGGGTCCTGTCCCTTCTATTATTCAACCAAAGAAAAGTGAATTTCAGGAGTCACAACTTATTACAAAGGGGGGGGGAGGACCCCTGAATCTGTTATAAAGAGAGTATAGGACACATTTCCATAAACTGGAGATGCAGTAAACTGGGTATAAAATTGGATTCTTAAGAGTCTCATCGCTTTGTTAAAAAAACACACACACACCTGCACACACACACAATTTTTTCCCTTGTGGTTGAAAGAGAAATGGCTGATTGAGCCTGGGAGCAGCTGCTGAGAGAATTGTCTTTGATTGGAGGATGGGCTATCATTGCTTTGTTAACTTTGCCTCTTCTCGTGATTAGCAGAAACAGATTAGGCAAAGTAGGGGAAATCGGGCAATTTTGTATGATTTGCATAGCTATCATACAAATAACACCATCTAACTTTTCCTCCGGCTGAATCTGGGTTACTGTGAGAAGGTTGGTTGTTTTTTTTTTAAAGTAGGGATTGAGTATATACTGTAATTATTGCATAGTGGTATGGCATACTTCTGGGTATTTTTTTTTCCTTTACAAGCTTTGATATTTTATTGTGAGAGTTCAACAGCAAGAAAGCTATCACCTATCAAATTTTATTATACAGTGTGTGATTAGAGTTACCTCTAGAAAATGGATGTTCTTTGTCTCTCTCCCTCCCTCTCCCTCTCTTGAAAATGCTGACAGTTTATGAGTTGGTTCTAGTCTGAAATAGATGAATGTGTTGACCTTGCTGGGAAAGCAGAAAGAATTAGAGCTTCTCCCCTGAAAATAATGGTGCTTTGAGAAAGAGAAATGTTAGTGGGGTGAAATGCTATTTGTGCCATGGAGCCTACTGCTAAACTATTCCTGCCCCATAGAACTCCCCAAACCCACTTTGGCCTTTATTGGTCAGTGTGTATAGTAAAAAGACATTGAATCCCTAACTTCTCCCCGACATGCAGGGGCATCTATTTTTTAAAATCAATTTCGTTTTATGGCGATTTTCTGCATATAATGTACAGATAGTTAAGTTTTCCCAGTTTTCACAAGGACAGAGGCCAAAGTCTCCCAACATTATAGCTATGGTCAAAAACCACCTTGAATTTCACTTCACATAAGTCACTGCTCTGAGTTTGTTTTGTTTTGAAATTGATTTTGACGTGATTGGGTTAGCGCCAAGTGAGACGAGAGGGGCACATCTCTCGCAATGAAATAGGATTCTACTGAAGTTGTTGTGTGATCGGAGAAAATCAATAGAGGAAATCTGTAGTGTGCCACCTGCAGTGTGAGCTTTGCCAGTTCCATATGCTATTCTGGTTTCTCCTGGCTGCTAGATGTGACAGTGGCCTGGGAAGTGGTCAAGGTCTTTTTTAGAAAGGGATTGATGCCAAGCACTTAGAAAGAGAAATATAGAAAGCTATATTTTAGTCTGGATGTATTTGTCCAACTTCACTCTACAGCCAATCTCCATTTATTGCAGAAATTTGTTGAGAAAATAGAGGGGCTTCAGTTACAGATGATTCTAGAACAAATGGACATCTGGTTCCCTCCTAGTCATGATTGATACCAAAATGACTTTGGTCAAGTTGATAGGTGACACTTTAGTAACATGTTCCTGTGGTTCTTTTGGATCATCCAGTGGCATGGTTTTCTTCAGGATGATTTAACATGAGAGTTGGGAGCCCTCTTTTGCAGTGGTTCCAGGTAAGTGGGTGGTTCAGTTGATAGATCTGGGCAAGGAGAGATCAAGCCCATGGTTTTTCTAGGTGCAGGTTAACACAGTTTGATAAATGGTGGGTTATGTTGTTAGCTTGAGATGAGATGTCATCAGTATACTAATGACCATTCAACAATACAGTAGAACCTCTGGTCACGACCATAATTTGTTCCATAATTTTGGTTGCAAACTGATTTGGTTGTGGCCCAAATCTAATTCTGGAATCTTGGCACTTTAAAAAAAATGGTGTGGAAGGGGAAATCAGCCACGAAAAAAAAAGTGAATTTTTTGGTCGGAGCCCGATTTGGTCATGGTCAGAAGCATTCCTGACCAGAGGTTCTACTGTACCTTGCTATCACAGGCTAAACTTGAATTTGAGGTGCATATTGTCCATAAATGGCTGGCCTGCCCAGAAATATTGGTCTAAGTGATTTAGAGACTGGTTTCATTATCATTATGTATTTATTTAAGTATACATATTAATTTATATCTTACATTTTTTGCTACAAGAGGACTAAGGTAGGTAAGTATATAATGCTCCCTCCTCTGATTTTCTTTCCAGCATTACGAATCCATAAGATAGCAATAACACTTAGATTTATATACCACTTTACAGTCTAAGCAGTTTACAGAGTCAGCATATTGCCCTCAACAATTTGGGTCTTCATTTTACCCACCTTGGAAGGATGGAAGGCTGAGTCAAACTTGAGCCTGGTAAGATTTGAACTGCCAAATTGCAGGCAGCCGGCAGTCACCAGAAGTAACCTGCAGTACTGTACTCTAACCATTGCGCCACCATGGTGCCATCAAGATGAGTTGGACTCAAAGTTACTGGCCGAAAGAGAATTTCCAAGTTGAAGGGCTACTATTGGCTGAACCTTCTCATTTTAATCCAGTCTTTTAACTTCCACACCACACTGTGGCTTCTATTAATAATATGTTTTCATTGCTTTTTCCATAGGATTTGCTTACTTCAGTATCAGATTTCAAGGTCCTTGACTATCTCAGCACCAAGAGATGCTTAGGTCTTGCTTAGAACTGCAAAAGCAAACATGCAATAAAATAGAAAAAAAATCTTACAATTCATTAACATCTGGGATTTCAGTAACACTGGATATTTTGAAAACTCAAAATAACAAATATGTTTTTGCAAGATTCTGTAAACCTCATGCTTTTGCTCAAAATCAACATACTGCAGGGCATCAAGACTACTGTCCTCAAGACAGAGAGGGCTAAACATTTAGAATTCCCTAAACACAGCTATTAGCCATACTTTCTGGGAATTATGGTGATTGTATTCCCAATATATACAACAAATATTAGGTAGATGGATGTTGTAGGGTACTTATTTATTTATTTAGTTTAGATTTTTATCCCACCTTTATTAGTTACTAGCCAATAACCCAGCATTGCCTGGGTATTTATTTATAGGGGGAAAAAGTCTGGACCAAACATAATTTCTAAGGTTGGATATTCCCTCTTACCAGAGAGCCCCCTTGTGGAGTACTGTGAAGCCGTCACCATGACAACTCCACTGTGCTGTACAGTAGAAGCTATTTTAAGGCACAACAGCCTGTATCTTATCAAAACAGACACACCGACAGTGACGTGCGGTGAGGTTCGCGGCTGGTGAGGCAAGAGGGCGAAAGCCACCCTATGTCTGCCAGCATCAGCCACCCCCAAAGACCCGACATGTCCCACAGTATGGCTGGCATGGCAGCATGTACTTTAAAGTGCCGGTGCGCAGCAGCACTTTAAAGTGCATGTTGCCGCGCTGTGGCCATACAGCGGGAATTGTTTCGCTCTATGGCAAAAAGGTACGCTGGCACTTTAAAGTGCATGCCGCCGTGCCGCGGCCATACAGTGGATGTGTTTCGCTCTATAGTGAGGTGCGGCGGCATGGCTTTAAAAAATAAAAAATAAAGTGCTAGCCCGCGTGCCAGCAGAGGTGGGTAAAACACACACATATACACACACACACACACACACAATTACTTATAATAATACAAATTACAATTACTTACAAATTACAATAATTTTGAATTCCTCCCCCCTCCTTCCGACCCACATACCTTTTCCAGCTGTGTCACAGACAGGATTTCAACTCTCCTCTTATCTGCCAGGATGAAAATGTAAAAAATGTAAAAAGAAAAAGGCAAGAGCTGCTGGTCAGGCAGGGCTAGTTGCTGCTAGAGTCACCATGTGGATGACTCTGCTTAACTGTTTTAAAAAGACCTCTAAAAAAAGTGCCCTCTGCAGGAGGAGGCGAGAGAACCACGTGCCTCCTTTGCATAAGGAATTTTTTGCCTTTTAACCCTTGCTTAACTCTGCTCAAGTGATCATAAAGATAGACTAAAGGAGGCACGTGGTTCTCTTGCCTCCTCCTGCAGTTAAGCACTAAGCAGAGTCATTCACTGTAACTCTGGCAGCAACTACCTCAGCCTTTTTCCTTTTAATTTTTTTTTCTTTTCAGGATGATACCTCTCCTGCCTCCTCTGACTGCACTTCCCTGCACACCGAGGGGTGAGTTAGCCATACAGTATTTTTTCCATAGTCATTTGTATACTAAGTTTGGTTGAAATTGCTCAAGGCGTTCCATAGTTATGCTGGAACACACACACAACCATTTAGATAGATAGATAGATAGATAGATAGATAGATAGATAGATAGATAGATAGATAGATAGATAGATGATAGATAGATAGATAGATAGATAGATAGATAGATAGATAGATAGATTATAAATAATTCAAGGCAGTGCACATACCTAATACTACTTTGTCCTCCTATTTTGCCCACAAGTACAATCCTGTGAGGAGAGTTGAATGACTGGCTCAAGTTCACCCAACTGTCTTTCATACTATGGTGGGACTAGAACTCACAGTCTCGCAGTTTCTAGAACTGCAACTTCCGCACTATACTAAACTAGCTCTATTCTAAATGACTGGCTCAGCAAGGGAATGCATGTGAAATGTCCCTAAGAATAAGCTTCCTTTAATTGCCAACTATTACATTTACCTAATTTACTGTATTTTACAGTCATCATTCTCTATTTGCTACAAGCTCAGATGGCATTATATTGTGATTTTTTTCCAGGCTAAAGCTATGCTTGAGAAGGAGATTGTGTCTTTTCCTTTTAAAGCAGAGAGGGGATCAGTATGGCTAAACAGCCCTCTGTGTCCTCCATTCTTGGATCCTCCCACAGCCAGAAGGATCTCACACTGACTTTGAGAGATCAACAGTAAGCTGATATTGACAAACACCAAGGTCTGTATGAAGACGCACTGACCTGTTCCGTGAATATCAAATGAATCCAGCCCAAGGTCAGTATTTCTACCTGTGGGAATGATAAATAAACCTTGATAAGAGCTGAAAATGGAAATCAATAGCCATGTTGTTGCCGAAGCCTGATTGGCTTCTTGGAGGACAAGGCAAATTTGCAGAAGCATATGCTTTGCTGACCTCAAAGCTCCTGCCTTCTCCAAAAATAGCAAAGAGATGAGCCAACTGCAAGGTGGGGAAAAAAAGATCTCCTGTTGGGAATTGGGGATGTTCTGCACTATGTGTGTTTTTTTAAAAAAAATCTCACAATTGCAAATTACATGTTGCAGTTTATATAACAGAGACCTCCTCTGGTGTTGTACCTGCAGAGTTTGTACTTTTAGTGGCAAAGCTACTGGCCCTAGCCCAATGGCCTTTTTAAATTGCTATCTACAAGTCCTTATTGTTGTTGTTAGTTGTGAAGTCGTGTCTGACCCATCGCAACCCCATGGACAACGTTCCTCCAGGCCTTTCTGTCCTCTTCCATCCCCTGGAGTCCATTTAATCTCACGTCGACTGCTTCAGTGACTCCATCCAGCCACCTCATTCTCTGTCATCCCCTTCTTCTTTTGCCCTCCATCTTTCCCAGCATTAGGCTCTTTTCCAGTGAGTCCTTCCTTCTCATTAGGTGGCCAGAGAATTTGAGTTTCATCTTCAGGATCTGACCTTCTAAAGGGCAGTCAGGGTTGATCTCCTCTAGGACTGAGCGGTTTGATCACCTTGCAATCGAAGGGACTTGCAGGAGTCTTCTCCAGCACCATAGTTCAAAGGCCTCAATTCTTTGGCACTCAGCCTTTCTTATGGTCCAACTTTCACAGCCATACATTGCAACTGGGAAAACCATAGCCTTGACTATACACACTTTTGTTGGCATGGTGATGTCTCTGTTTTTTAGTATGCTGCCTAGATTTGCCATGGCTTTCCTCCCCAAGAGCAAGCATATGTTAATTTCTTGGCTGCAGTCCCCATCTGTGGTGAAGCCCAGAAAAATAAAATCTGTCACTATCTCCATTTCTTCCCCATCTATTTACCAAGAATTGGGAGGGCCTGCTGCCATGATCTTAGTTTTCTTAATGTTGCATTTCAAGCCAACTTTTGCATTCTCCTTCTTCAACCGCATCAAGAGGCTTTTTAGTTCCTCTTCACTTTTTGCCATTAGAGTGGTACAAGTCCTTGGGGCAGGCCAAACATTATGTTGACAAAAATTGCTGCCCTGAATGCTGACCCACATTGAACAAAACGAGCATGGCCGGCCAATTGGCATTATCCTAACTTTTTCTTTTAATGTGATGCAAGTTAATGAAAGTCTTTCCCCTGGCATTGTTCCCCTTTACTCAAATGTTACTTACAATGAATTATTCTCCATAATGTGGGAGAAGACATGGTTGGATGGGTGTAAGTGAGTGTGCTTAGAAGAACTATCAATTTGCCAGACTAACCAGTCACAAGTATGGAGGAGGCATCTTGAGGAAACAGAAGGGACTGATTAAGAGCCGAGGTGGCGCAGTGGTTAAATGCAGCACTGCAGGCTACTGCTAGATCAGCAGTTCAGCGGTTCAAATCTCACCGGCTCAGGGTTGACTCAGCTTTCCATCCTTCCGAGGTGGGTAAAATGAGGACCCAGATTGTTGGGGGCAATATGCTGACTCTCTGTAAACCGCTTAGAGAGGGCTGAAAGCCCTATGAAGCGGTATATAAGTCTACTGCTATTGCTATTGCTATAGCAAGCCAATTATCAGGCTCCAAAAACCAAGAAAGACACACTGTGATCGTCCAAGCAGATCTATTTATTTTCCTTACCTATCGACAGAATCTTGCCAAGTAAAGCAGATTGCCACCATCATAAAGCATATATTCTGGGAACTATTGGGGAGGAGATGATTTCATCCTCCTTCTCTCATATGAAGTATCTGAACTGGCTTGTCTCTTACGCCTCTGGAATGCACTCCCTCCCTTCTGAGAATCCAGTCTACATTCCATCACACAAACTCCATCCTTGGCTGGAGCTGCAAAGCAATGGTGATTCCTATTCTGTCCTTAAGGTTAACCTTAAGGTTAACAGTATCAACAAGGCACCCATAGATTATGTGGAGCAGGCATGGAATTTGCAAAACAATGCCATTCTTCCACCCAAATAAAAAAAACCCTGGAAAAAGCCAGATAAAACCCTCTGTTGCCTATCAGAATAGGATGGATGGATGAATGGATGAATGGATGGATAGATGGACTAAAATGCCAACATTTTAGCAGACATGAGGGCTGCTAATGTTGTTATGGGAATATAAGATATTCCCATATTTATAAGGAAATTAATTCTCTATGCATAAATTATATGTTGCATGGTTGATAATCTCTGTGTACTAAAACCAACATACCACTCATTAGACAACACACAGGCAATTGTGCTACTGTCCCCTGCAGAACAGCCTGTAAATGCTCAAACAGCAGCTGATTGAAACAAAGAATACATCGGAAGACACATTAAGCTGCCTAGTGACTCCTTCCCTGGGGATACAGGAGACAATAGTATTAGCAGCACAACAAACTCTCCCTGTGGTGCATTCAGCACTCAGCCTTTTGAGACTATACAGTGCAAACACACACACAAGTTCACACAGAGGATTTTAAGCAGAATCTTCCTAGCTGCCAAGAGAGGGAAAGGTTTTATAAGGAAATAGATGTTGCTTTCTATTATCCTTTTAGAATCTCAACAGGTAGGAGGATATTGTAATGGAAAAATAGAACATACAATGTGGGTTTGTTTATACTTGTTATTCAACCATATTCTTGGGCTGTCTTCATACATCACATTAAGTCTTTGAATCATTGAATCTCAGAGCAGTACGGGGCAATTTCAACCAATGAATCCAAATCCCCTTCTTGTTGGTGCAGGGAACCCAAATGAAAACATCCGAGATAGATAGATGGATGTCCATTTGTACACATCCAATGAAAGGATCCCCAGTTTCTCTGAAGAGCTGATTTCATTGTCAAGTTGTTATTATTAGGACATTCTTTGTAACATCCACTAGAATCTACTTTCTTATCCCTTAAAATCCACATATGCTGTTCAGGAATAATGGAGAACAAGTCTTGTTTCTACTGTACAATACCCCTTCAGATACTAGAAGATGTCACCACAACCTGTCTCAGTGTTCCCTTTTCAAAACCAATAATATGAAGTTCCTTTAATCTTTCTTCATCAGATATAACTTCTTCTACTCAATGAGCCTCTTCAAGCCTGTTCCAATTTCTCTGAATCTAGAAATGTTTGAATGACTCTAAAAAGACTATGAGTTCCCAGTGAGGATTTTGCCTCAAAATTTGATGCTGCAAACTGATTCCGTACTTAAAGAGTGGTCTGTTCAAGGCATCGAAACAATTTCTTCCTATGATTTTAGATTATGTTGATGCATCCTAAAACTGGATTTGCGCTTGTGTGCAGCTGCTGATTCATATTTTGTTTATTTATCTATTTTTGTCAACAAGTACAAGGAAACAAGTATCAGTATAGACATAGACATGGATACATGAAAAAATGGCACAAATAAATGGATATAAATAAGCAAAACATAGCCATAAACAGATAAAACGAGTTCATATAATTGGGGACAATAGGACAGGGATGGTAGGCACATTGGTGCGCTTATGCATGCCCCCTTAGGGACCTCTTAAGAAACGCGTAAGGTAGACAGTTTGAGGTAAAAGGTACAGATGTGGGTTAGAGGAACTAACAACAGGATCAGGTAGAGTGTTCCAGACATTTACTACTCTATTGCTGATGTCATTTTTCCTGCAATCAAGATTAGAGCAGATTACATTTAGTTTGTATCTATTGATAGCCCTTGTGTTATTGCTGTTGAAGTAAAAGTAGTCATTAACAGGTAGGACGTTGTGGTAGATTATCTTGTGCACTAAGCTCAGGTCAAAACATAGATGGCCCAGTTCAAGATTATCCAGGCCTAAAATTTCAAGCCTGGTGGTATAAGGGCTTTTATTATGAGCAGAGGAGTTGAGTACTCTTCTTGTAAAATATCTCTGGACCCTCTCTAAGGTTTTAATGTCCGAAATACAGTGTGGATTCCAGGCAGGTATGCAGTATTCCAGTATAGGTCTGGCAAGGTTTTTGTATGTAATTCGTCAATATCTTGTTCACAAGCTATAGTCAAGCCAGGTGTTCCACATTTTACCCATGAGCATGAATTATATTTTCTGAATGAAGTTTGCATTTGCCACTGTTAAATTTCATTGTTATTTTCAGACCATTTATCAAAATCATTTTGCATTTTATTTCTGTCTTCTTGAGAATTAGCTATAACACAGTTTTGAATCAAATGTAAATTTGATAAGCATTCCTTTCACCAAGTAATTTGTAAAAATATTGAAGGGTAGAGGACCTACAACTTAATTTATAAAAAGTTAATTAAAACTTTGAGGAACTCGGGAACTAGGACTGAGTCATTTGGTATATCACTCAATACTTACTTCATTTCTGATGAGGAACTACTGAATAGAATTCTTTGACTACATTTAAACCATGTGTAATTTGTTGTGCCATCCAACTTATACTGAACTAGTCTTCTGGTTCAGAATGCCATGGAGTCTTTGTCTGCTGATTTGGTGAAATCAATACAGTATGTCTACAACACTGGAGGATGCCTTTGGACAGATAGTAACTGATTCAAAGAAATTCAAACAAAGATGAAAGGAATATATTGAAATACTTTATAGTAGAGATGTCAACATCCAAGATACCTTAGAAGATATTCCCTACTTACAAGAAACTCTAGTATTAGAAGATGAAGTTAAGTCAGTACTTCTGTCATTACCAGGTCAGTAGGCTACAGGAAACAGATGGAATACAGGTAGTCCTTGACTTATGACTATAATGGAGTCCAACATTTCTGTTGCTAAGCAAGACAGTTGTTAAGTGAGTTGTGTTACAAGCTTTTTGGCATTATTGTTAACATGAATGCAATTGTTACGTGAATCATGTAGTTAAGTGAAACTGGCTTCTCCCATTGATCTTAGCAACAGCAATAGTACTTAGACATATACTGCTTTACAGTGCTCTACAGCCTTCTCTAAGCAGTTTACAGAGTCAGCATGTTGCCCATGGGTCCCTCATTTTACTGACCTCAGAAGGCTGAGTCAACCTTGAGCCGGTTAGACTCGAACTGCTGAACTGCTGGCAATTGGCAGTCAGCAGAATGAGCCTGCAATGCTGCATTCTAACCACTGTGCCACCACGGCTCTTGATCTGATTACCATGCCTGTTGGAAGATGGCTGGGAAGGTTACAAAGGGTGACCACATGATCCTGGGACAGTGCCACTATCATAAATACATGCCAGGGACAAATAGTTACAGATCTAGAGAATATCTATGAGGTTGAAAAGTGTTGATAATGACTTTATGGAAATTAATTAATTAATATATAGCAAATGAGAGAAAGGGAGGGAGGATGAGATGCTGGATATCTAAACTTCTCAAACAACCCCCCCCCCCCTTCCATTACATGCAAAAATGTTCTTTGCAGGTCATTATTTACAAGTGTGGCAATGAACTAGAAATATTTTTAGCAGCCCAATCATTCTCATAACACCCCACCCTGGTACTTTTTGAAAACAGCAATCTCCAAATTCACTTTCCCTCCCATGAAAAAGTGAGATGGTACATGGTATAAACCTAATATAAACCTCTTTCAAAGGAGAGAGAAAATAAATGGAGAAAGCTGTCCTTGCCACAAAACACTCTACAAGATACTGCAGTATTAACAGTGAAAGCAAATTGGCAAGAGAATTCATGGTGGGCTGGACTAAGATCTTTTGTGGTCACTAAGGGACTCGAGACTGGTGACACACATGACCCCTGCCTCAGGCTCAGCTTGATCATCTCCTTCATCAAGCAGATCAGGCATTTTGATTATAGAGTGAGCTCCATTATATTGCCTCCAATATTTATCTCTGCCCAAAGGGTGAGCTAAGTGGACTGGTGCCCCAGTCCTCCATAAAAAAAAGCCAAACCTGTACCACCCCTAAAATGAATAACATCATATCTGATTTTGGATGAACCATGTTTCTGATTTTTTCATAGAAAGCTGCACAGCTCAGTCTATACTTTATATGTAGCATACAGGTAGTCCTTGACTTACAACCAAAGTTGAGTCCCAAATTTTGGACCAAGACAGTTATTAAGTGAATTGTGCCTCATTTTAATTTTTTTTTGCCACATGTGTTAGTGGATCACTGAAGTTAAGTAAATAATGCAGTTATTAATTTAATAACTTATTCACTTAAGATAATCTGGTTTCCCTCTTTGACTTTGTATGTCAGGACAACTGGGAAGATTACAAATGGGGATCACATGATTTTTTAGATTTTTTAGATTTTATTAACATTTGTAGGCCGCCCTTTTCCCTGAAGGGACTCAGGGCGGCTCACATAAAATCAGGGAGGGAAAGTACAAACAATGACATAGACACATATAATAAAAGTAATAAGCAACATACATTCATCATTCGGGAGGGGTAACTATCCTTGTCCCCAGGCCTGACGGGCTAGCCAGTTCTTGAGGGCTGTGCGGAAGGCCAGGACGGTGGAGAGGGTACGAATCTCCACGGGGAGTTCATTCCAAAGGGTCGGGGCTACTACTGAGAAGGCCCTCCTCCTTGTAGTTGCCAGCCGGCACTGGCTGGCCGATGGAATATGGAGGAGGCCCAATCTGTGTGATCTAATTGGTCGCAGGGAGGTGATTGGCAGGAGGCGGTCTCTCAAGTATCCAGATCCACTACCATCCAGGGCTTTATGAGTGACTAATAGCACCTTGAAGCGCACCCGGAGATCGACAGGTAGCCAGCGCAGCTCGCGGAGGATAGGTGTTATGTGGGTGAACCGCGGTGCACCCACAATCACTCGCGCGGCCGCGTTCTGTACCAGCTGAAGTCGCCGGATGCTCTTCAAGGGCAGCCCCATGTAGAGCACATTGCAGTATTCCAGCCTAGAAGTCACAAGGGCCCGAGTGACTGTTGTGAGTGCCTCCCGATCCAGGTAGGGTCGCAACTGGCGCACCAGGCGAACCTGGGCGAATGCCCCCCTAGTCACAGCCGTCAGGTGGTGGTCAAACGATAGCTGTGGATCCAGGAGGACTCCCAAGTTGCGAACCCTCTCTGAGGGGCATAAAATTTGACCCCCCAGCCTGAGTGATGGAATATTGGTCGAATCTTTGGGAGGGAAACACAACAGCCACTCGGTCTTTTCTGGGTTGAGCACAAGCTTGTTAACCCTCATCCAGTCCATAACGGCCTCAAGACCTCGGTTCATCACGTCTGCCGCTTCATTGAGTTGGCACGGGGCGGACAGATACAGCTGGGTATCGTCCGCATATTGATGGTATCTGATCCCGTGCCTACGGATGATCTCTCCCAGCGGTTTCATGTAGATGTTGAATAGTAGGGGGGATAAGACCGAGCCCTGAGGCACCCCATAAGTTAGGGGCCTAGGGGACGATCTCTGCCCCCCCACTAACACCGACTGCGACCTGTCCGAGAGGTAGGAAGAGAACCACCGCAACACGGAGCCTCCCACTCCCACCTCCCGCAGTCGTCGCAGAAGGATACCATGGTCGATGGTATCGAAAGCCGCTGAGAGGTCAAGGAGGACCAGGATGGAGGAATGTCCTCCATCTCTGGCCCTCCACAGATCATCGGTCAATGCGACCAAAGCGGTTTCTGTGCTGTAACCGGGTCTGAAGCCTGACTGGAAGGGGTCAAGATAGTTTGCTTCCTCCAAGGACCGTTGGAGCTGAAAGGCCACCACCTTCTCAACAACCTTCCCAAGGAAGGGAAGGTTGGAGACTGGGCGATAGTTATTAAGAACAGCTGGATCCAAAGATGGCTTCTTTAGGAGGGGTCTCACCACCGCCGCTTTCAGTGCGGCGGGGAAGTTCCCCTCCCGAAGAGAGGCGGTCACAACCGCCTGGATCCAGCCTCGTGTCACCTCACTACTGTTAGTAACCAGCCATGAGGGACACGGATCCAGTACGCAGGTGGAGGCACTTACAGCCCTCATGGCCTTGTCCACATCCCCGGGGGTAACATCCTGAAACTCAACCCAGAGATGTTCCACCTGATCCTCTTGTGCCTCGGCTGGAACTGCGGGGATGGAGTCCAAGTCCGACCGAAACCGAGCAATTTTGTCCGCTAAGAATTGGGCATAATCCTCAGCTCTGCCCTGCAAGGGTTCCCCCGCTTCCCTTTTATTTAATAGGGAGCGGGTTATCTTAAACAGGGCGGCTGGGCGGGACTCAGCGGACGCAACCAAGGTGGCTATATGAGATCTTTTCGCTGCCCTAAGTGCCCTGGTGTATTCCTTGGTGCAGGTGGTTACCATTGCTTGGTTCGATTCGGACTTATCGGACCTCCATCGGTGCTCTAGGCATCTCCTCCGGCGCTTCATCTCCCGGAGTTCCTCGGTGAACCAAGGGGGTCTCCGGGATCCGCTGACCCGGAGGGGCCGTAGTGGCGCAATCCGGTCGAGAGACTCCGATGCCACCGAGTACCAGGCAGCAGCCAGAGTCTCCGCCGAACTGTGGGCGAGGGTATCAGGAATAACCCCAAGCTCCGTCTGGAACCTCATAGGGTCCATCAGTCGCCTGGGGCGGAACCACCTGGTCGGTTCCTCCTCCCTACGGTGGGGGTTTGGCCTCCGGAAGTCGAGCCTCAGTAGGCAGTGGTCTGACCACGACATGATCCCAGAACAATGCAAGTGTCATCAATACAAGCCAGATGCCAAGGGCTTAAATAGACCACAAAAATGCTGCAATGGTCATTAAGTGTGAAAAATGATCAAAAGTCACTATTTCAGTGCTGTTGTAACTTTGAAGAGTTGCTAAACGTATGATTGTAAGTCGAGGGGTTACCTGTATAGCTATATCTTTATTTAAAATAATTATAGATATAGAAGGCATGATCCTTAGTGGGGGGGGGATGCAGTGTACAGGGAAAGAAGCTTATTGTTTCCCATCCTTGCTGTGATTAAAACTACAACGGTGCCTCCTCCATTTCTCCCCCCAGTATGATCAGGAGGTTTAGAAGAAAAATAAAAAGTTCTAATTGGCACTAATGGAAACTTTTCATAACCTTTCCAGTTCCATCAGTGAGAGGGACATTCATTCCAATCATATTAGTGAGAGGGGAAAAAAAGCAAAGTATATTTCTGGTAGATTATCTTATGTCTGCAATGGATAAAATTAACTACAGAGGCTGAGCTACGTGCTGTGCATAAGGAATTACACATAGTTTGGTTCCAAAGGGCAGAGGAGAAGGTATGGCCGCATCACTAGAGTGCCAAGACATGAGAAGCGTGGAACAGCTACTGAACGTTTTCCTTCCATGGAAACTATTGGCAGTCATAGGAGTAGTTTAACTACCCATAAGGCCAGAAATGAAAATATTTCTTTCTCTCCTTATAATGACCTAGTTGTTCATTAAAAAAGTCCACTCCTAAGAGGAGAAGATGGCAAAGAATCTGGCAGGCAGCCCAAAAGTTGGTATACTCTTGTGGGGAACAAGGAGGACTATGTTTTTGGAGACCTGGCACAAAGCCATCTTTTCCAATATTAAGAATGTAAAAAAGCCCCATCTTCAAAACTTTCCCTGACTTTCTTCTAGTGCAGGGGTGTCAAACTTGATTTCATTGAGGGCCGCATCAATGTTTGACCTTGGGGCCGGGGCTGGAGTAGGCATGGCCATGGTGGGCATGGCCAGCTCAACTTCCCTCATCTCAGGAGCACCTGTGATGGCCCGAGTGCTCTGGCAGCGAAAACAGAGCTGGGAGACCTGCGCGCTACCCTCCTGAGCTCTGTTTTCATTGCCAGAGGGTTGCAGGAGGCTGTCGCCCAAACTCTATTTTTGCTGGCAGAAGCACCGTGGGTGGGTCCTTTGCTGTTTCCAAATGACCCTGACTGTTAAATTGGACTAAAGTGAAACTAACTTTTACATGACTCCAACTGTTGGAAGGAAGTTCAGAACAATTATATGGGTGGGTTTTTTCTAGTTTATGATTGGTTAAGTCCCTGTGGGCCTAGAGTACAAATAACGGGCATTTGCTTCAGTTCCATTTTTGAGTCAATAAATGTTGTTGCAGCCATGCTGGTATGGTTCTTGCCTACTGAAGCCCACTACACAACACACCTTGTGGTCCGGATCTGGCCCATAGGCCTTGAGTTTGACACCCCTGTTCCAGTCAATATAGATCGGACTGTGTCAAATGGTAAGAGAACCAGAATTGTCCTAGACAACATTCCTGGAGGCATTTGGGCCCAGAAGCTTTATTTGAGACATAACACCTCTCCCTGAATTAAAAACGCAATAGTGGTGGCAGCCAAGCCCTTTGTATGAGTATCCATACTTCTGCTTTTTAGGAAACCACACATATTGTGTCCTTGTTTGCCACTTGGACAATTCAAGGTGATCACATTAAACTTTTTTTAAAAATACAATGCTTAGCAACATAATATTAGCTATTTTATAAAATCAAAATCATCAGAAGGTATTTCTTTTTTGGCAGAGAAATAACTATTTCACCACTTGGGGCCTGGAGGTTCAAACTGCTCTTAAACACACAGTAAAAGAGAGCAATAAAAAAATACTGGCGTTAATCCCACTGCCCTGGCATCAGATATATTAGTAGGCTGTATTTGATTATCTGAACAAGGGAAGCTCCTGTTAAAAATCATCCACCCCAGACTCTCTCTCTCCCTCTGATCACTTCCTCTCTCACTTTTCATGGCCACAAAGCAAGATGACTTAATAAAAGAGAGCAGAAGCTTTCATGCATTCAGGCAATTCAATTCTAATTGAGTTCCAATTATCGTGGCAAAACTGTAATGCACTATCATTTAATCTGATAGCCTGAATATACCCTAAGAGAGAGTTTGAGATGATAAGAGCTGCAAGTGTTGGCATGTGCTGGAAAGGATGCCAAGATATATCATTATGATCATTTCTCTATGGTTCCCCCCACCCTTTATCTATTTTTAAAGACATGGTATGCTTACGAATTACCTTCATACCTACATAAGCTTGAAGAATGAATGGGCAGTCAGTTCTCCACACTATATTCCCTGACAGCTGGACACATTTGAGTCTCAATCCATATTCACACATCTTAGACTTGGCATCAATAGCTCCGCAAGGGACTGTGGCATCCCCTGGGTCACATAGAAAGTCAGATTACCCAAACCTTTCCCTCTTTACTAGAGAGAAAGATGCTTTGTGTTTTAAAACAAGGGAAGAAGCTGAAAACTAAGGGTTGGCAGAGAAAGGGGCCCCATTTTTGTTTCCCCAGCAGCTTTAGTATTAAGTGACTTGGAATCCTTAGGGATCTGGAACAGATTTTTTTTGGTGGGGAAGGGAGAATGAGGCCTGCTAGATTTTTACTTTTTCTATCTTTTCCTATTTGTTTTGATAGTTTGTGATATAGCAACTTTGTATTTTTATCCCCAGAGACGTGGTGACTCAGTGATTAAGACACTAAGCTTGTCAATCAGAAAGGTTGGCAGTTTGGCGGTTCAAATCCCTAGCGCCGTGTAACAGACTGAGCTCCCATTACTTGTCCCAGCTTCTGCCAATCTAGCAGTTCAAAAGCATGTAAAAATGCAAGTAGAAAAATAGGGACCATCCTTGGTAGGATGGTAACAGTGTTCCATGTGCCTTCAGTGTTTAGTCATGCTGGCTACATGACCACGGAGATGTCTTTGGACAGCGCTGAGTCTTCAGCTTTGAAACGGAGATGAGCACTGCCCCAGAGTTGGGAATGACTAGCACATATATGTGAGGGGAACCTTTACGTTACTATTTTTATCTCCATCAGTTAAAAGTGCGACACCTGATTATTTAAAGAGAAAATTAGTTAGTTACTTTTTCTCTTTCATATTTTTTTTCCAATAAAATTTGATTCTACTTAAACCTTGTAAGTGGATGATTTCCCTATCTGGCACTTCAGTATTCGAGGCCCAGGAGGGAGTACCTTACAATTTCATTTCCAACAAGGATGTCAGGCCTGGAAACCATCTTTTGCATTGGGCCTTCAGGCCTGCCACATTTATTACTGAGGGAATCTGGGAGGGGGGATTATATGGAGTGGGGTAGATATAGTCAAAATAACATTCTTTTCTCAGAAAGTCAAGGACATATTGCCCTGCACCTGGAGTGGCGTGTCTGGGAGGCATCTCCAGTTGGAACAGTGCCTGATTGGACCATGTGATGGACATGTGGATGCTGGGCAAGGACTTGAACTTTCATTTGGGTGGGGAAAACCTGGAAACTTTCAGATTTGGGTTTTCCCAGATGTGCCAATATGACATCTCTAATAAAATAGAACTTGGAGGAATCTCAAGCCTCGGAGTCTTCTTTCATTGGGGGTATTACTTAGAATTCTGACATTGGGTGCATCTGGTGTGGGGGCCCTATCTCTCTCACCTGCCATGGGCAGATGGGAGGAGGAATCACAGATAAAGGCATCTGCTTAACAGATAATATAGCAGTTGTTAGCAAGCTACTGAATCCATAGATTGGAGAATTATGAACCAAGAGTTGAGAGCTCTTCCCTGCTTCATATACGACACACACTCAGTTAAACATTTGAATGTAAAAACATATGAGCATACCATATGATTGCTTTCTCTCTGGATCTTTCTTCCAATCTCTTATACACATCTTGTTAACATTGTCTTGTTGATGAATACATGAAATGATATATGGGGATAAAAAGAAGAGCAGGAACTAACCAGCCAGCCAGCTTTCCTTCCTTAGCATTGACTTCCTATCAAGACACAGATCTCTACTGCCATAATTAGGCAATAAATAATAGAGAATAGTAAAATAGTAAAAAAAAAAAAAAACCTATTTACTGACTCACAATGTGCCCTGAGAAACACCTTTAAAAAAAAGTTTAATAGCATACACTAAAGTCAAACAAACCATGAATCAAAATCAGGCATATGGGAAGGGGAGAAGTGGAGGAGAGAAACTACCTTGAGTAGGATATATATTTAAATTTAAAACAAGTCACATTTGTTCTCTGTTTGCTTTAAGAACGTTCAGAAGTAGGACGCTTCCTACCTTGCAGTTTCAAGGCCATTTTATATTAACAGATCTGGGGATGGCTGATCAAGTGGCCAGAGTCAGTCCCAATTCTTCTGACAAATGTGTATATTTAAAAAAAAACCTTACACACATACTTGGTTTCTGAGGAAGAGATACCCAGGTAACTATATCAAACTGATACAAAGTGGGCAATGAAACACTGCAATAACAGCCCTAGCAAAAGAAGCCATCTTTGATAAGATATTGAAATAATTTAATGAAACTACATCTCAATACCGAAACATGAACATCCATTGGAATGCAGCTCTAAACCCATTATTTTGGGGAGGTGTCAGGATGAAGCAGTATCCTTTCAGACAGTTAGGTGTGGGTTGAAGCATCTGCCTGGAAGTCCAAGATAGGACCATGGGGCGGGGGGAGGAAAATCTAGGAGAATTCCTTTATTAGTGGTGCAAACCTAGAATTAGAGCTTGTTAGAAGCAGGGTGAAGATCAGTGGTGAAATCCAGGTTTTTCTTTTACTACCGGTTCTATGGGCATAGCTTGGAGGGTGTGGTGTGGCTTGGTGGGTGTGGCAGGCAAAGAATACAGCAAAATCTCCATTCCCACCCTACTCCAAGGGAAGGGTGCTGTAAAATCTCCATTCCCACCCCACTCTAGGACCAGCCAGAGGTGGCATTTGCCAGTTCTCCGAACTAATCAAAATTTTCACTACTGGTTCTCTGAACCACTCAAAATTTCTGCTACCAGTTCTCCAGAACCTGTCAGAACCTGCTGGATTTCACCCCTGGAGAAGAGGTGACTTAGAAGAGTTAAAATGTAATAGGAAGTTCACCTAAGAACCTTGCTTGTTTAGCTCTGTGTTGCAACTTGTGTTGTGGTAGAAACTTGAATATCCACTTTAAAACTGGTCAAGAAACTATCTAGGTTATATGGATGAGTGTATAATCTTTTACTGTTAGAATAAGCTTATAGCTGTCACTCAACAGATGTTCTTTGAGAATTTCAAGTTTAATTTATATTTTAGGGTTGTATTTAAATGTAATATATAGCACTAAAAAAGAGAGAAGTTAAATCCTGGACTGCAAATTAAGAATCCCAGATGTGAATGATTTTGTAAGAAGCTTTACAGTACATGAAACCAAAGATATTGCCCTAGACTTGAAAAGACCATTGCAATTAAACATAATATGGGGGCCAAACTGAAAATGATGGTTTTCTTGATGATTTATAATGTTGAACAGTGAAAAAAGCCATGAAAAAGTCCTAAACTATTCATATAGGAGAATATAAATGTTTTAGGTAACCAGGTTCCAGCCAATTGAAGCTTTAAGGATTACATAAATCTTTTACTGCACTCTACAATAGGATTTGAGATTGCAAATATGATAAAGCAGAGTTAACATGATGAAAATATTGAGTCCCAATTATTTATCTGTATTTTTGCATTACACTTACATTCTGCTTTTCCTCCTGATAATTCAAAACAGCTTATTTTGTTCTTTGTCTCCTCATTCTACTCCCACAGCAAAATTGTACATTAGGCTGAAATACAATGTCTTGCTCAAGGTAAACATAATATTGAATGGATTTGAATCTAGGTCTAATTTTGGTCTAATATTTCCTATTCCTCTATTCACTGCTTACCAACTTGACAAGTAAATATTGATTCACAACAAGACATTCAACAGCATATGCATTTACTTACAAGCATAAACAAGAAGAAAATACTAACAGTTGTTCAATTTTAATTACTATTGTACTCTCATTAGTTTGGCAATTCGGTAGAAAGAAAATAAAGGATTCTTTTATTTCACTTGTGGCATAAATCGTGACCTGCTCATATGTGTTATTTGGGTTCATCAAGAAATACTAACAGACTTATAGAATTTTTTTCTACTTATATACATTTTTATATCCTAATTTTCCTCTCCAAAAAGAAGTGCTCAAAATATCTATTAAAGCTTATAGATACAAACAGTGAAAAAACAATTTGTCATCTTTCAAATTACACTGTCGAACTAAAAGCAGAATAATGAGTACAAAATATAACCAGTCAAAATGAACAAAAACAAAAGCAAAATATTGAGTAGAATAATGTATGAATTCAATAGTGGTTAGTCAAGAACAACAAAAATGTTTGAAACACATTATAGCTATGTATAAAGAAAATGTGTCTTACAGGGGCATTTGAGAGAGGATTGGGGTAAAAAAAATCAATTTCTCAAATGCGTGACACCTGTACAGGTAGTCCTTGACTTATGGCCACAATTGAGCCGTAAATTTCTGTTGTTAAGTAAGACATTTGTTAAGTGAGTTTGTCCCCATTTTTACAATCTTTCTTGCCACAGTTGTTAGGTGAATCACTGCAGTTAGTTGATAAATTAACCCAATTAATAAGTGAATTGGGATTCCCCATTGACTTTGTTTGTCCAAAGATTTGCAAAACATGATCACATGAACTTGGGACACAGCATGGTCCTAAATATGAACCAGTTGCCAAGCATATGAATTTTGATCTCATGATCATGGGGATATACAAAGGTTGTAACTGTAGAAAATGGTCATAATTCACTTTTTTCAGTGCTCTTGTAATTTCAAACAGCTGTAAGTCAAGGACTACCTGTATAATCAACACCCTACCTTGCAACACATGTAAAAAAAGGGCAGGATTTTGATCATGTGGTTCTGTCGAACAAATCTTTTTTATAAACTCTAATACTGGTGTAGAAAAAGCCTTGATGTAGGAGTAGAGCAGGCAGAGTTGTTGGGGCAGAGTTTAGAATCCTTGTCTTGCACAAGAAATTCAAATCCAGCTGCTCACCCTGAATTTCATTGATCCTTATCTAGTACCAATTTGGTGCTCACAGTTGGCTAAATTCTTGTGTATAGGATTGAATAAATCTTCTATGCTGCAAGTTTATGAATGGTTATGATTCTTTGCACCTGACACTCCTTCCTTTGTCAGCAAATGGACTTCTGAAGGCAATTACATAGGCAAAGTGCTGCAATAGCTATCATGAAGAAAAGCCAGATTCACATCAGAAGAGATGGTCCTCAAAAGAGCTTGATTAAGCTGATTAAGATTTCAAAGTCTCCTTGATTAAAACCTGGATGTGAATTGGTTTATTAGCTTAAGTAACTGCTGAAGAAATGGAATTGCATGTTTTTAGCATTTTGCTCTGATCAAGATTTTACTGGCATCATTCGTACCAATTAATACTTCCAAATTGTTCTTATAGGTAGTCCACAGAGAATGCATTATAGTAGTCCCAATGGTAGCACAACAATGCATGTAAGACTATTGTTAAATCTGATCTACCATTAATAAGTACCCGTCATGCACCAGTCAAAGTTGGGCAACAGCAACAGCAGGAGTTGGGTATATCTAGTCTAGTGAAAATAGGAATTAGGGGTGTTGCAATGTTGCAATATTTGAGGGATTTCCACAAAGAAGAGGGGGTTAACCTATTTTCCAATAGGTTAATCCTCTCTTTTCCAGAAGGCAAGATAAGAAGCAATGGATGGAAACTGAACAAAGAGGGAAGCAACCTAGAGCTAAGGAGAAATTTCCTGACAGTAAGAACAATTAATCTATGGAACAACTTGCCTTCAGAAGTTGTAGGTGCTCCAACACTGGAGACTTCTAAGAAAATGGTACCATTTGTCTAAAATGGTATTCTGTCTTCTGCTTGAATAGGGGGTTGAACTAGAAGATTGTCAAGGTCCCTTCCAACTCTGTTGTTCGGTTCGGTTCAGTCAAAATTGGGTAACAGCAACTCTGACACTCATGTGTCATATGAACATTGGTGTGTGGATATGGGCATGCTTAATGTAATTGTAATCCTATGCTTTTGTGTTTTTTGTCTTGCTTGAGGTACAACATGCTCTGACAGATGGGGATGAATCACATAGGGTGCTTGGCTATATGGAAGATCTACAGTTCTATGTTTACAGATCTGAAGCAGCACAGCAGAGTGACATCAAAGGGAAGAGAAAATAATAAAAATATGGTGCACATCCTCATTTATCTCTCAATCCATGAAATAAATTCAACCTTTATGTGGAAGTGAAAGAATATACAGGACAAGCCATTTTTGGGAATAGGGGTGACTTTTACCAGGTGTCCTGATGATTTTAATGAGTGATGGGATGGGAGCTATAATCAAAGCCTAGTGACCCTCTGTCTATTGCCCAGGCATCAAAGGTGTCACAAAATTAATGCTGACTTAAACTCTGGCTAATGGATTCATGATGGTTCTTGTTGAGTAATTACGTTCAACGAGACTCTGTCAATAAAATTTGCTCTTAACTGCCAGTTTCTTCTACAGTATCAGCTGTAATGGGTTTAGGAGTAGGGAATGGAGTGATATGAAAACTGCTGATTTATTGAGAAGAGAAGGAGAATGAGTAGAAAATAGAGGGATGTTTTATTTTATTCTGTGGAATTATGTTTAACATAACATAGCTTTATGTTACACAGCAGGATTCAAGGAACTGAAATGGCAATAGAACCTCAAAAATATTGTTTTGTTCACATTTATTTTAATGTAAAAACATATCAACAAAAATCACCATTGACAGCACTAGCTTGTCTTAAATGGAAATGGACTAGGTATGGAAGTGGTATATTCATTTATTAGTAGAATTTAGGCTAGTTTTCTCCATTTAGTCTAGTGGTCACACTGCCTGGCAATGTTGAGAACTCTAGGGCTTTTAAAGATTAATATTCAATTGAATCCTAGGATCAATGGTTAAGCTATTAGAAAAGAGCCATGGAACACTGCTTTTATATATGATAATTGCAACGAGGTTATTGCATGCATAAAGATGGAAAGATGGCCTTACAGTACCCACAATGGAGGAATGATTGGTGAAGATGACAGAACTTGTTGAGGTGGCCAAATTGACTTCTTTGATTAGAGAAAAGACAATATTTATTTGTCATCTGATCATTAGGGGACTGGAGGTTAAAACATATAAAGAACAGTTGCTGGAATTGGGTATGTCTAGTTTGATGAAAAGAAGGACTAGGGGAAACATGATAGCAGTGTTCCAATATCTCAGGGGCCGCCACAAAGAAGAGGGGGGGGAACGTATTCTCCAAAGCACCTGAAGGCAGGAGAAGAAGCAATAGATGGAAACTAATAAAGGAGAGAAGCAACCTAGAATTAAGGAAAAATTTACTGACAGTGAGAATAATTAATCAGTGGAACAACTTGCCTCCAGGATGTAAATGCTCCAACAGTGGACGTTTTTAAGAAGAGATTGGAGAACCAAATGCTATAGGGTTTCCTGCCTAAGCAAGGGGTTGGACTAGAAGGCCTCCTAGGTCCCTTCCACTTCTGTTATTCTATTTTATTTTTTTATGGACTTTTTGCATAAAAAAAGAAAAGGAATTTGTGAATTAAGTTTTTGATGATTAGGCAAGAGAGACAATAGAAAGAAGAAAGTCATGATGTAATCTTAGAGAGAGAGAAAGAGGTTAAAATAGAGATGTATTTATAACTGCTCTGAGTTCTTTATATCTTTTAAATAACCCTTTTCTATTTTCTTTGTTTTCTTTTTTAATTTCCTCATTTCTTTTTTTGTTGCATTTTTAGCCTTTTCATTTATTTCCCCCTTTCTTTTTCATTTCTCATTCTACTTTAGTTTGTATTAGTTCTTAGTATTGTGAAAATTTTCAATAAATGTATATACATGACATTATAGAAATTTTTAACTGAGAGGTTTTGAAAGGGTATTTCTGCATTTGGTTCATCCTCTAATAAAAGAAAATCTGTATTGTGATGCCGTCTTTATCTTGCATCCAATTGACTGTCAGAGTAAGGTCCTCTTTAATGCCTGGATATTTTAATTGCCTTTGTTTTAGCTCTTTTTGCAATTTTAACATGAAGAACTGTCGTGTTTTTCAAAGTTTGCCAAATTGTTTGTCTTGAAACATGAATGCTGGGGTTCAGTGACACTGCGTTGGTTGTGCAGACCAGATGAGGACTCCCATATATTAAAAAAATGGTGCTCTGTGTTGTCAATTAATCCAATTGTTTCACATTAAATAAGTGTAATGAATTAATTTATAATGCTTATGTTATTTTTGATATATAAATAATAGGTTATTATGTCTGCTCATGTTTAACCAATTTTGAGATTGGGATTAAACAATGATGATAATTTTTGATAATGTTTAATTGTTTTAAAAAGAGGGATTGGGGGGAATTTATTTAAATGAAAATGGAGATAGAAATATTTAAGCAGTTATTTCTAATAATTCTTCCTGGACTTTTGCTGATTAATAAGGAGAGCTAAAATTTAGAGATTAGTTTATAGAAAATGGGGTGAGATATGGAATGAAGAAGCATTCGGCTGTATTTTAAAAGGCAGTGATAAATACTTTTACTTAATAGAGATGAAGGGGGATGTTTCATCTATTTTTTTCATTCCTTCCTCCACCACCCCCCTCACATATATAATGTTTCTATCTTTGCTTGTTGTATTAATTTTACTTGTATAATATAATCCCTAGTAAAAATATAAAAAATTGATTTCACATTAATATGCATATTTTTCCAGTTCTCGATTTGAGATGGAAGCATTAGGTTAAGAAAGTACAATGGCTTAGTTCCTCATTTAAGATCAGTTTCAGAAGATGATGCTGAGGGACTCAGCCCTTGGAAATCGGTATACGACATTTCTTAGTATTTCATCTTGTCTCTTATGCAGTTCAACAGTGTGCTGAAACCATTGGAATGATTCTTTAGGGTGTTTGAGAATGCACTGTCAGTCAGTCAGCATGTGCATAACACATACTTCAGTTTCTCATTTTCATCTCAGCTAAGGAAGGTGTTGATGCTTTGAATCAGTCTGATGGCAATAATGTCCAGGGTAAAGGTGAATAAATTACAACAATCTGAACAAGACAGAAATCATCTGGGGAAGGATGTTGTTAGAAGGGATATTATTCCCATGATAATCAGTTCACAGACTGATAGCTGATAGCTATTTCTATCAATGCCTTTGCATCGATTTAAAGTTTAAGTTTAAGTTTAAACTGGTGATCCATGTCCATTTTAATGAGGTCAGACATAGCCATAGTAATATATGCCTTAATTACCTCTACATTGATATTCTGAGCTTTTGTCAGTACTCTGCACATGTCTCCTTGCATAGAACAGCATGGGGCTGAAATGGGGTTGGCTGTGCTTGTGACATAATGGTAAAGTATGCCAAAATGGACACTGCTAGCAATGAATACTGCATATGTTTTTATTATGATGTGTTGCACAGTTAGCCAGATGTTCAGACTGGATTTGGCATTTTTGTCATTATTATTTTTCTTTGACCTGTCCTTTTGCTGCATCTTCCTTCCCTTTCTGCTAATATGACAATGATGATGATTATGCCATCAAAGATAAAAGACTGGAGTGATCTAGGAAAATATTAACCACATGGAATTTGGTTCAAATACTTACCAAGTCTATACTCCAGGCTAGCAACCCAGCTGAATGACTTTCTGAAAACAACACAAAATGAAAAAATTGTAACACCTGTTAAAACATTTCTACTACCAATAAGTAAAAGAAAAGGAACTGACTCTGACAATTACACACTTACAACTTGCCTGTCCATTATATTCAAGTTGTTTACTGGAATTATAGCAAAACTAATGTATGCATATTTGAAAGAAAATGCAATTTTTCCACTGGAACAAAAGGACACTTGCAAAAATTCATCTGCATAAAACACCAATCAGTAATTGACCAAAATAAACCAAAACAAAACAAATCTTCCATCCTTAAAGAAAGAAACCCTAAAGGAAAAGACTTCAAAACTTTTTCTGGCTTTGATAGGTTCTAAAAGGCATTTGACTTATTCCTCCATAATGGGAAAAATTGCTTGGAATTTTTTGGAATAAGCAGAAATATTAGAAAATTTCTAGAAGTGTCAGTGACCTTATGAGGAACCATCTTAATGGTAAATAGGGATGACTTTTGGGAAGTAAAAATAAAATAAGGTGTATTCTAACCAGATTCATGGTCACCATTACTCTTTATACTGGCAATGAATCCTGAACAAAATCAATTGTGGTACCAAGTCAAAAAATAAAGTCCAAAAATAAATCATGTACTTTATAAGGGTGACATAACACTCTATGGTAAATCAAAAGCTGATATGGAGTTTTTGTTGAACACAAAGATGAAGGAACAAAATTTGGCCTGGACAAATGTGCTAGTTTAATAATTAAAGGCAAAATTATGTGAAAATGGGCTACAGGTAATAAATGGAACTGCCATTAGATATCCAAAAAAGGGTACAAATATTTAGAATTAATGGATGTTTCCTATTTATTGCATGCCTAAATTAAAACGACTACTAGTTCAAATTATATCACGAGTTCAAATTATACACAAGCCAATTTCTTAAGGAAAATTCAAATTAAATGAAATAGTTAATACTTTGATCTGGAAAACAAGGAAGTTATTTTTAAGAAATCATGCATTTTACCCCCAAAGTGGTATTTGTAGATTATACATACTCAGTAATAGATGTAGTAGAGGACTGTTATAAATACAAAACTGTGGCTCTACTTGTAGAAGGTAGTAAGAAAAACTCCCCAAAGAACATTTAAACCAGAATATAGGAAACAGCTAATTTAAAGTTGGGTTTTAAAAATCAGTCCAAGGCTGGTATGCGCAGTCTGAAACACATAAAATTGTAATTGAGAGAACCATCATGGTAGTCAGGTAGAAGCTCTGTGTATCAATACCATTAAAGCTAAAATTGTATATATTTTAAACAATGCCAAATGTCAACTTTGTAAAATGAAGGATAAAACTGTATATTACTATATGAGCTACAGTAAAATCATGCTGTGTATTAACAATGACATGATAGATTTGCAACAATTGTCAACTAGTCTTTATGTAGCAAATTCAGCTTTACTGTTGGCGAGATAGCTGTACTAGGGCTTTATGCAGTATGAGTAAGTCAACATTTTTGGATTTTCAGAATTCAAATAGGTAAACATTTAGAACATAATACACCAAACATTACTGTTGTAGAAAGGAAGAAGAAATGGTTCATTGATGTGACAATAACTGGAAACAACGGAAATACAATTAGGCAAAACAACAACAAAACCCCTATGATTTTCAAATTAAGGCTCAAAGATTCTGGAGAAAAATAATAATTATTGTACCAACTGAAATGGGAACTTGATGCAATGCCAAAAGAATTCACCCAAACATTTTATACATTTCCAATAATTTTATATATTTTTAATTTAGAGGATTTTACAAAATATATTTTGCAAAACACTAGCATGGTTGGAACTGCATGCGCACGCACACACCCACACACACACAAACACAGTGTTGCAATCATGATTCATCGAGGATTCATCCATTGAAGGCCACCATATGTATAAGATTGCAATGAGAATACTAAATACTAAAAAAGCATAAATTAACAACTGGATTGAAAGAAACATAAACATACATGTTGTGGTTTGCAAAACTAAGATAAAAGGGAAGGATATAACAGAATTGAACAAAGCAGCTTAATTTTGTGACTAGAGTTGATAAATACAAGGAGCTGAGGTGAAGATGTAATTTTAAATATGAATGAAAGGGCTAAAATGTATGGCAGAGAGTATGAATTGGTGGCACCTGTGTTTTTGTGGGTGCTATGAAAATAGAAATTCATAGGTTGATGATAATTGCATGTTATACTTCAGTGAGCGGTGATAATAGAAGAAACATATATGAGGTCTGGGAAAAATTGTGCAACATTCTGAATAAATAAAATACAAGGTGAAAAAAATTCTGTTCTGCTAGGTGGCATGAAAAGATGATGGGAATGAGATGAGAGAGTCCAGAAAAAGTGACTGTGCCACTTTAACTGTGCCAAGAATAACTAAGAATGATTACTATTTGGTAAATAGAAACTTAGGAGATTTATTTGTTTTTAGCGCATGGTTTAAATATAAGTCTGTGTGTACACCTGGAATATACATTTAAAGACATGATCAATGTGATTGTTTCTCGTGACAGAGTAAAGTTTACAAGAGGCATGACAGGTTTGGAATATGGGACAAACATTATTTTTAGTGTAAAAAAATGAATGTTAGGAAACAATGGAAAAAGGAGAAAAGTGAAAGAAACTCAAATGAAAACTGGTCATATAAGAAAAAGAAATAAATCAATCTTCCAACAGAATGAATGGAGAATGGATATAAGGAAAAATATGTGGAAGGTGCTTAGATCAGAGTGAAAATAACAGAGTGTTGCAGAAGCATGTGGACTTACCCCAATGCAAAGTTTGAAAAATAATTGGTAGAATGTGATGGGCAGAAGGAATAACCCTGAAGAACAGGAGGAAGAACAGCAACCCAGATAACAGACAGAAGAATGGGGCCAGAATTGTAACCTAAGGAAGCATCCCAAATAATGTGTTGACTCCCCAGCCCTACCCCGATGTTTGCCCTGATAACTCTCTAGTTGTTAGCTCAGGAGAGGATAAACCAGTTTCTGGCACCTCAGAGGCTGAGTTGATTAATGGTGCTGAGCAACTGTCTGTGAGGATTTGTCTGAGGCTCCAGGTGGGGAAAGCATGCAGCTGTGATGGGTCAATGAGGAGGAGGAAGAATTGCCTTCTGCACTTGATCCAAGAACACATGGGACAGAGAAAAAGCAGGAGCAGAGCAAGTCAGCCAAACTACTTGTGAGAGAAAGCCTCACCCTTCTTGATGGGCTGCACCAGAAGCTGGCTTTTTAACACATCAGACAGATGGAAGTGATGCTGGAAACAGTGTGTTTGTTTCCTAGCTGTGTGTTTTCTGATTGTTGTGATTCTTGCCTCGCTTTCCGTGCCTTGACTTAGATCATGCTTTGGACACTGTGGACTTTACTTGCCTCATGAACTCTCTTGTATTGTGGATTTAAGTTTGCCTGGTGGATTTATTTTGATTGGAAAACTTTCAATGGCCACAAAAGTCCTTGCGGGAACAGCACAAACAAGACCCTCCCTATGTCTCACAAGTATAAAATGGAGGAAGCATATTTGGACTTACAAGTTTTTGTTATAATCTTACAATAAAAATAATATTAGCTTGTGGGCACCTTGGTTTATAAATTTGGTCTATGGAAGAGCATGAATGTGTGTGACAGAATAATTGCTGCAAAAAACAAGGATGAGAGAAAGTTTCAATCTTAGGTAGTCCAGATGTGAAGCACATTCAGGAACAACTATCCTGTCAGAGCTGAAGAAGCTTCTTGGATGAGAAGTGAAACATATTCAAAGAAAAAACAAAGTCCAAATGCCTCCTGAAAAAGCACCTTCGGGACAACCATGACCTGAATGACTGAGAATCTCTATAGACATTCAGGAATACTGAATATTTATGCTAAGGTTATATTAACAGAATCTTGCAAGTCTGAAAATACACCCACTCACCCCCTTGCCTTTACAATCCAAGAAACTAGGAGTCCCTTCTGAGATGTTTGCCTTGTCTCATTCTGTCTGTGGGCTCTGCTGCTTCTTATCTAATTGTTGCTTAGTCTGCAGCTCTTTCTCCTGACTCCGAAGGTCATTCTCTCACACCATTACAGAAGGCTATTTATAGTTTGTTAAGTGTGTAAAAAATGGCTGCATTTTGAGTGAAAAGCTTTGGTATGTGACAATGAGCAATATTTGGGAAATGCAGTGTGACTTTATGCCACATAGGGTGTGTTCAGGCTCTTTAAAAACCATTTTTGAGAAGTATGAATGTGAGAAAGTAGTTTATTGTGTACCTGTTGATTCAGAGAAAGCTTATGACAAAGCAAAGAAGCTTGAATTATGGACTATTTGTAGAAGGCTAGTTGTTGAATGTAAGAAGAGTGGTATAAACGGAATACTTAGGAAATGCTTCAACATTAAGCAGTGAGTAATACAAGATGTGAGATGCCTACTTGTTTAATGTATTTAGGAGTAAGTGCATAAAGAATGCTTCAAGGGATGTTAGAGATACTCTGGTAGAGAATTGAATATTTGTGTAATTTTGTATACAGATGATGCCATTCTTTTGCCTAAGAATTCAGATCATCTGCAGGAAATATAGGCATACTGTGTACGATGAGAAGGATGGACCTGAAAATTAATGGACTGAATACTGAGGCAGATATGTCTGGCAGAGAAAGTGAGTGAATCATTACAAGTTATACACGAAGGTGAACTCTAGGGACACTAGATAAGTTGGTATACCTAACTAAAACCTTTACTGAAGTTGTAAAATGGATGGAAAAATTGTAAGAGGGGGAAATGTTGGTAGAAAGATAATTGATACTATGTGGTCTGGTAGAAGAGTTGTATTTTTCTCCAAAGCAGTCTAAACAGCTGTCTGTAAGGGCATGCGTCTTTCTATCTTTGTTATATGGAAGTGAGAGTTGTATGTGTCAGGAAAACATCAAAATATATTGAATACACTGGGAACACATGTGCTAGGGTCAAGAATACAGGGTCAAAAATAAATGGATGATGAAATTAATGTGGATTGAATTGAAAAGTGAGTGACAGCAAAAAAAAAGTATTTAGAAATTTGGTGATCTAAAAAGAACGAGAACTGAATTACCAAATAAATACAAGTAGGAAAAGTCAATGAATTGAGAGAGAAGGGAAATCTGAGAAAACTATCACTGGAGAGGGTTGATGAGAGAAAGTGAAAAGTTTGTAATGAAGATCAGTGTATGGATGTGATAGAAGCAAAGCTGGTTAGAAAATTAGTGGTGGTATAAACTATTTTAAAGCATCTCTCTTCCTATTTCTCCTTTTGAAAGCTTTGCATAATATTATTTATCAAAAAAATATAGAAAGCTTTGATGGATAAATAGGCATGTAGATCTACACAGGATAATCACCATACTCTTTTGACCAAAATATGTAAAGTCTTTCAATTGTTTTGGAACACAGCAGCTGCTCGCAGGCAGGATCATATGTATTAGTGGTCCTGGATATCCATTTGCTTCCTGTATAATTCAGAGTGTTGAAGATGCCGAAAACACTTAAAGTGTTAAAAATCCTGAACACCTTAGAAACCACCATGTCCTCCATCAGCATGCTGTTGTCCTAAGCCAGTGATGACAAACCTATGTTATGCATGTCCAAGATGAAACACCATGACACCTTAAAATGACATGTTGTCAGGCCTGCAGCGATCTTTTCTTTTGGGTCTTTGGCCTGCCACAATTTCTATTATTCTGCTATGCATTTTCTGTTGCGGGACAATGAGAGGGGGGATTGTAAAGAGTCACATACTATGTAGCCACAACAAAATTCTTTCTAGAAAGCCAATGTCATCCTTTGCCTCTGCACCGCTGCACCTGACTGGAACTGGATGGGTGGAACTGCCACCATGGCAGTGGGAGATTGAACCATATGATGGACTTGTGGGTATGGGGCAGTGGTGGGTTGCAGGCGGTACGCCCAGGTACAGGCGTACTGGATCCTTCCTGGAGCTCCGGGTACTGTTCTGGTACAGTGCTCTGGAGAGCCCACCCACCTGCCCATGCTCCTTACCATGTTTTAAAGCTGTCAGTGCTTCTGCGCACGTGCATGGCACATACAGCACCTGTGCGACGCTCTGCTGAGCAGCTGGAATGTCGCGGAGGCTTGCGGAAGCATCATTTGATGCTACAACGCATGTGTGTGCCATGCACGTGCGTGCATGCACCGCGCACATGCATGTGGGTGATGCCGGGACCGTTCTGACCGTATCGATTGGAATGGAATCCGGAACCCACCACTGGTATGGGGGCAAGATCTTGAACTTTCAACTGGGTGGGGGAAAATGGGAAGCTTTCAGATTCGGGTCTTCCCAGATGTACCAACATGGCTCTCTTAATAAATTGGAACTTTGAGCAATACTTTGCCTTGGACTCTTATCTACTTTTGGATGCTATTTGGAACCCTGACACATCAGCATTCATCAACCACACGACAATAACTATTCTTGAAAGCACACCCTTTTCTTATGTGATTTTTGAGGGCTGTATAAGACTGTGGTATGCTCTTGCATGGTCTTCAAACCCTCCAAAAATTGATTGAGAATGGGGCCTGCTTTAGTGTGCTTTATGGAAGCTGCAGAGGCCATAGAAGAGCATTCTCTTGTAGGAGGGCCCCCATTCCCAGATTAAAATATTCTTTATTTTTCATATTAAAAAGAGGCAGGATAGAATATTACCCCCAAAGGAGAAATGGAGAAAAATCTCAACAAAGGCAGAAAGCAGCCCCAGTCTTCCTGCCATAGGTAAACAGGCGCAAGCAGAAGCTTGAAGAGACTGGTCTTTTGGAATGGAGATTTTGTATCCATTCAGAAAGACTGGGCCAATCTATTCATAAGTAAAGAGACTCCAAATAATAAGGTGACCAGACATCCCGATTTCAGCGGGACGGTCACGATTTCTAACAATTTGTCCCGTGTCCTGGAGCATTTTTAAAAAGTCCCGATTTTCTGACTTCATGTGAAAGCCCAGTGGATTTGCTTAAGAAATCCTAACTGGGGCAAGACAAAAGACACTCTGTCCTAACCTCTCTCTCTGTCTCAGTACTTTCATTGAAGATATTAAAACTTTAAAGCAAGAAAACGGACCCCCCGCCCCTTTTACCTCATTTTATAAGAAAAAATGACGAAGCACCATAGAGCTCCAGGAAATACGTGGCTAGAGAGGTAGCGAGTGTTACTTCCTGGATTTTCCGGAGGGGAGGGGGATGGAGGTTGGAGGTCGGCTCGTATGAAAAAAATGGTGGCAAAGTTTCTTTGAAAAATATTTCCCTGACTAATTTCACCATTTCAATTTGCTCAGTTCTTTGTATTAACATCTCCATCATTCTTGGTTGACTTGGAGTGAAAGCCTGCTGGTAAGTGAGCTGGTTTTTTTTCTTTTATTTTTTTAATGTATTTTAAAATAATATTTTATTTATTGTGCATAGGATTTTTTAAAAGTTTTATTCTGTGTGGATTCTTTTTTTAAATTGTCTTAGACTATTTAAAAAAAGATTCTATCCAAAATAAATTGAAGTGAAACCATGTTTAAAAATTCTATGCACAATACTTTGAAATATATTGTGCATAGAAAGAATAGTTTGAAATGTTTTACTTCAATTTATTCTGTGTGGATTCTTTTTTTAAATTGTCTTAGACTATTTAAAAAAAGATTCTATCCAAAATACAAAATGCCAGTTATTCACTTAAGAACTGTGGCAAGAAAGGTGGTATAATTGGCTTAGTGACCAAAGTTTCAATGGCATTGTAAAAAGTGACTGATGACCATTTTTCACACTTAGCGACCATTTTCACACTTAGTGACCATTGCAGCATCCTCATGGTCACGTGATCAAAATTTTGATGTTTGGCAACAGTTACAATTTATATTTGTAAATTGTAGTTATGTTGAAATAAAAAAAAATTACAATACTATTTTTGCGTTATATGAAAATTTTTGTTGCTCGGTATAAAATTTTTAATCAACCCCCCCCCCCCCCGGTCAAAGGTGTCCCTCTTTACCAATCTGGTCACCTTAGGTATACACTGTCTAAGGTTAGAATGGCCAATCTGCTGTCGCAGTTTGCTGTCGCTCTCCTAAGCTCTGATGACCATAGAAGCTTGATTGGCAGAACCAATCAAGAGAAAGGACTTTTTAATTCATTACACCAAAAGAGAGCACCTCCCTGCCATAAGGTAAAGGTTCCCCTTGCATGTATGTGCTAGTTGTTCCTGACTCTAGAGAGTCGTGCTCATCTCCGTTTCAAAGCCAAAGAGTCATCACTGTCCAAAGATGTCTCTGTGGTCCTGTGGCCGGCATGACTAAATGCCGAAGGTGCACAGAACGCTGTTACCTTCCCACCAAAGGTGGTTCCTATTTTTCTACTTGCATTTTTCCATGCTTTCGAACTGCTAGGTTGGCACAAATAATGGGAGCTCACTCCATTACGTGTCAGTAGAGATTCGAACCGCCGAACCGCCGAACTGCCGACCTTTCTGATCGACAAGCTCAGCATCTTAGCCACAATAATATTTTCTCAGGTGGTCTTTTGCTGACTGGTAAAGATCTTACTCTTTAGGAAGGCTTTCTTTTTATAGGCAGTGCCAATTTTGTCTTTGTTCCCTGCTGTATCTGCCTGCTTTTATTAGATAACCTTTTAAAATATATATAATAGTAATAGTCGACCTGAGTAGCACAGATGCTCTAGAAGGGCAAAAAATAAATGTCTATGCAAATATAGAAGAGTATTTGAATGACCTTAATTCATTGTCTGAAAGTTCTCAAAGAATCAAGAAAGCTGAAAGAATGATTAGTGGTAGCTGCAACAAAATGTTATATGTATTATGGAGCATTCCTGTTTCAGTCAGCTTTGTCTCCACTATTTCATTTTTATTTTTATTTTTGCAGACGGAAGGGGGAATGTCCTTTTAAACATATTTTCAATGTACTCTAACCACTGACAATACCATCTTTATGTAGCTATTTCTGGGATTTTCTCCACCCTCCTCAAAAGAGTTCTAAAATGCATGTGGTGCAAAGCTGACCTATTAATCAACAATTAATTGAGATGATAATAAAAAATCTTTGACGAGATCTGGTCAGCATCATCCCCCGAAGTAGTTCAAGCTTTTTAGCTCCTAGAAAGTGGGGCAGAAAGCCAGATAAAATATTTTATGTTTACTTGCTTAGAAGTAAATCACACACTGAATTAAATAAAAGTCTTTAGGATTAGGTTGTCAGGGGAAGACATAATCACTGTTTATAAAATTATGAACTATTTTGAGAAAGTGGGAAGGAATTATTTTCCCTTGAAGTGGCATTACACTACAATTCAAGGTCATGTGGGGAAAATCATTAGAGGATGACATATTCAGGAAGAACAAAAGTCCTTCTTTATCTATACAGCCAACATATGAAATTCATTGCTACAGGATTTTACAATTACTGCTTTAAAGCATATTTAAATTGGATATTACTGTGAGAAAAATAACATGCAGATCTATCTATAGCTCTAGCCATGAGAGATAAAAAAAATAGCACCCCCCTGTTCGAAAAGTTGCACATTTTCACAGATGTTGCTGACAAACAATAGAATTTGCTTTATCAAGGGAGGCTGATGTCCACTAAGTTAGATGACTTTTGTTAGAATTAGTTGTATGGAGATACGTAAGTGCTGATCCCACCTTATATATAAACAGATGAGTTAAGAGAGAGGAAATTTTACTTAATTTATTCAGGGAGAGAAGAAACTCTCAGTTTCTTGAGGGGGTAGCAGGTGCCCAGTTAACAATGGTAGGAGCACAAATTCTTTCTCTATCTCCCCCCAAGAATTATCTCGCTCTGTATTATTTGTATTTGTGCTTGCTCTGGCTTGTGATATACAATCCTAACTACCATTGTATGTCTTCTACATGCCTTAGATCAGTGATGGCTAAACTTTTTGTTGTCACGTGCCGAAAGCGTGCACCCACACCCATAATGCAATGCATGTGTGGCACCCCCCATACATCCCCTCCTCCTGTGCATGCGTGAATGCCCCCCTGTACCCTCTGTGCATGCTTACGGAACTCCCGCATCCCATTTTGGACCAAGTAGGCCTCCCTGCAGTCTCCTTGGACCAAAAATGGACAATGGAGGGGGGGAGTGCACCAGCCCCTGTGCTCCCCCCAACCTTGTATATGTGTGTGACCCTCCCTGCACATGTGTGTGAGACCTCCCTCCCACTGTGCATGCACACAATGTCCTGCATGCACTCTGCCTCCCACGCATGCACGGCAGAGACCTGAAAATCAGCTGGCTGGCGGGAGGTGTGTGTGTATTTGTGGTGGAGCTGAGTTGGGGCAATGGCTAGTGGCCACACAGAGAGGACTCTGCATGCCATCTATGGCATGTGTGCCATAGGTTCGCCATCGCGGCTCTAGATCCATGTACCGTGTTTCCCTGAAAATACAAAATATGGCTTGGGCCTTATTATGAGGGGAGGGTTTATTGTTTTGGGGTTGCTGGGTGGCTGCTTTCTTGTGAGCGGGCTCCCAAACAGCCGGGCACAGCCTCATGAGCGAATGGCTGTATTGCGCTGTCGCAGCAGCGTAACACAACAGCTATGAAGCGACCACGCTCACGAGCAGCCACCCGGCAAACCCCCTTTCCAGCCGGGCACAGCGCAAATTCACTGACCTAGGAGTATCGACAAGCCGCGTGAACACCTGTTCGCTGCCGCCCGCCTCCCGCTCTGCACAGATGGAGAGGGGGGTTGCACAAGCGGCTGTTCTGCTCTTGCTCATGCACCTCCCAGCCATACGATGCCCTGACCCAGTTCTCCGTGCACAGCCAGGGCACCTCCGCTGCCGCCACCATTGCCACCCCCATCCCAGCATGGCTTTTTTAATGGCTTCCAAACCAAGTCTTCTGGTAGTGGCCGCTGTGGGCGTATGCTCTATGGTTGTACGCTCTGCCGACAGCCAGCCCACAACCATAGAGTGTACGTCCAGAGCAGCCATTGCCGGAAGACTCAGTTTGGAAACTGCCGAAAAAGCCATGCTGGGATGGTGGCGGCGGAGGTGCCCTGGCTCTGCAGGGAGAGCTGGGCCAGGGCATCTTGAGGCTGGAAGGCCCGTGAGCAGGAGTGGAACAGCCGCTCGCACAACCCCTTTCTCCAGCCATGCATAGCGCCATTCACTGGCATTTCAAAGGCGCCAAGCCGCGAGAGCCGGGTGGTGGCGAACAGGTGTTCACGCGGCTTGGCGATACCCCTAGGTCAGTGAATTGCACTGTGCCTGGCTGGAAAGGGGGTTTGCCGGGTGCCTGGTGTGCCCGGCTCTTTGGGAGCCCGCTCACAAGAGAGCAGCCACCCGGCAACCCCTCTCTCCAACTGGTGCCGCTCACCAACCTAGAGGTATCCCGAAGGCATCAAGCAACGCGATTACCTTTGCCCCCCCCCCCCCGGTTCCCGCATCTTGGCATCTTCGGGATACCGTTAGGTTGGTGAGTGGTGCTCTGCCTGGTCAGAGGTGGGACATTGTCCAGGGGGCTTATTTGCGGGGGAGGGCTTATATTTTTGCTCACCAGAAAAATGTGACATGGCCTTATTATCAGGACATGTTGTATTTTTGGGGAAACACGGTATGGAGGGAGAACCTCACAACAATCTTTGCCAGCCCCATTTTTCCTTTTCTTTGTCTTTGGGACTTTGAGACATCTGAACTATCTGGACTCCAGCTGGTAAAGGAGAAAATTTCCAGGTGTGGAGCTGTGTTTGTCTAGAAAAGCAGATATGCTGGTGTATGTTAGAGGGAGGGAAAGAAAACATTGCAGCCAACATTAGAGCTAAATATGACCAGGATAAAGCCAGCTTGGTAAATGTTGGGAAGAGATCCAGCGGCAGGTGTCTGGAGGTGGGAAGAAACAGAGGCTGATTCAGATGCATAAACCAACAGAAGAAAGCCAGCAGCAGTCATACCAACAGTCAATCTATGGGGGTCTTTGGGAACTGGAGGCAAATCCCTTCTTTTCAAATCACTGGAAAAATGGTAAGGGAGTGGGCCCTGATCATTTTCTTAAAAAGCCTAACTACCTAACCCAGTATGTAGTTTGTAGTATAGTAGAACTTAAGTACTGTAAACGTTAGTTATAAATATTCTTCTGAATTTCAAAATGTTAATTTTATATAGGCTCTGAAAATACAATATCTTAGTACTGCTGGTAAAGGGAGGCATTGAAAGTTTTAAAGTACTTGCAAAGCACCATCTCGGCTGAAGGAGCTTATCCTTCTTTTTGCGAAGTGGCCAATGAACTGCTAGGGTTAGCTTTTAACAGCCTGAAGCATGCTATCAGACATGGACAAGAACACTCAAGATGACATAACATGGGAAATTGTACTTTGGAAATAAAGCAGAAAAATGTGCCCTAGGGATACTTTAATGGTGAGTTGGGGATTAATAGGAGATGACATTGCCCAATGCCTGGGTTGAATTTGATTCTCTTATATGCCCAAGGAAGTGGAGAAGATCCTTTTGTCTGTTAGTCCGGCCATCAGATTATTAGATCGTGGCTCCTCTTGGGTTATTAAAGGAGCTAGGAAGGTGACCTGGGATGGGTTTTGGTTTTTTTGAGAGAGGGCATGGTCCACTAGCCTTGAAGGAGGCAATGGTATGCCTTCTCCTCAAGAGGTTCTCACTGGATCCTTCCCTTTTGGAATATTATTGGACTGTTTCCAATCTTTCCTTTGTATTAAAGATTGTAGAAAAGGTGGTTGGACCACAGCTACAGAGGATCTTGGAATAAATGGATTGCCTGGACCCATTTCAGTCTGGCTTCAGGTAGGGTACAATACAGAGACATAGTTGGTCCCACTTGTTAATGGTGTTGATGGAACTAAGATGGGAGCAGTGCATCCACAACTGCTCTTAGATCTCCCACTGGCTCTTAATACTGTCAACCATAGTCTCCTTTTGGACTGGCTGTGGGAGTTAGGAGTGGGAGGCATTATGTTCCAGTGGTTTTCCTTCTTTGTTCTTCAGTAGATTGACACAGTAGGTTGATGTTGGTTGTAGGTTGATGTTGATGTTGTAGGTTGATGTTGGTTGTAGCTACATATATGTGGGTTGCTCAGCAGGGGAATCTTGTTTCAACTTAAGAAGAGTAATAAACATGTAGAGCAATAAGAATGAACAAAATTTAATATTTTTTCTTTACTTTTCTGATGACTGAGCCCAAGTCTGGCTTTCAAAGATGAGTAACTCACCAATATAATGAAATATTGTAGTTTTTAATTAGGCTAGTTATGGAGGAAGATTCAGGTGGTGATATGGCAAAGACTAATTAACATAAGCATCTTTTTTCTTCTTCTTTCAAATGCCAGGTCCTGGATATAGTGCTGGAAAAGGAAAATTTCTGAGTTCAGATAAAATGTTTAATCCATTTAGGCAAAGAAAGTGCAGATGAATTCATGCAGTTTGTTAAGCATGGTTAAAATCAAACCTGATTAGGTTTATTTACTATTTAGCATGTTGTATAAACTCAGCCTGTCTGGTTAGATGATAGTTAAGTGTATCATGTAAATCCTGATAATGGATTAAATCACTATAACCAGGGTTACTATGTGATGTTTAAGGTATTATTATATTTTAGGAAACAAAGCAGTCATTATAGTTATGTGGAAGATAGCTATCCTTATCCACTTAGTCCTGCTTTTTGTTTGATGTCCTGCCAGATGTTTCTGAAAGGTTCAGTAGACATGAGTCTTCCCCTACAAAAAAAATATCTCGCAGTTTCCCATATTAAGGCAGGCAGAGTAACTTCAGACATGAGGAAATGCTATACTGTATTAACCACTGGCAGACAATTCTCTATACATTAGTATAATTCTTCTTGAACATCCTCAAAGCTAGTACTCTCTGTTCTCTTTTCTAGCAGTGTATTAGCTAAGTTAATTACCCACTGAAGATGGAATTGCTGTTGATCGTTTGGCATTTAATTGCAGTTGACTTCACCGGGCAACACTTAGTGTATAGCATGCCTAATTTGATATATCTCTGTCAATCATACACACACAAATGCCCACCACCTATTGTCCTACCCCAAATGGAAAAGTTCTTTTCTGCCTGATGGAGCAGGTGGAAGGATCAGTGAACACCTTGCCTGTTTCATAACTTCTCTAGTTTTCAAGTAGAATTACTATAGTATTCAGTCATTTCATACAGCAATTACAGCAGCACAGTTTTCCAAGTGGGACTGCATCAATGCAGCTGATATTGACTATTTGGGAATTCTATCATTTATCAATACTGCCTCTCTGCTTGGGTCAAAGGACACCCTAAAGAGTAATGTGATTGATTTGATTTTTGCTTAGCAAGTTTTGTTTTCTACTTTGTATCCCATATGTAAACCTAATCAACTATGATTTATTCAACCAACCAGGTTAAACATAGCATCTAGTCTCTGCTTTTCAAATTTTCAGTGAACTTTCTCTAATGGCCCTAACATCAGTTCTAGAGATAGTCAATCTTCCACGTCTCTTGTATGCCCACGATAGCTCTGTTATCTGTTATCTTTAGTAGCAATTATTTCCTTATATCTTTTCTTACTTATATTGTCATCAAAGCTTCTAATCTTTGCATATGTATGTTCTATCCATCTTGAAGTGTTCTTTCCTTCTAATTCTTTTTCTTTGGTCTTTGAATTTCCACCATTACCACAAATGTTCATTGCCAAATTGCATTTCTGTCCCCCAATTATTTCATCATCTTCATTATCGGGAAAAAAAGAGAGAGCTGTCACAATGAATGCTGCTTAAGCTCTGTTCGTGTTCTCCTAGAAACAAATTCAAAGCTGTCCAGTAATCTTTCAAATTTAGATACCAAAGTTTGCTTCCATTAGCATTAAATGGAGCCCATATCTTCTACTGAAATGTTTCTTTTTGATCAGGACATTGCATTGTCTTTTTCAAACCATTGGTCCATGGAGCTTATTATTCTGTACAGTAACTAACAATAGTTTAAAGCAATTTGGGACAGATACAGTACCTTACCCAGACCTATTATAGGTATGTTGGTAGTTAAACTATGTCCTTTTAAAATATTCTTTCACCATGCTCTGCTACTCCAAATCTTTCATTTGATAATATCACCTGTTTCATGCAGGAAATAGTTACCATATTTTTCGGAGAATAAGACACACATTTTTCCCTCAAAAAAGAGGCTGAAAATCTGGGTGCGTCTTATACACCGAATACAGCATTTTTTGCCTCCAGAAACCTAGCCCCTTCACCAAAATGGCTGTGCATAGCCTCTAGGAAGCTTTTAGAGAGCTCCTGAGGGCTGGGGAGGGCAGAAATGAGCGAAAAATGACATGTTTTTTGCTCAATTTTACCCCCCACCCCAGCTCCAGGAGCACTCTATAAGCTTCCTAAAAGCTTTCCATGCCCCCCCCCTTTTTTTTTACAAAAAATTGGCCCTTCTTTTTACAAAAAACATTGTGAAAAATGGGCTGTTTTTTCTCCCCCCCTACCTCCCAGGGGCACTCTGCAAGCCCCCTAAAGGCTATTCATTAAGGTGACCAGACATAACGCTTTTGGCGGGACACCCCCGCTTTTTGATGCATTTTCCCACGTCCCGCCCGCTTTTTTAAAAGGCACGCTTTTTTTGGCGCTGGCAGCTCCCGCCCATCAGCTGCTGAGCTGGCTCATCGTTCTGTTCTATGCTACCTACAAATTTAAGCCAGCCCAGCCTGCCGCTCACTGATTTGATTGGCTGGACTCCAGCCAATCAGTGAGCTGGCCAACCAGCTCACTGATTGGCTGGACTCCTTAGCTGAGGACGCAGAGGAGTCTCCATTTTATTTTGTCTTTCTTGTTGGGGTTGCAGCTGCGCTTACTGGTGGTGAGTAAAATTAATCATGTTTTGTAAAAATTTTACTCGGGAGTAAAAAGCGGCTGCCGGTCGCGCAGAGAACTTCCACGTGGTTCCATCCAGACTTGCCGCCCGTGCTGGCTGGGAACTCCGCAAAGCCAAAGGGGGAGAAGGCAGGGGGCTGTCTCCTCCTCCCAGCCCAGCAAACAGTCCTTTTTTCAGCTGTGCAGACAACTTCCACGTGGCTCTCGCAGCCCGGCAGAAGCATTTTTTCGGGGGAGGGCTCTGCCTTAAGCAAGAATTGCATTAAAGACCAGAGCAACAGGTATTTCCTTATTTGCCTGGAGACAAATAATTCCTAGGGATACTTGCCATGTTCTTTCATCACCATGACGATCTTATTTTTTTGAGCTAAATGTATTTTTCCAGTTTGAATTGGGCATAATCTTTTTTTATTGATCCACTGTCAGGAAGAGGGATTATAATTTAAAACAGATGATTTCAGTGGCATCTTTTTTATTAATTTAAATTTCTTTCTGTTCTCCATACCCATCTTCTTGTATCAAATAATAGCTGTGGATTCATTGGTATTAATTAAGTGTATATGTTTGAAGCAGTGCAGGAAATCTTGAAAACTTATGAATTTCTCTCCCCTCTGTGGCATTAGGCCTTAGTATCTGATTTGCTATATAACTTAGCAGTAGTTATTAGCACTCTTGGTGAATGATTCCCTTTTCTCAAATTATCTTGAACAATAGTTTGCAGTGTTTTCATATCTTGCACCCAGCTTTTTAAATTTATTATTAAATAATTTGTATTCTATCAGGGGCTTTCAGCAGTTTACAGCAACAAAAATGCCAAATAAAATTATATTATTATAAAATCATTGTAACAATTCCACAAAAACAATAAAAAGAAAATCCAGTGATAAAACCATATTAAATCCCAATGGCTCTAGAAGACAGAATAATTTGTACAGCCTTCCTGAATGGACAGCAGGTTAGGGCTCCCTGCTCTTGGGGGAGGTTTCCAAAGGATGGGCAACCGCTGAAACCTTCCTCCTGAGAAAGCCCTACCTTTGTCATGAATGGGATTACAGGGCCTCCCCAGAAGATATTTAAAGCTCTGGTAAGATAGCTTTGAGGGGGGTGGTCTTTAAATATTTGGACTTTAAGCTGATTTTGGAACATCTGTAAATTTGAAAGCACAAAAAATGCTATTGGCTTGTTTCCAGATGAGTCATTTACTGTAAGGAGTATAGGCTCAATGTATTTTAAAATAATATTTTATTTATTGTGCATATGATTTTTTAAAATAGTGGTATTCTGTGTTGATTCTTTTTTTAAATTGTCTTAGACTATTTAAAAAAAGATTCTATCCAAAATAAATTGAAACAAGCCATTTTTAAAATTTCTATGCACAATACTTTGAAATGGACTCAGGAGTCATGATTGACACTGAGTGAATTTGCACTTTTAATAATCAGGAAGATACAATGGCATTGAAAAAAGTGACTGATGACCATTTTTCACACTTAGCGACCATTTTCACACTTAGCGACCGTTGTGGCATCCTCATGGTTACGCGATCAAAATGTTGATGTTTGGCAACGGATTCGTATTTCTGATGATAGTTTGAAATGGTGACAGTATAAATTATTGCTGGTGTAATACTTAACAATGGTTTTTAAGGATTTCTTTTATTTATAGAATACCTTTTTTATTATTTTGGGGGGATTTTTACTTTTAAATTGTTTATAAAATGTATTTACTACAAGAAATGTTCCTTTTTGCAAATGTGATCTTTGCAAATCTTTGTGATGCAATATGTTCAGACCAGGTTTATGTGTCTCAAAGTGGCTGCTATTCTATGGGCAGGCCAGGTTGGTGCAAGGCAGCTTTGCCAGATTTGGTGTGTTTCACCCTCATTGAATTTTATATCGTATAAATAATGGAAGGAGGAAGGAAGAGAAAAAAGGAGGAAGGGAGTGAGTGAGGAAAGAAGAGGATGGAAGGAGGGAGGAAGGAAGGAAGAGAGGGAAAGAGCAGAAGACAGATAAGGTGAAGGTAGATAAGCAAGAGGAATGAAGGAAGAAGTGAGGAGTCTCGAGGAGGGGGAAAACATTTAGTGACCAAAGTTACAATGGCATTGAAAAAAGTGACTGATGACCATTTTTCACACTTAGCGACCGTTGAGACCATTTTTCACACTTAGCGACCGTTGAGACCATTTTTCACACTTAGCGACCTCTTCAAAAACCTTGGTGTGTCTTATACTCTGGAAAAATATGGTAATATCATAGACTGCTCCCTCTACAACTCCTAGGGTCTCTGTAGAAAGTAATGTTTCCAAAAAGCAGTTCCTGAAGGCGCTGAACTTTGGAAACCCTGCTTAGGCATTACATTTTTCTTCCAGGACTTCATGGTAATATTTCCTACCAAAATCTATGTCCAATTCCTTTTACATCCCTAGCAACCAGCAAAGGTGCTATCAAGCCCTCTTTCCAGTTCTTAAAATATTATGCTGATCTTCAGCAATGAAAACATTGAATGCGGTGGATACTAGCACAAAAATCCCTCTAATTTCTAGCGTTATGGATTCAGGTGTTTCTGCCCTTTTATTCTGCACATACATGCCCCTGTCATTTGTATGCATTCCAGACTGTGTTTGAAAAACATAACTATTGATCTGATAGCTCGCAGATTGCATTTTTTTATTACCATTAGTTATATGGGGGGGGAGGCGGAGAGGAGGAAATACTGTCGTTCAGTGTTAGTCTACCCACTGAAGGAAAAGCCAAACCATTGTCACTGGGAGACTGAGTCCATCCATTTATGCATGCTTTATCCCCAACTTAAAAGATAGAATGAAGGAAAGATATTGAATTGTTGGCTCCATGGGCATTTTAGAGAAGGAGTGAAAGTATTAGTGAGAGAAAGTATTAGTTCAGATGTAGCCACGAGTTGACTTCCTTTATTCCACTCTTTTATTGTTTATCTTCTGGTCTTCCTTGCAATCATTCCCCTAAAGGCCAGGCTAAGAGTCGTCCAAGGGCCCATGTCAGGAATGGAAACCCACAATGAAGCAACAGACGTATAGCATCTAAAATAGTGTTTTACTTTAGTGCATTCGTTCCTCTAATGGAATAACTAGCATATCTAACGCTGGATTTTAGCTCAGTTTAGTTTTAGTTTAGCATAGTGTAGTTTAGCAGTTCTAATGGAGAGGAAGGTGCATTTCTTGAACAAAAGCTGCTCCTTCTAAAGCTTTCCTGGATATACTCAGAGTAAGCCCCCAGATTGCTCTCCTTTTTATTATTTGGGATCGCGCTCTGGAAAAGTCAACTTTTAGGGTTGTAGCGCGCCTGACAATCAGCTGGCTGGTACGCATGCGCAGGCTGGGTTTTGGCACTGCTGTGCGTGCAAAGGACAGTTGATTATCGCACACACACCAGAAACGTGGAAGACAAACAGGCAAGGCCAAGCATGCGAGGCGACATGGCTTCAGGTGCCACTTTGGGCACAGGTGCCGTAGTGCTTTTGGTTGTTTAGTTCACTTTTAAAAACAGGTTTCAAGTTAAAATAAATACCGTATATACTCGAGTATAGGCCGAGTTTTTCAGCCCACTTTTTGGGCTGAAAAAAGCCGCCTCGGCTTATACTCGAGTCTACAACTGGATCCAGCAGTGCTGTTGCCTGTTGGAGGAGGAGGAGGCGAACCAGCCTGCCATCGCCGGCCACCGCCAGCCCCGCCCCTCTTTCTGCCGCCTTCCAAGCCCCACAGTCCAGCGGACGCAGCAGAAGCAGCCCCGGGGCTCTGCTGCTGCTCCCCGCATTTTCTGGATGGGGATCCCTTGGAGAGGGGATTCCTTCCTGCGAAACTCCATCCAGAAAATGCGGGGAGCGGCAGCGGAGCCCCGGAGCTGCTTCTGCTGCGTCCGCTGGACTGTGGGGCTTGGAAGGGGGCGGGAAGAGCGGCGGGGCTGGCGGTGGTCGGCGATGGCAGGCTGGTTCGCCTCCTCCTCCTCCAACAGGCAACAGCACATTTGCTGCCCAGCGCTGCGGTTGAGGTGAAGCCGCCAAAGCTCCCGCTGGCGCCCCCGCAGCCTGCCATCGCTGGCCACCGCCAGCCCCGCCGCTCTTCCCGCCCCCTTCCAAGCCCCACAGTCCAGCGGACGGAGCAGAAGCAGCCCCGGGGCTCCGCTGCCGCTCCCCGCATTTTCTGGACGGGGATACCTTGGAGAAGGGATTCCTTCCTGCGAGACCCCATCCAGAAAATGCGGGGAGCGGCAGCAGAGCCCCGGAGCTGTTTCTGCTGCGTCTGCTGGACTGTTTCCTCGCCTGCCCACCCGCCCGCTCATTCATTCCGTTTCCTCCCCTGCCTGGCCACTCATTCATTCCATTTCCCTCCCCTGCCTGCCCGCTCATTCATTCTGTTTCCTAGCCTGCCTGGCCACTTATTCATTCCATGTCCCTCCCCTGCCTGCCCGCTCGTTCATTCCGTTTCCCTCCCCTGCCTGCCCGCTCATTCATTCCGTTTCCTAGCCTGCCTGGCCACTTATTCATTCCGTTTCCCTCCCCTGCCTGCCTGCTCGTTCATTCCGTTTCCTAGCCTGCCTGGCCACTCGTTCATTCCGTTTCCTAGCCTGCCTGCCTGTAAGATAATAAATGACAGTAAAAATATAAAGCATAATTATTCTTTTTCTTTGCCATTCTTATATTATTATTATTATTATTCCATTTGGAAGGTTATAAGGTATAGTTTAAAATGCTTTGAAAACCCAATTCCCTCCCCACTCCAGGGGTAGGATACTGCAAAATCCCCAATTCCTCCCCACTCCAGGGGAAGGATACTGCAAAATCCCCAATTCCTCCCCACTCCAGGGGAAGGATACTATGAAATCCCCAAATCCTCCCCACTCCAGGGGAAGGATACTATGAAATCCACATTTCCTCCCCACTCCAGGCGAAGGATACTATGAAATCCCCTATTCCTCCCCACTCCAGGGGAGGAAATAAATATTCAAAAACATTATTGGTATCTATTTTTATTTTTGAAATTTACCGGTAGCTGCTGCATTTCCCACCCTAGGCTTATACTCGAGTCAATAACTTTTCCAGTTTTTTGTGGTAAAATTAGGTGCCTCGGCTTATATTCGGGTCGGCCTATACTCGAGTATATACGGTAGTACATACATCCGTTTAGTTACGGGTGCAACACGACAAGGTAATGTTTGTGAAATGGGCAGCTATATACAGTTGTTAAATAAATAGATAAATAAATAATTCAAAAAGCTTCAAAATCCAGCAGAGAGAATGAGGGAAAGAATCCTAATGGAGAATGGAGAAGAACAAACAAAACTTTCAGCCAAATTTGTTCCAGCATTGAGTGAGCTGCTGTGGATTCTGCCCACTTTTTGCTTCCAGAGAGGAAACTCTGGAGCCTTGGAGCTTTTTTTTTTTAATCAGTTCACATACCTGCATCAAGTTTCATCCATCCTGGGTACAGATAGTTTTAAGACAAGTGTTTGACATTCTGGTCGTCTCCAGCCCGGCTTATTGCATTGTGTGGCTGCTTACCCAGGGCTGCTTTAAAAATGCATCAAGCTATAGGAAACATCAATGCACTCCAAAATAGGGCAATGCTATCATATTAGGCCAGGACCGCCAAACATTTCTCCGTTCAATTCAAAGTATTGCTTTGAAACGGATATGTGAAAAAGCTGTGCCTTGAGTCCTTTAAAAAATTCACGTGTTTTATATCCCCTTTCTTATCTACTTAGATCCCACAATCATCATCTCAGGCTTATCTATAGGTCTTCTCCTGCCAAATGAAACTGAAACTATAAAAGGAAGCTTTCAACTTTTGATTTTACATTGTCAGTTTTCACAGTGCATGATTTTGATATAGCAGCACCTGAATTTAGCTGTGTCTCTTTTTCCCAGAGAAACTCCCTTGGTGCTTCTGTTACAGTCTTTCTTTGGATGAAGATCTTTATATCCTCCTAGATATTTTAAGAACAATTTTGGCTTCTACCTTTAGAACTTTGCACTGTTTTATTTTTCTTCATTTTTTTTTAAGTTTGGATATTAGACACTCATTCGTTTTGCCATTCATTGGGGGCTTTATGTCACTGCTTTAGAATTTTGTAATTTATGTCATTAATTTGCCTGCGTACCGTTTATGGAATTTCAGTTATCAAGTACTGTAAAAGTGTAACAAATAGACCAACATTCCTAAATCTAAAATATTTGTAAATCAATAAAAAATTAATGGAGCTCTTCAAAGAGTCTCCGTAAATTGAATCTAGTTGCTCAGTTTGACATTCTGCCTATTTCCTAAGATTTCACTGCATAAATATAATCATCATGAATTCCTGAGAAAACATAATGTAAAGAAAGAAAGGGGATAGAGAACAGACCCGTGGCATCTTCCTATCTCCCAGTTCGAGTCTGAAGGTGGGGAGGAAAGAGAAAATAATGGAAAAGATGCCTTGGATGGACGTAACATCAATAGCTGGCGTGGCAATGATTCATACGGCCAAGTTGTCCCATCACCAGAACAGGTAGCCAATTGTTTCTGAATGGAAGAATTGGATAACATTATCCTCTGTTAACCTCTACTCACTGTCAAAGGACATCAGTGTATGCTTTCCTGCTCCACTTCCCAAGTACCCTTTTCTATGTTATGTTGCCTTAAGTGTGCTGCCTGTTTCAGCTAACACTCTTGGTTTGTTACAGGGTAGCCCCAGGAGTACTCTGGCTGTTTTGCAGAGAAAGGAATTTCTCTTCAACTAAGTCAATGCTTACTATGCCTGCTAATAGATTTTTAAAGCTCTGTTTTGCCATTTATACAACAGTGTAATAGTTACAACACTTGCCTTCTAAACAGAAAGTTGCTGGTGTGAAGTCTAGATTTTTTAAATAACAAAAACTATTGGTCTGCCCCTAAGCATCTGGCTTTTCCCTATGATTTTGTTTTTCAAAGTGTGGCAGTGTTGTATTTTTCTACTCACACGAGGGAGAAGAGTTTCACCTACAGTTCCCGAGTAGAGGTGCATTACTGCTGAAGTTGAAAAAAAAAAAAAAGCACAGGAAAAATGTAGAAAATCCCGAGAGAAAAAGTATTTTTTCAAAAAGCAAACTGTTAGTTTTTGAACCCCAAATCTTCTAGTTATAAGAATTGCCTTGTGCTGCTATAGCACTTGTGGTAACGCTAGCTTCCGCGAGCATGAAAGTTTTTTTCTCCTTTTTTAAAAATAAAGCTGCTTGTGTTGGTACCAGAGATGGGTTCCTATTGGTTTGGACCGATTTGGCCAAACCGATAGTGGTATGCTGGCCTGGGTCGCCCTGAACCAGTTTGCCCGCTCGGATGCTCACTCTGCCTCACCTTCGCCACATGCATCTACTGCCTCCTCCTGCCTACACACAGGTAAGCATTGCGGTGGGGACAGGGGCAGCCCGTCAAGCTTTGCATGCTGGAGAGGGTGGTGGCAGAAGAAGAGGGCGACAGCAGGAGAGGGCAATGGCAGCGGCAACCCAGATTCCTGTCCCAGCTGCAGCAGCAGTGGCAGGGTGTCCCAGCCACACATGTACCTGCATGTATATGCATGTTGGTGTGTAACATTTGTATGGAAGATTCAATTTAATTATGCATATGTGTGTACAGATATATTCTAGGAAGATCCTCCCATAGGAAGGAAAGTGATTGGCCATTGGTTTTCTGGAGGATAAAAGATGGGAAGATACAACAGTACATGAATTGTCCAATGGAGATTGTGGCTTTTTGTGTTCAGTACCTTATAACCTGTTGCCACTGTGTCTAATCTGGATAAGTTTTTTTTTTAAAAAAAGAGGCTTAGAACCAAGCTTACATGTGGCCCAGGATCAAAGCACCTTTAAGTGTGAACATTTCCTTAAATCTGTTTCCAGTTTTGGAAGAGAAGAAGGTGCCCCTCTTTGCACCAGCCTAGATTGAATGAGCCAACTGTTCCGTTATTACATTTGCTTGTTTGAATTTATGCTCCCTACGGTGAGGTTATATGCGCGCACCTGTTTTCTTTTGCTGCTGCCAACTAATTTTGCTCACAGTCAGCCACAAAACAGGAAAGTCAGACTTTCTCTTCTGAAAGTCCAAGCTAACATTAAAGCAACTTCCTTTTTCTCTCCATGAGACTTGAATGGGGGGGGGGGGAGGAGAAAGATTGGGTGAAATTTACTGTTATTAGCACATTTTGGGCTTTACTGTGTGAATTAGAGGCCAGAGCAGCCTTGAGGGCAATTCTTGCTTCCTATGTATATTTTAGATCTTTCACTCAAAGGGGGATCTCCTTGTATGAAGTGGAGAATTTAAGTCACGCTGGAGGGTTGCTAGGGGCTTCAGAGTCAAAACATCAGGTGCAGTCGAATTGTCTGTACACATCAAGAAAACAATAAAGAGAAAGGAGCATCCCATTGAGAGACAGAAGTGAAGAGAATTATATAGAGGGAGATATATGATATATTAAAACAGCACACACGGCGGAAAAGGAAGAACAGAGGAAATTCGCTTTCCTTTCTTCTATTCTTGACAGAAATCCATTATTCTCTGCCAGATGAAAAACAGATCAGCCATTGCCACCCTCTTCTTTCCAGTAACTTTCAGAGGTGCAGATGAGGAGATATTTTAACAATTTTGGTAAGTAGGAGGAGCGGACTGTTCCATGCCAGCTCCATCAAAAACCATGATATTCGGTCCGCTACTCCAAGCTTAAGCAAGGAGGAAATTCATCTTCCTGACTGGAAGATGAAATGGTTAAACTTTAAGTGATCCAAGATACTGAATTCCCTATAAGCTAAAATCAATATTGGTTAAACTGTGCGTCGTTAAAAACTAAACGAACATGACAAAACCAAACATTGGCTCTATTTTAAAAATGAGCTTTTGTTCTACATGGAATATTGAGTTATTAAATCCTTTATAACCAGAAAGAAGATTTCATATAGGTTATAAATACAGTGTATCAGAATCATGAGGCAAAAGTATATTTTGAAAAGAATGTGAGGGAAAGGTTACTAGTGTGAGCTTTCTTTCACTCAACATGACACGATCTAGTGACTCTCCACACTTTTGACAAGGAGAACTTTTCCAAGTTCAAATCTTTCTATATTTCCTTTTCATTGGCAATATTTAGACTGCCCTTGATAGTCCAATCTTTGGTTTTGGCTTAGTGAGGAGATTAGCCATTAGTCATTCTAGCAAATGATAAGTTACAATGAGGATGGCTAAGTGTTGTGCCTCCAACATCTGCTGATCTGATGAGAAACTTCTCACCACTTCCTCATAGTCCCATACTTTATGAAATGTGCAGTGGTGGTATTCAGCCAGTTTGGACCGGTTTGGGTGAACTGGTAGTAGCAAACTGTGAGTGGGCCCACCCACCTGCCCTGGCTCTATGCTGTCCTATTTAGCCACATTTTCTAAGCCGTGCACATGTGTACAAGCTGTGTGCATGAGCAAAACACATGCACAGAAGGCCACACACTTACAAAGTGAGCGTTCACGCAGGCACTCTCCTAATTTCGGTGCACGGTGAACCAGTGGTATAATTATGTGAAACCTATCTCTGGAGATGTGGATGTATAATAACTGTATAAGGGATACAATACAACAAATCTTCCCAGGAAGATTAGTGCTTAATCCATCCTCTTCAGCCAATCAAGGTTCTTAGGATAAATTTTTCCATTGGGAAAAAAAAGGGAGGGTGAGGAAGTGCTATGTGCCTCTTTTCTGCCAACCCCATGGCTCAAGCTGATTTCCCCCCCCCATCCCTTCTCCTCAATACAGAGCAAGAAAAATTACACTGGAAGACTGATCACAGATTTCATATGTCATGACTAGTTTTCTTGCACTCTTCTGTAATTGTATGATCTTTATTTAAGATAGTAGTGGCAGAGTATGGATAGATGTGGCACTCAGGACATTCCATCAGTCTCAAGTTGAGTTACACTGTATGCAGTGGTGGGATTCAAATAATTTAACAACTGGTTCTCTGCCCTAATGATTTCTTCCAATGACCAGTTCACCAAACTGCTCAGAAATTTAACAACCGGTTCTCCCAAAGTGGTGCGAACTGGCTGAATCCCACCACTGACTGTGTAGTGTAAAATACTACAGTGTCCCATTCAGAGTACCTCTCATTTTTATTCTTATCCTTTACACCATGGGTGTCAAATTTGATTGCATCACATGATGTATTGCAATGGTTGTTTTTTTTACCTTTGGGGACCTGGGGTGGATGTGGCCTGCATGTGACGCATCCAGACTGTGGGCTGCCAGTTTGACACCTCTGCTTTACACAAAAGGATACAATCTTGGATTTGAGTGAAAATACTGTGTGTGTGGTTTAGAGGTAATATGAGAAAAATGTGTGTCAAACAGAACTGATCAAAGATATCCAGTAAGCCTGTGTGGAATATTCTAATGTTGGGCTTCACTTAAAAGTGAAGTATCCTTCTAAATCAGTAATTTGAGCCAATTACCCTTTTCTCAGTCTCAAATAATGTAATTATCCCTCCTCCAAAAAAATCACCCACCCCAGTCTCTTTTATTTAATACAAGTGTCTTGGCACCAACAGTCGCAAATTGTATCATTGACTCATAAATATGCAATCACAAATTGTTCCAGTACCTCCAGGATATTCCCTATGTCTATTTTAAGAGCCACTGTTCTAGATTCATTCCTTGAAGCTATGAAGGCTTAGCACCTTTGCAGGAGGCCCTCCAGAGCTCTTCTGGGCATGTCATAACCAGCAACCATGCAGGCATTTCCCTGGGATTAGCTGATGAGCACATGACGGATGTTTACTGGAAAATCTCTTAAGGGCATAGAAGGCCCTTCTGTTGGAATAATCCAGGGGTGGGTTCCTGCCAGTTCTAACCTCTTCTATAGAAGAGGTTCCACAAATCTACCACGCCATTTAGAACTGGTTCCAGCTCCCTCCCCCAATCCGTCTGCACCACGCTTGCCCCGCCCACCGCTTACTGATTGGCTGGCTCACCAATCGCCCCACCCGCCTCTGAGTCCAATCTAAACCTTAAAGTCTTAAAACTGTCAAGTTTGAACATCCCTGTGTTTTTTTTCTAAAGGTTATGGGGTGCAAGGTTCTTGTAACTTGACAGCTTTAAGACTTGCACACTTCAATGCCAGAGTTCCTGAGCCAACATAACTGGAGGAAGAATTCTGGGAGTTGAAGTCCACAAGTCTTAAAGCTGCCAAGTTTGAACACCCCTGGGTTTTTTCTCTCTAAAGGGTTAGAAATTGTTACAGATGTCATATAAGGTAGGAGCCAAAATTCAACCTTTGTCTTACTCCCTTATTCATTATAATGTCATCTGTAAGTGAACCTTTTCTGTTGCACCTATCTTGCATTGTACTGTTGTGACATAGTGCCTGTATTAAATATGTGAAGTGCCTGTCAGGAATCAAAGTGTAAGCCATCCAAGGTCTGGGAAAAAAATATTTTAAATCAATGTTTATGGAGCAGGGAAAGCCAGTCGCAAATATAGCAAGCAACATTAGATTTCAGTTACTTATCCTTTGACAGTGGAAACCGGTATTAGAGGAAGAGATTGTTGACTTGATATAAAAAATAAAATCTGGCAAGACTTCTGGCTAAGATAATATAGCCACTGAGCTTAAACAAAATCTAGATTGATGGGGCCCTGCCTTACTTGCTGCAATTCATGTGTCTAGTTTAATCGCCCTGGGCTGGAATAGACCTATGATATCGAAAATCCTGCCAATCAGATTACTATTAGATTTGGGAAAACTTTATGCAAACCATTTAAATGGACAATTAACCTCTTACCTTGAGGGGCATTTTGTTTTAACAAAAGCTCCGACTGCTTTTAGAAAAGGCAGATCAATGGTTGATCTGTGTTTTATATTAGCTTATTTAGCAAGAAAATATTCCATTTCCTTGAAAGGATATAAATATATTAAAGTGCCCCCAAATGTTGGTGACTGCATTTCCCCTTGACATTTCTTGCTGCTAGGCTAAGTGCTGCCACCATGGAGAGATTGAGAGTTGTAGTGCTCCCACTGGCTAAAGATGTGAACATTATGTCTTAAAATAAATGAAAGTATAACTTTTCGGAAAACATAAATGACATTGAGTTGGGGGGGGGGAGGATGCCTTCCTTCATATGGTGATAATTGATAACTATTCAGCTGGTGTAAATCTCTTTCTTGCATATGCTTGTCAATCATTGCTTGTTATGCCATTGTAAGTTTTCTGAAAAGGGTATGGTTTATGATGCTCTTTGTAGAAGTGTTGAGTGAACTTTTTAGAAGTCTTTTGATACTCTGTGGCAGTGGTGGGTTTCAAAATTTTTTAGAACCTCTTCTGTAAGTGTGGCCTGCTTTGTGGGAGTGGCTTGCCAGCCATTTGACTGTGTGGGAGTGGCTTGCTGGTCATGTGACTGGGTGGGCGTGGCCAACTTGTAAAATGTGGTGAAACGCACTTAACAATGCTCTTGCTTAGCAACCAAAATTTTGGCTCAGAAACTCATCTGAAGCACGCAACTCTTAAAGCTGTCAAGTTACAAGACTTTTGCACCCCTAACCCTTTAGAAAAAAAAACCTCAGAGGTGTTCAAACTTGGCAGCTTTAAGACTTGTAGACTTCAACTCCCAGAATTCCTCCTCTGGCTCTTCATCTTGATGATGTGTGGACGGGCGGGGGGAGGGAGCTGGAGCCGGTTCTAAAAGGCACTGTAGATTTGTGGAACCTCTTCTATAGAAGAGGTTAGAACTGGCAGGAACCCACCCCTGCCCTGTGGCCACTTCCTTGATAATCACTCTTTCCTTAAAGGAGCAGGACTGTGAACCTGGGAATCCTCCTTGATTCAAGGCTACAGCTGGCACCATAGATAATACAAATGCAGCCCAATTTGGAGCAGGAAGCTCAAGTGACAATAATTCATGCTCTCATTATTTCTCAACAGGACAATCGGAATACATTTTCCTTGAGGCTGTCACTGAAGACTATTCAGATACTTCAGAAATTTACTTTAGCAGCATAACACTGACACATGAGCATTGCACTAGGGCCTGCATATTTCTTGCTACAATACAAGGTACTGGTTATGACCTGTATACAGAAGAAACAATTTCCAGGGGAGAGGATCTACTTATCCCATTCAATTTTCTCACGATGCTTTTAGTTCCTTCCTCAAGGGGAGATTAACGCAGGGGGAGGTGGGACTGAACCCAGGAGCAAGGCTTTTCTGTGGTGTTATTTACTGAAAGGAATATGTTGCTTTATGGCAACATATTCATAGAGCCTCTCCTGTCTAGGAGAACAAAAAATTAGCTCCTTAGTGGGCCATTTCTAGTGTATAGCTATAAAATGGGTAACTTTGATCTTTAGCTATAACAATGATTGTTATGTTGTTGTTATTATTATTCCTTTTTTATATGTCTTCCTGGAGTCTTGAGAATATGGCAATAGATTTTTAAATAAATAATTCACATCCAGCTATCATCTGATACCAAAACTGTCCATCAAATACAATAATTGATCAATTGATGCTAATAGTTCATGTATAATCTTTCTCGTAACTTGGCTTCAACATCTTTTCTAATGGCCAATGTGGGACTCACATATGGCTAATTTCAGAAGCTAAACAGGATTAGCAGTGGTTGGTACTTGGCTGGTGCACCAAATAGACTACGAAGATAGAGACAGACATATTTTCCTAGTTTAGTGTTAGGCAGATTGCCTGCCTGCCTGCCTGCCTGCCTGCCTGCCTGCCTGCCTGCCTGCCTGCCTGCCTGCCTGCCTGCCTGCCTGCCTGCCTGCCTGCCTGCCTGCCTGCCTGCCTGCCTATCTATCTATCTATCTATCTATCTATCTATCTATCTATCTATCTATCTATCTATCTATCTATCTATCTATCTATCTATCTATCTGGTCATCCATCTATCTATCTCAATAGAAGATCATGACAAACCACTTCCAAAATATTGCTGAAAAATTATATGGATGGATCGAGCCACCAGCAATCAAGATCAACTTGAAAACATCCTTAACTTTTTACTGGTCAATATTGCACAAGTACATCATAATAGAAAATACGGTTCTTCAGGGGCTGAAGTTGCTTTACTGTCTGAAAGAAAAATGTAGTAGTAGGCAGTGCCTGAAGCAGTACTGGAGTGTGAACATTTTTCAGTAAGTACAAGTACACTGACTGCTACCATTGACTGGTTAGGAATTGTGACAGTTGAAATCTCAATTCTCCTGAAGAACATCAGGTGGGATAAAGTTAAAGTGGAGAAGAGTCCTAATCACTTCCAGAGAAAAACATGCTATTACTTGATACTGAAGGGCATATTTTGGATTTTCTGCTAGCAACTGTGAGAAAACAGTTGGATGCCTGTAGGATGTAAAGGGGACTCTGCCTCAAAACATCCATCATTCTATACATTTTGTTGATAGTTTCTTGTGAATCAATGGGTATGTGAATTTAAATTTGATGCCTTCCTTCCTTCCTTCCTTCCTTCCTTCCTTCCTTCCTTCCTTCCTTCCTTCCTTCCCTCCCTCCCTCCCTCCCTTCCTCCCTCCCTCCCTCCCATATAGCGCTGGAAGAGAAATTTTCACTTTTTTCCTGTCAGTTAGTTTGATGAAAAATAATTTGCTTTATAAATTATTTCAAAGAAGAATGGCCAAAGTGCAAGGTTTTTGCATTCCTTTAGTTATTTGGAAGGAGAGGGAGACAAGACAAATATAGGACAATTGTCCTGTACTTCAATAAATTCCCAAAGGACAGCATCATGAGAAAACTTCTCCTGTTAGGCTTTTTCAGTAGTGCTGAACCTGTCACTGCTAAAAAGATTTCTTTTTCCCCTGGAGGATTTCAGAGAAATTATCATTTACATAGTCTTCATCTTACAACCACAATTGGGATCAAAACTTCCATTAAATAAATTGTGCACAATGTTACAATCTTTTTTTGCTCTCACCATTAAGTGAACCACTTGATGTAAGCTGCTCTGAATTGCAAGATGACCAGCAAATAAATTTGATAAATAATTAAATCATGTGTCAACTTCGAAACGGATCAGACCTGCTGCAGCCATTTCCCCATTTCTCAGATTGCCATAAAGCCATGATGGCAGTGCCCTCTTTATGGGCATGCAAGCTGTCATCCTAGTTCAGCTCTACCATGCATGCCTGTGTGCCTCCTGCCGGCCAGCTAGTCATCAGGTCTATGTTGCTCATGCGCAGACATGGGGTGCATGTGGGGGCCTGCACGTGCATGCATGGAAAGGGGCACATGTGGGGGCATGTTTGCATGCATTGGGGGCATGCGTGGGGCATGTGTGCATGCACATTGCATTTTGGGTATTCGGATGCGTGCATGCTTTGGACACTTGGTCCAGAAAAGATTAGCTATCACTGCCATACAATATGGCAGAGGGGAGAGGCTTGGAATGTCAGACCAGACAATAACAACAGACCATCCCATGGGAACCAAGGTCATCTCCACAGGTGCTGGCCAGAGACTAGAAGTAGTTGCCAAGCAGTTGCCAGAACAACTAATTGGGCAATGTGACCCGTGACAATGAGGAAGGGAGTTATCTATTCTTTAATTATACTGAAAGCGCAGGAAATAGCTGATTTTTGTTTTCATTCGTGCCAAAATGATGTATTCAATAAAACAGTTCTTTGAGAAAGGCACAAATCTCGGAGTGCTGAATTGGTTGGGTTCATTAGTCGGAACCTTGACATCACACAGTTAAGCCAATCCAGATTCCCCCATTGAGTTTGCTTGCCTGAAGCCCCCTGGAAAAATTGAGAATGGGAAATGATCTTGGAAGGCTCAAGTCATCATAAATACATGTTGGTTGCCAAATGCCCAGACTGCTAAACTGCAATCACGTGATTATGGGGATGCTATGACTGTCATAAGTGTGAGGACCAGTTGTAAGGCACTTCCCCCCCCCCCAGTGCTGTTTTAGTCAAATGATCATTAAACAAATCTTCATACATTGAGGACTATATGTAATTTTATTGTCCATAAATTTGATAGAGAATTTTGAAATGCCACGAGTGCTTGACTCCACATGGATAGGATGCAGAAACAAAAGTGGCACAGAAAATACTTTCATGCACTGAAAAAACAGTATGAAGAGTTTGCCAGCTGACAATGCACGAATGCATTTGAATCTTGTTCATTTATCTCAATAGGCCATGGCTGATGTACCTAAGTCTATCTCTTTGGAACCATTAACAAGACCAGTCAGATGGGCTTTGGTATGATTACCAAATGCACAGTTGCTGTGGGGGTGGGGGGGATATTGTAGAGCCAGGAGATGTCATAATTATGTTCTTGTTATCCTTCATACAGGCACAGTTGTAAATCTTGATTCCCTTATTGATAACTCAAGGCCTATCTAAGATCTACATAACAACGAAGCTATCTAACTACAAATTTGCCTACTGCAGTATACAGAAACCAAGGGCTTTATATATTTTAAACCCTCCACTCCAGTGTTTAACTCCTCGATTTCTCCTTCTGAATATCTAGGTCAACAGACACTTGGCCATTCTCTTATTGGCCTTGAAAGGCACTTGAACTGTATTAACATAGTGCTTTTCTTTAGCCTGGGAGCTGTTGATTCCTGCTTCACTAGCTTCATTTCTTACTGTTGTCGTCTCACATTTTCATTACGTACAGGAAGTCTTTTACCAGAATAGCTACATAATGTGTCATTTAAACTTACAAGTTATTGATTCATTCCTCAATCCCTTAGCTTCTGTGCAGCTTTGACTACTACACAGTGAAGTAGTTTCCCCCATACTTGATACATTTGGGATTAGTGAAGACCCTTGGGAACATTTCCGTATCTGCCTACCTTCTTTTCTCCATACCTTTCCCTAGAAGCAGTTCCAAGACATTGTTGCGCTTTTCCTTCGAGCAGAATCTTCTTGCCCTACATAGGAAAGTAGAAAACCTTTGTTTTTATCTCAGGAACGCTCCATGCTTTCAGCATTGTCATCTGCATTATTCACAGGCAGCTATGGGGAACTTACTTGACTTGCTTTCTGCATGGGATGAACTCTCGGCTCGGTCCGTGAAAGGGGGAAAAAACCACCTTTTTTAAAAGGTCTGTGGTTTAAATTGCTGCAGCCACGGGAGTGGATCAGTTTGTGTTTTAAGACCCTTCTGATGGATCATTTATTCCTGAAAGGTTATGACTCACTTGCCCGTTTCCCCATTTTTATTTGTTTGGGTTCAGATTGAAAGTTCAGAAACTGGAATATGCTCCACTGAAGCTGCTCATAGCTTGACATGGTTCAGAAGAGAATCTGAGTCAAAGATGGCCAGAGGGAACTGCCAGCTCAGTCTCTCCTCTTTTTTTTGTGCCACTGGAATCACATTCTTAGAAAGACTGGCTTTCCACATTTGGTAAATATGCCCCTATCTTTTCAAAGTTTTGAAAGAAACTATTAATTTGGTGTTTTGTTGGCTGCCTTATACCTTCAAAAACCCAACCTAGCAACTTCCTCTTCCTCCTATCCTCCTTTCCCCAGCTCACCCACAGCAAAATCGTGTTCCTCTTTTGGAGAACTGACCCCCTAGGTGTTTGGATAAGCTTATTCCTGACTCTTTTGTTGAGTTTGAAATGTAGCCGGAGTTGCCATATTGATTTGATGTCTGGGACGGCTATCCAATCCTCCCTCCCCAATGTTAAATTGATACCAAGCTGCCCTCTTTCTTGACAATGGCAAGTACACAAATAAAAAGGAGGAAAAGACACGGTTGATGGAAAATGCCATATCTCTGCTATTAATATGGGGTAAAATATTTTTTAGAGAATACAGGGAACAAACTGCAATACAGCCTTTTAAGATTATACTCTAGTAAATTTGATGATCAACAATGTATAGTTAGATATTATAATTCCTTCCTTGATTTGGTGAACCACTAAATCCAGGCTGCAGTTTATTAAAAAGTTAATTGCTAGTGTGTACATATATGTTAGTATGTGTGTTTGTGTGTGTATGTATGTATGTATATATACATACACATACACACACACACTATATATATATGTGTGTGTGTGTGTGTGTGTGTATACAGCCCCTGAAGAGCATTCGGAGACTTCAGCTCGTCCAGAATGCAGCCGCGCGAGCGATTGTGGGTGCACCACAATCCTCCGCGAGCTGCACTGGCTGCCTATTGGTCTTCGGATATGTTCAAGGTGCTAGTCGTCACTTATAAAGCCTTTCATGGTATTGGACCTGGGTACTTGAGAGACTGCCTGCTGCCAATTACCTCCAACAGACCTATTAGATCCCACAGACTAGGCCTCCTCCGAATTCCATCTACCGGCCAATGCTGATTGGCTACCACCTGGAGGAGGGCCTTCTCTGTGGCTGCTCCGGCCCTCTGGAACGAGCTCCCCGTGGAGATTCGAACCCTTACCACTCTTCAGGCTTTCCGCAAAGCCCTTAAAACCTGGCTGTTCTGACAGGCCTGGGGCTGACGAGTTCCCGTCCCCTTTTGAATTGTTGATTGTTTTTAAATTGTTGTAGTTGTTTGTCCGTTGTTTTCCTCCTGTTTGTATCCCCCCCATTACTTTGGTTTGTGAGCCGCCCTGAGTCCCTCTGGGAATAGGGCGGCATAGAAATACAATAAATCAAATCAAATCAAATACATACAGACACACACACACACACACACGGCAAGAGATTAAAACAAACTAAGCGGTCATCCTTACACCCCATTTACTAAGGCACACAAACACCTTGTTAACCATTTTAAGGGTCATTTTTCATGATATCAGTTCCATCTCATCCCCAGCCTACTGTGGAAACAGCCTGGAGGAGTTTTTAATAGTTTCTCAGTGAAAGTAATTTTTTTCTCCTGACACAAAATTTGCAATACAGAGATGCTGATAAAGGTGGGAATCGGAACCAGCAGCGATCCAGGCCTGCCACACTCCTGAACCACTTCTTCTATGGTGCTGCCATCTTGTTTTTTGCTTCTGGGCATGCACAGAGCAATTTTTATTGCACCGCGCATGCGCACAAAGCACGCATCAAGCGTGCACATGCACACGGCATGCCCACGAACAAACCAGCAGTAGTGACCCATCCCTGCCTGAGTGGTGCAGTGAGTCTCTTGAGTCTCAGAGCATTGGATAGAAGAAGCTCCACTGGGCTAATGACATTTCAACAATAAGATCTGCTGTGACAGTAGAAACGTGAAGAGATCAAGGTTTTCTGCTGTGTCAAGAAAGAGCCATTCACAAACTGCTTGGCCATAATGATTGTGATGGAATGCCTATTTAGATTAATCATTGTGATAGAATGTAACAGAATAAAAGGGTGGAAGGATATCCATATCTGTATGGATAATGAGCTATCAGAAAAAAGAATTTTTATTTTCATTTATACATTGTTTTTAACCGAAACTTTGGTCTGTCAACACTTCCCCAAGACCATTGTAGTGATTCAATTCTTAAACTTTTCAGCTTGGGTCTGTAACTCTCCCCACCCATAAGCATGCATGCACCATCCTATCAGAATTGGGAATCTGTGGGTCACTGAAAATCCAATCTGTTTTATTTTCTGCTTTCCTGGGCAGCTTTCTATTCTGCAGATTTATGATCAGATTTGTAATGAAATATTGGACATCAATTCACTAATCTATTTAGGAAGAAGGTTTTATTTTTCACTTTTGAAAAAGTATGAGATGGCAGGGCCTCTCAGCATTCTTTTTTCGTTTGACCACAAAATTCTCCCCATGGTGAGAAAAGTGTAGGTTCACAGGCTGTTTCTTTTTGCAGCACAGACCAAGTAACTACATAAAGTGACATAATTGTATGGTTGAACCACCCTTTGATGAAAGCCATGCATTACTGGATACATATGAGATATTTTTGTAATAAAAAGTGTGAAAGGCCAAGAGTTCTGAGCATTTTGTAGATATTTTCAGAAGTCAGTGGAAGTCTTTTTTTGAGACTGGATGAATACCACCTTATTCCTGATGTGGAACTGCTGGAAGTGACAACTCCAAATCTCTATGCAGCAAGCAAGATCTACGATCCATCCCTCATCAAGCTGTCTTTCCAGTCACCTTGGAAATAAAAAAGTAGCAGGGGGGAAAAAAACCCTGAAATTGGCCATAGGGAAAGTCTTCCAGGGTAGCTGGCATTTGGAATAAGACACCTTCCAAATCTCAGGATAAGGATCTCAACGTGGTAACAGATTAACAGAATTGGAGGCGACCTTATAGGTCATCTAGCCCAACCCCCTGTTCAAGCAGGAGACCCTACATCATTTCTGAGAAATGGCAGTTCAGTCTCTTCTTGAAAGCTTCCAGTGATGAAGCTCCCACAACTTCCGAGGGCAAGCTGTTCCATTGATTGACAGTTCTCACTGTCAGAAAGTTCCTCCTTACTTCTAGGTTGAATTTCTCCTTGATCAGTTTTCATCCATTATTTCTTGTCTGGCCTTTAGGTGCTTTGGAAAATAACTTGACCCTCTCCTCTCTGTGGTAGCCCCTCAAATATTGGAAGACTGATATCATGTCTCCCCTGGTCTTTCTCTTCACTAGACTAGCCATGCCCAGTTCCTGCAACCGTTCTTCATGTTTTAGTGTCCTGTCCCCTAATCATCCTGGTTGCTCTCCTCTGCACTTTTTCTAGAGTCTCAACATCTTTTTTATAGTGTGGTGACCAAAACTAGATGCAGTATTCTAGATGTGGTCTTACTAGGGCTTTATAGAGTGGGATGAATCACAAACAGGTCAGAGTTCCTCCATAAGTTGGACACCTTCCCTTGATTTATAGCCACTTTGTCCTGTCTTACTTTCTTAAAAGCTGGAAACTTTGGAGAAAGTTAGCAATACACCATCTTTTAATGGGCAACATCAAGGAGGAGAAAAATATGATTAGTGGTTATTAAGAGCTAGGTCAGTGCAAAATACTCTTCAGTTAGAAGAGGAAACAAAAAACTTTTCTTCATCAATTGAAAAAGAAGTAAATAAAAGAAACAAAAACAGTAGGACGAATCCTATTTGACATAATTTTGCCTTTTGACTTTTCTGAAAGGAGGCCTCTTAAGAAATTCTATTCCCTTCCTATGATGAATTGACTAATACCAACCACTGGAAAAACATACAACAACATAATGCCTCTGTACATAATGATGCCCCCTACCCTGTGCCTATAATTATTTTATTGTATTGATTGTATTCTGTCATCGCATTGGCCGAAACTGTAAGCTGCCTTCAGGATATATAGAAATCGTTATTTTTATTTCAAAAAAATACAAATCAAGAAGTAGCAGTGGAGAGTTTTCAACCAAAGCTAGTTCTTATAAGTTTACATGTTTAAATATTCTATGTCTCAACATAGAGATGCCAGTTAGGGGCCCATTTCACAGTGCTCGATACTTGCCTGCTGGTTGTCTTATTTTCTTTCTTTCCCAAGTTTATTGGGGGAAAAAATGCCAGGCTTCTTTCTCCAGGCTTATTTGGATAATGATCTTCTCTTTAAGAAATAGCAGAAGAAGGCTGAGGAGGTTTCTTCTGAGTCATTTTTGAAGCTTGCAAGCACCTCAATAAACATTTGACATTTTGAGCGTAACTGATTTAATAGGCACTTATTTTTTAAATAACAATAACTATAACAATAACAATAATAATATATGTTGACAGAAATCTTGCCAATTCCACTACATGCTGACAGATTTAAGCTTCTGTTGTGGGTATCATCTGATGGAGGTAATCCTTCAGGTTCAGCAGCTCTTGAGCCTCATTTCCATATAGCTTTTGGCCATTATTTTATTCTTTCCCCTGCCAAACAGAGCAGAAACTTATGGGATGAGGTAGATTTTCTTTAAAAATTAATCGCAAAGTTATGTTTTTTTCCTCAGGAGAAATGATTTGACTCATAATTCTCTGTATGGGTAAATGTGTATATATGTGAATTGATTTTTAATTTAACTACTATGGGGAGGGAACAGTTAGGACATCCTTTTCTTCTTCCTCAGTCCCTCTTTTCACTGTGGGTGCATTTATTGACAAAAACAACACCATTGATATGTGTGGAATGCCATGCATATAAACTGAATCTAATTGATGTAAGAAAGGTTGAGCGCTAAAGAATTGAGGCCTTTGAAATATGGTGCTGGTGAAGACTCCTGCAAGTCCCTTGGACTGCAAGGCAATCAAACCGGTCAGTCATAGAAGAGATCAGCTATGACTGCTCTTTAGAAGGCTAGATCCTGTAGATGAAACTCAGATATTTGGCCACCTAATGAGAAGAAGGGCTCATGTGAGAAGAGCCTAATGCTGGGAAAGATTGCGGGCAAAAGAAGAAGGGGACAACAGAGAATGAGATGGCTGGATGGAGTCATCGAAGCAGCAGGTGTGACTCCAGAGGATGATAAAGTCATAGTCATAGTCACTTTATTTGTATGCCGCCCTTTTCCCTGGGGGGACTCAGGGCGGCTCACAGTTCAAAAAGGGGGGGGGGGGGAAGGACAAACAATTTACAACATAAAGACACTACATCATTTAAAACACAACAATCATACAATTCGAGTGGGGTTAGAGTCTTTAACCCCAGGCCAGCCGGGACAGCCAGATTTTAAGGGCAGCGCGGAAGGTCTGGAGGGTGGTGAGGGTCCGAATCTCCATGGGGAGTTCGTTCCAGAGGGTCGGAGCAGCCACCGAGAAGGCTCTCCTCCGGGTAGTTGCCAGTCTACACTGGCTGGCTGATGGAATTCGGAGGAGGCCTAATCTATGCGATCTTATCGGTCTAGTGGAGGTAATTGGCAGTAGGCGGTCTCTCAAGTACCCAGATCCAATACCATGAAGGGCTTTGTAGGTGACAAGTAGCACCTTGAAGCGCACCCGGAGATCAACAGGCAGCCAGTGCAGCTCACGGAGGATAGGTGTTACGTGGGTGAAACGAGGTGCACCGACGATCGCTCGCGCGGCCGCATTCTGGACTAGCTGAAGTCGCCGAATACTCTTCAAGGGCAGCCCCGTGTAGAGCACATTGCAGTACTCCAGCCTAGAGGTCACAAGGGCACGAGTGATTGTTGTGAGGGCCTCCCGGTTCAGGTAGGGGCGCTACTGGTGCACCAGGCGAACCTGGGCAAATGCCCCCCTGGTCACAGCTGACAAAGGATAGGAAGGCCTGGAGGAAGGCCCTTCATGTGCTCAGATGCCCCCTCCCATCAATCCTATTGCTCCAAATGAACAGGACCTCTTAATATGAGGTCCATGACTGTCTGACTGTCTGTCTACCCATCCATCCTCTCAATTAGAAGCAGTGAAGCCCAGACAGAGGTATATATTACCTACCCCTCTAAGAAGTATGCCATTTTTTAAAAAAAATTCCTTGTGCTCAAGCTTTTTTTTTAATGAGCTGTCTTATTGGGTTTATTTCTTTATTACAGTAGATGTGACTTTATTTATTTAAAAAAACACCCAATGCAAATTTCTTCTAGTTACAACATGCTTTCAAACATTTCTATTTATCATACATCATCGCAAAAGAAAATAAGAAAGCAAGCATGTGAATAAGCAGTACAGACACATAGAAAGATGCCACTAGCTGAATTCAGCTCACAATATCCTAAAATGCTTCGCATGAAAGGGAGCATGACTGAGGAAACCAATGTGTCAGCCTCTCCTATACTTAATAGACAAATATGATTCTGTGATTGTAGGTTGTCTTCTAACTGGAGAAGGGGAAGTAAAATCACTCATGCAACTTGTTGGTGGGATAGATGGTATTTGGCTGTCATATTCAACGTCTGCTAGAGTTCAGCTAAGTTCAGCATTGAAGGTAGAATTGTGACTCTTCTGACTGATCTCATAAAGGTGTAACTATTGTTGACATCAACGAAGGTGGCAAAAGGTGCTATAATTTTGGCTTCTCACTTTAATAGTCTTGGATGCATATTACCCAGCAGGAATCTAGAACTCCCTGGCCATGTTGGGCATTTAATACAAATACAGCACACATAACACACATGTGTACATGTGGGAGGATGAGATAAGAGAATAAGTATGCATTTTAGGGAAAAAAATGCCTAGCTTTTTATGGTGTTTAAAATTTATTTACCTCAAGTTCCTAATGATTACTATTGATTATTAGGATCTAAACAGATGTAGGAATTGAGATTTACCCAAGATTGTCATAATGATAATGAAAGTGATCTAAGGTGTTAAATTAAATAAAAACTTGTTCACTCTGAATTTCTGAAATAGAAGGTTGAATATATGGATGCTGAAATGCTGCATTTAAATAAAACCTTTCTGTCATGCAAGCAACTCAAAGGTGAAATGAAGAGACCTTAGACAGTGGCCAGCCTTGAAGTTAGTCATCAGCAGTTTGAGTAGAAACAGAGACATCAAAAGAATGGTGTTGACTAATGCAGACATTGCTTTCAAATGAAAGATTTAGGATCAAAGGATCTTCAGCAGCAAGCCATCTCTTCAGCCGGAAGAATCACAATCATCCACTGCTGATAATATGGCCTGGAGATCATATAGTGTAGGAAAACGAGTTACGTCCAAAGAAATTTGCTAAGGGGATAATAAGGGTAGCAATGCAGCTTTAAATATTCAATTTCTCCTTTAGCTGGGGAAAGCTCTGATCTCAAAATCAGAAGCCACAAGATGGACTTCTTAAATGCACTAAATAAGCAAAGGGTTGTCATATCTCATTATCAGTCAATTAACCATTGTAATGAAGTTTTTATCAAGAATCAAACAATTCCAACTGTAATTACTATTGCTGTCATTTCACTGTGCATATACAATTTTGCTCTTACAAGCATAGCACCAGTTTTCCTAAATTGCTACAATAGGATCTTCATATTTCTGTGACAAATTAGCAGTAATATATTATTTCTTCCACTGCAATTTTTAAAATATGTCTGTACCTCAAGTTCATTTATTATAGAATTTAATTCAATGAATAGTACTTCCAAAATGTGTTGTTTTCTGCAAATATCTCAAATTTTAATTGCAGCAGTATATTACTGAAAGCTCACCACAAAGAGATAGACAATAAAAAGCTGAACAATATACTTTTAGGCCAGGATCTGTGCTCTGTGAAATATTTTGTTGATTTTAGATTTGCTTTCAACTTTATTTCTAGATATAAACAGTGATGTAAACTTAAAAACTGTACCATATATTATGATGCTTTTATATCTTTTTTTAAATTCTCTATTGGCTGCCCAGAGTCATATATTTAAGATGGGTGGCCATATAAACTGATGAATGAATGAATGAATGAATGAATGAATGAATGAATGATGAGAATTCTAGTTTAAGGGTTGCCCCGCCAAGGAAATTCCTGTTGGTATAGGCAAGGGAATATATTGATGACACTCCTATTAATTTTTCTATCAATTATCTTTTGGTCAAGAATAATAATCAAGCCCATCTCCTCCCAAATTGAAGGACAGACATATTGCAACCTTCCTATGCATAGAAGATGCTGTGTAGTTATTTCAAATATCAATTGGTCTAAAGCAGTGGTTCCCAAACTTGGCAACTTTAAGACTTGTGGACTTCAACTCCCAGAATTCTGGGAGTTGAGGTCCACAAGTCTTAAAGTTGCCAAGTTTGGGAACCACTGGTCTAAAGAATCCTTCACACCTTATCCACACATTGTAGTGCAAAAGCACTTGAAATTAATGATTCAAAGCTAAGTCTTAGTTTTTTTTAAGCAACTTTTCTAAGCAATTTAAAACTCATATTAACAACTGATTAAACACCCAATTGAAGAGGTTACAGATGTAATATATTTAGGGTAGGGTTTCATGCTGTTTGTAAATGCAGGGATATGGAAATGATATTAAAATGCACAGAAATTAACAATAATTCCACAGTCTTTCTGTCACTCCAAAAGTTCATACTGGCAGAAGTAGAATTATTGGGCCAAGTTCCAGGCACAATATCTATGTGGCTCCCAGCTGAGACTGGGAGAGGGTACAATTTGAAGTGATTAAGGAACATATTTCAAGTTCCATGTCATGGTTTTGTGTCATGAAATCACCATCACCAAAAATGAATCTCATGTTTGAACATACACTCATTAATATTGGGTAAATTGATGGTGACTTTGTTTCATCCTTGGGTAAACATTGCATAAAAAACCCTGTTTTTTTGTTATGTTTACCCAATGTTATGGTTCTCACCAGATTCGGCTGATCCTGGAATATAGCAGAGGTAGTATTCAGCAGGTTCTGATCAGTTCTGGAGAACCGGTAGCAGACATGTTGAAATGTTGAGTACGTCAGAGAACTGGCAAATACTACCTCTGTCTGGCCCCACCCCCATCTATTCCCATCTGATAAGGAGGAAATGGGGAGTTTACAGTATCCTTCCCCTGCTATGCCCACCAAGCCACACCCACAGAACCATTAGTAAAATATTTTGAATCCCATCACTGGAATATAGCATACTGTAATAACCCTTAAACAACATGCCAAAATTGGAGAATATTAGAGCTATTTGCCCTTCTCCCTTTAAAAAAAACCTGGCCAGATGATTAACCCAAATAATGGTTCCCAAATTCAGGAGAACCCTGGTAAGATTCAGTGCTCTTCCCATAGCTGTATTTTTTTAATTTTGAGGGAAAATTAGAGGTTATTCCATTTAGAGATTTTGCCCCTATAGCAAAAGAGGTACTGAAACATTAAGCCATGCTTTGTTATACTGCTCTTATGTAATGTCTGACTGCAGCTAATATCTTTCACCTTGTTAGATTTCCAAGCCATCTAGATTCTTTTCATTGATAATTGTTCTTGTCCAACCAATGTCATTTATTTATCTGGTTTGTGGCTAAGTTTCATTTACTACTGTGAAAATACTTTTCAACAACTTTAACAACTCCTTGTTTTGAACACATCAATTTTATAATTACAAAGTTTTATTACAATTATTATCTGCTGTCTCAGAATTTGATTTCCTTTTTCTACTTGGTCAATTATTCCAATAAAATCTATAGCATTGTTTGGTGCTGTATAAAAAGTCATTTTAATTCTTTTCCATTCTGTTTATAACTGACAAATTAAATAAGCATTCAATCTACACCAGTAAAAGCAGCTGAGATGGGAATTCTTTTTAAAAACAAGAGCAAAGTTTGCTCCAAAAAGTTATTTAGTATCACCTCACTTCCTTGTTCAGCTGGATACAAAGCTGATTGGTTGCTCCAAATCAAAATGTATAGAAAATAACCAAATGTACACTTTAAAAATTGTTCCAGAATTCTCTTACTAGCTTTAGAGAGTTTCACTTGCAAAGGCTGTCACTGAGGGCTGTCCTGCACTAAAAGAGACTTCAAAAGCTTCTCATTACTTCTGATTTAAAACAGTTTTACTTTTTCTACTAGCAAGTTCTCTTAAGAACTACACAGTATGCTTCCCTCTATTATATTTGTTGAAGTGCTTTGAAGGGAGAAGCACTGTGACACTGTAACTGCATTCAGTAATTAGGATAAATATTGGCTCAAGAATCTTTGATCTGGAATTTATATTAAATTTATCTTGTTTATCATGTTTGGGCTATTTGTACTATTAGCTGTTGTTATTATAATTTTGTGTGTGTGTGTGTGTAGAAACAGTGAGAGAGAGAGAGAGAGAGAGAGAGAGAGAGAGAGAGAGAGAGAGAGAGAGACAGACAGACAGACAGACAGACAGACAATATAGCCTTTTAAAAAGTTACTTTTTTAAACGGTCTTTTCTGGATGGTATTATATTTAATTTTGCTCTGATTTCCTCTGATACCACACATTTTTAAATAAATTTTTCAAAAATCCATGGGAATCATTTCTGTGGGTATTTTCTCCCTACCTTACTGTGCTGGAAATTGGTGCTACCTCCAAGCTATTTATAAAGTTATAGAAGTGAGTGGATTTCCTTAATGCAGAGATAATCTAAACTTATTTTTAATTTTTTGGTAAATTTGTCATCCATAGACTATGGGGTAGGGTGAGAAAATCGTGGCTGCTCTGTTTCCTCCATCATTCTGGATGGATCTTTTGGGAAATAAAAATGCCGCCATTTCTGTAAAAAAAATAAATAAACTGAAATAAATATAATAAATAAATGTAAAATAAATAAAATCAATGCTACTTGAAGACCACAAGTAAAAACTGCAGAAACAGTGGCATAATAATAAAAGATCAAGAGGTTGTGTGGATGAACTGGACAGGGAAGATCTAGGAAAAAAATGTCACATCCCTTCCAATCTGAGCTACAGAGTTCAACATATTCTTTAGTTCAGCAGTGAAGAGAGCAGGAGGACCATGGCAGAGAAAACAGCAATACTGTCTTCTGAGATAACCGGTAATTGAATCAATTGCACATTCTGAGCCTCTGGTTACTGCCAATGTCAAAACTCATTTGACTACATATGTCTATGTATTTCAGCAGGGAAGCACATGGCAACAGAAAATGCAGAAGGATTATAGGGAGGCTAATCATGGCTATTGATTCCATGTGCTGGTTTGTATCTTATCACCAGTGTATTTTTGTCATGGCCTCAGGTTTGAATAAAAAAGAGACATGGGTAGAAAGCCATTCCAGAGCCAGAATTCCCTGTGTTGGCACTGGGCGGGCTAAAACCATGCAAAGAAAATGTCCTAGGTTTTCCCTTTCACCAATGACAACATGCTGGCAGGAGTAAGCTGGGAGAGGGAACTCCAGAAATCTTATGCATCCATCTCAGATATGGTGGAACCTGGAGAAAATGTTGTCAGGTGACAGAGATTACAAGCCAGACAGATGATTTACATATGCATATACAAATATTCATTATCTTATTTCTTTTCAGGGTAAGCAGAGCTATGCAAGGTACAGACAAGCAATAAGAAAATGGAAAGCCAGAAAAATTAAAGGCATAGATAAGACAAAGCAGGATGTCAACCTGTTCTCCAAAGTCACCAATCCACCAGACGTTGTAGGGGGGTCCATCATGGGGGTTTTTAAGAAGAGATTGGACAGCCATTTGTCCGGAATAATATAGTGTCTCTTATTTGAGCAGAGGGTTTGACTAGAAAACCTCCAAGGTCCCTCTGTAATAACTCTGTTATTCTGTAATCTATATTCTGTAAACTAATTTAAACCAACTCCATTCACTATTCTTGTATTCCCCCATAATACCTGGTCTATCCTCAACAGGTTTAGGACCAGGGGTGGTATTCAGCAGGTTTTGACCAGTTCTGGAGAACCGGTAGCGGAAATTTGGAGTAGTTACGAAAATACCACCTCTACCGGTAAATACCACCTCTCACTGGCCCCACTCCCATCTATTCTTTGCCTCCCGAGTCCCAGCTGATGGGGAGGGAATGGGAATTTTGCACTAACCTTCCCTGGAGTGTGGAGGGAATGGAGATTTTACAGTATCCTTCCCCTGCCACGCCCACCAAGCCACACCCACAGAACTATTAGCAAAATTTTGAATCCCACTACTGATTAGGACTCAATATGGCAGGTACAGTAGCTTCCTTGTAAATGGAGAAACCTCTCCTCTTTGGAGCTGTGGTGCTCCAAAGCAGACAATGAGACATATTGTGGAATAGTGTCCTCTGAGTGCATATCAGAGAAACTCCAGAAATTTTCTGCATGCAACTCCATCATGTGTTCTACCATAAACACTTCTTAAGCATCCCATTAGGTCATTCAACTTATTTTTATGTCCACCCGGCATCTATAACTTTAACTTCCCTTCAACAAAACAGGAATCAATGCACTCATCTACCCAACAATTTTTGCTTCTTTGACGAACATTCATTCCCCCTTGCAAGAGACTAGGTATAGTACTAAAGTGTTAATACCACTTTATAATGCCTTGGTAAGGCCACACTTGGAATACTGCATTCAGTTTTGATCGCCACAATGTAAAAAAGATGTGGAGACTCTAGAAAGAGTGCAGAGAAGATGATTAGGGGACTGGAGGCTAAAACACATGAGGAACACTTGCTGGAACTGGGTATGTCTAGTTTAATGAGAAGAAGGACTAGGGGTGACATGATAGCAGTGTTCCAATATCTCAGGGGTTTCCACAAAGAAGAGGGAGTCAAAGTATTCTCCAAAGCACCTGAGGGTGGAACAAGAAACCATGTGGTGGAAACTAATGAAGGAGAGAAGCAACTTAGAACTATGGAGAACTTTCCTTGGAACAACTTGCCTCCAGAAGTTGTGAATTCTCCAACACTGGAAGTTTTTAAGAAGATGTTGGATAACCATTTGTCTGAAGTGGTGTAGGGTTTCCTGTCTAGGCAGGAGGTTTGACTAGAAGACTTCGAAGGTCCCTTCCAACTCTGTTATTCTATTCTGTTCTGTTCTGTTCTATTCTATTCTATTCTATTCTATTCTATTCTATTCTATTCTATTCTATTCTATTCTATTCCATTCTATTCTAGTCCTATGTATTTCTTCCACCATTTGTAGGATTTCACATTTTATCCACTTTCCTATCTCTAGGAACACTCTACTCAGATATTAATTTCATATACTTGCTCAACATTTTTGTTTATAAGTTGTAATTGTTTTATTTATGACTTGTAATTGCTCATTCTACTTTTCATGTCAAACTCCAGAACACTAGTTTTTTTTATAATTAGTCTTCAGATCCATGCTGTTCAATGCATCATGCAATCTAATATTTACTGCACCATATGCATACAAATCTACATATGCATTAATATCCCCCAAACCAATGTACCTCTAACATAACAACAAACGCTCTTGATACATTTATTTATAAACATACTGCATTAAACAGCCAAAGAGATATTCCTACATCCTTACCTTTGTTCCTTTCCAAAACGCAGAACTATTTGTTAAGCATTAATTTGCTGTCACACATGCATTACTTCAAACATGTACAACTTGTCTTACCATCAGCAATCACCATTTGGCTTCTGATTCAATATCCTTGCAAAACATTGCAAGATTCAGTTTACCATATGCTACAACAAATTAACAATAATTTTTCCCCATTCAGGCATTTCTCGTTGATCTGCAAGAACTCTAGTCTACGTATCCTCTGCATTTCTAAATGTTACCAATTTTGATCTCTTAAGTGCTTTCAGACTTCTGCCATTCCCAGACATACTTGAACAAATACCTCTGTAGTTCTTGCATTAACTCTTGTCACCATTCCCTTTGGAAAGGGGATCAATAACCATATTCTCTTATAGAGTGTTTACGGATACAATTAAGATGTTTCCCAGCCACTCCATTAAGCAAACCACATCCACATTTCACTGTTTCTCTCCTGACCATCATCTATACCAGGAGTCTTATTATTTTTTAACTTTGTTACAGCATTTGTGATTTTCTTCCCATCATTTTTTCTTAAAAATCTAATATTTATAGTACAGTACACAATTCAAATCTATTCTTCAGCATATTACAATCCTTTCCATAGAATTTCTTGAAGTGCTTCTTCCTAAATGCCCTCATTTTGGCTTCATTGCAGATAATTTCCCCAGCAATATTTCAATTCTTAATTTCATTTACTCTGTCTGGTCTCCCCGTTTAGTCCCCTTTACCCATTTTCATAATAATGGTTTACTTCCAAAATGGTTTATTTCATTATTTAATTATAATCTTTCTTTCTTCTTTATTTTTTCACACTGTTTGCAACAAGCTTTTTCTTTTTATGTGTATTCTGCATTGTTGTCTCATCTCCTTTTCTTTCAGCAATCAGATATGATTTTTTTCCACCTCCACAGCCTTTCATTTCACCATTCTGCCAAGCGTGCTTTTTCACACTTTCCATTAGCATGACTCCACATATTTCTGTGGCATTGTATAAGATCATTCTTTTCACTCTGCTCCAAGCAGCTTCCACACCCTCTTTCTTTAGGTTTATTTCCAGGGGTTTTTTTTGGATGGAAAATTTATCTTCTTATACTTTTCCACACTCTCTCAGGACCTCCTATTGCTGCAGTTATTCAACTTTCTCCTTTCACTTTTATTTTTTCCTTTCGTGTCTGTTTTATGTTTAGAACTTGTCATCTCTCTTGGATCCTTACTAATTCTCTCAGTCTTTCATCATTAACAATAAAATCACTCATGCTTTTAGATTTATATTTCATTTGTCCTGTGTAGGTATGAATATACTCCTTAATGGTTAAACCATCTCTCTGAACAACAAGAGCTTTTTCTAAGCACATGTTCACCAAGTAGTAACTACGCTAATTCATTCTCGGGGCTCCTGTGGCCCAGTCATTTTTCTGAACTCTTTCATCTCATTCCCACAGATCCCTTCATTTCCCCTAACAGAATATTTTTCCTCATGGATTACATTTATTTAGAATATTTGTGCTAAAAATCTGTTTCTCTGCTATGTAAGATGCTCTATGTAAAATTTTAACCCATATCTACAACCTAAGGTAATACCAACTTATATTTGATGATTATATATATATATATTCCTTTTTATTCATAATTAAACCTATATCTTTGTTTCACTACATGCATTCATTAGTTTTATTCCACAGCATCAGGCCATCTTCATTTAGATCTATTAATTTCTTCTGCTTTCTCTTATTTTTACAGACATACTCCCTATTTGTGTGTGTGTGTGTGTGTGTGTGTGTGTGTGTGTTATCCTTAGCAGGATAGTTAATTTAGAGTCTGCCTTGTGAGAAACATGCATTGTTCTCATCCTGTCAACTAGGAGATATACGTAATGAATTGGAACATATCTGGGATACAGGTAGCTCAGTGTCGTAGTTTTATGCAGAAGGTATGTATGTATGTATGTATGTATGTATGTATGTATGTATGTATGTATGTATGTGACGTACTGTATATGGCCACTATCTCACATAATTATCCTAGTAAGCTCACAAAAATCCATAAAAACACAGATTAAAAACAGAGGTACCCTTACCCTTGGGTGCCAGACACAACAGCCTTCCAGCTCAACCCCATTTTAATTAAACTCTTGAGGGAACAGATAGGTCTTCTTGGCCCTCTGAAAGCTAAAAGGTTGGGATCCCTTAGGTTCCAGGTAGAAGGCTACTCCAAAGGGTGCAGTGGCCACCAATAAGATGCATCTGCAAGATCCCATCAGGTGTCAATATTTAAGGGAGCAAATCAATGGACCTACCCTATTTAACCTGGTAGGATGGGAAGGTACCTTCATGGAGAAGCTGTCCTGCCAATAACCCAGCCCTGTGCTATGTAGGGTTTAAAGGTAATATCCAACACCTTGAATGGCATCTGGAAAGTAACTGGAAGTCAATGCAAGTCACACAACAGTGGTGTTACTCGAATAAACCGTGGGACACCCAAAACTGCACATGCTTACACAATCTTGACCAATTGCAGCTTCCCGATATTCTGCAAAGGCAGCCCCATATACAGCACACTGCAGTAATCAAAACCAGAGGTGTCTAAGGCATGAGTGACTGTATGCTTGTGAATATGAACCTTATCTTGACATTGCTCTTATTATTTTCCTGAGGAATAAGTAATGGGGAATGATAAAAGGATAGGTCAGAGGAAAATTTAATGCAGAAATAAAAGCGATTTACTAATTTATAGTAAATCAACCAAAGGTATTGGTTGGATTACTTGAACACTGTCCTGTTGTTCAAGTCTGATGGCAATAGGATCTCTCTGATCAATGGCTGAGACTGAGCTCTCATCTTAGCTCTCTTTTACTGTAGGACACTGATGGCTAATCTTTTTTGGATTGCGTGCCAAAAGCAGGGGGGTTTGCGCACGGGTGTGCCCAAACCCATAATGCTATGAGCACAGCCCCCCCCCGCATGGATGCACATGGGACCCCAGTCCCTCCCCCACTTTTGGCATGCTTGTTTTACCTTCCCCAGGAGGGCAAAAACTGTCTCCTCAACCCCCCAGAGATGAAAAACCGCCTTAAAAAGAAGGCCAAAGTCAGCTGTCAAGTGCGCGCATGCGCAGTGGAGCTGACAGGTCAACGCCTCGCATGCCCCAACAAATGGCTCTACGTGCCACCTTTGATTCACATGCCATAGGTTCGTCATCACAGTCCTAGCAGATCTTGTTTCTGGCTAGGTATGACAACTGTTCTTCTATCTTGAGCATATACATTACTGCAACCATTCAGCATTGATATATAAGGAATATATAGTATTCCTTGACACACTGTTAAGGAAGTTCGGAGCACATTCCATTCTCCAGTAGGAAGAAATGGATCCGGCTAGGTGGCTTAGTGGCTAAGACACTGAGCTTGTCGATCAGAAAGGTCAGCAGTTTGGCGGTTTGAATCCCTAGTATAGGTCTTGTTGGACTAGATGATCTCCAAGGTCCCTTCCAACTCTGTTACTGTTACCGAAATAGTATAAAAACAAAGTAATATTGAAACAATGATTTAAAAGTACATTATATCATTCTTTAAATAAATTACGTGGGTTCTGTTCTGCATTATTTGAATGGAAACAGTCTAGGGTTTTTTTTTTTTTTAAAAAGGAACAAATGTCTGGAGAAAATTAAAAGAAGCTGAATAAATGAATGTGAACTAAAATCTAAGTGTCGCTGACATATATTGTAGGAAAAAGTGTTATTATGTAAATAGAATTTGGCAGCAAGCGAAGAAAGCATATTACTCGCATATACTGTAGTAATTCTATAGGAAGCCAAATATTTCCTTGAGTTTGTTTATGAATCCAATGCAACCACCAAACAGACAATATACCTTTAAAAATAACCACCACTTCCTTCTTTGTCATCAAGGATTATTTGGGTGAGAATTTAAAGGAAAGCTTCAGCTATCAATGTCATTCTTACTCCATGCACATCGACTGCACCTTCTTTATGTCCCTGTAGATTAGCATCAGAAGACAATATACTTGAACTCCATATAAAGTATAGGGGAATGAAACTTGTTTGCAAAACAGTTATTCCCCCCCCCCCCCCGTTTCTAGAGGAGCAGTCATGTCAATAAGTTGCAGTAAAAGCCCCCACAAAGGAGCTTGTTGTTCTTCAAGGACTGACAAACTCACAAAGGCATTGCTTTTATGGACAGTAGTTCAGTAAATCAATCTATAGAATATGAATGAAGATTATTATATTTACACCGTTGCTCGGAGTTAAACAGGAAATGGGGAGGGATGGGGGGGGGAAGGGAGAGGAAAGAGGGAAATGAAATTTAGGAGGACCAGACAATGAACATGATCTGAAGATAGTGGGCCTGGATAAACAATTGTTCCATGCAATTCTTGCACTGAGGTTGCATGATAAGAAACCGAGATACTTATTTTTTTTGACATCTCACCACTGTAACAATAAAGTGCAGGTTATTGCTTAAAATATGATAGCATAAGACTCCACTGAACTTGTTTTCTGTTCTTCATAATAGATTGTAAACATGTGGCTGACCATAAGTGATAGCTTTTTTTTTATAAAACTAAGAGGGATATGGCTTTGCCTGAGAGTTGGATTATTGTTTCATTGCCCCTAAGAATGAAATGATGTGGGACGAGGATGCATCCTGTGGTTCTCACCCAAGCCTCAGGATACAGGACTGTTTTACTTATGATCCCCAAGCATTGAAAGCTACTTTGTGCAGCATTGGGGCCAGGAGAGGTGAGATGTGGACTAATACGGCAAGAGATAAATTACATTTAATTACTGAAAAAGTGGTATAAAAATAGAATTTGAAATGTCATTGTGGAAATTGTTTTTACATTAGCATTGACCAGAAGCAATAATTCTCTTTCAGGACCCAGCTCTTGTAAAGCATCCTGAAGTTCTATAGGATGGGTGATGCTAAGGTCTACGCATTTTCTTTCTTTCTTTCTTTTCTTTCTTTCTTCTTTCTTCTTTTCTTTCTTTCTTTCTTTCTTTCTTTCTTTCTTTCTTGCTTTCTTGCTTTCTTTCTTTCTTTCTTTCTTTCTTTCTTTCTTTCTCTCTCTCTCTCTCTCTCTCTCTCTCTCTCTCTCTCTCTCTTTCATTTTAATGACCATGCAAGGTTCTTTTGCTAACAGTGAATGAATGACAGGCATTGAGTGATGAGTAATGACAGTGTTCCATTTTTGGTGAATTGTTCCTCTGGCACGATGTCAAAGGTGCCATGGTGAATAAATGCCTGAAATGACAACACATTTGGCTGGTCTTTTATGTTGCCCTTTTAAATCTCCCTCAAACTGGAGCTCCCTATGAAATGGCCATTTGCTGTCAGAATGGTGACAGCTGCAAATACCCCACATCCTTATGCCATTGAGTCTGTGTAATGTCACACATTTGCAAAAACTGTTGTCAAAGGATTGGGTTACTGGATCTGATTTTTTTGCAAGTCGAGGAATAAACCTGGGTTAAGATAGGAATGCGACTTAGACTTATATACCGCTTTACAGTGCTTTACAGGCAGTGGTGGGATTCAGCCAGTTCGCACCATTTCGGGAGAACCAGTTGTTAATTCTCTGAGCAGTTTGGTGAACTGGTTGTTGGAATAAATCATTAGGGTAGAGAACCAGTTGTTAAATTATTTTAATCCCACCACTGTTTATAGCCCTCTCTAAGAAGTTTTACAGAGTCCGTGTATTGCCCCCAACAATCTGGGTCCTCATTTTACCCAACTCAGAATGATGGAAGACTGAATCAACCTTGAGCTTGGTGAGATAGCCAAATTGCAGTCAGCAGTAGTAGCCTGCAGTACTGCACTCTAACCACTGTGTCACCATAGGCAGGGGTTTGAGCTCTCTTTGATAGACTGAATTTCTGCCCCCTTTCCTCCTTGGTGGCTTCTTGTTTGAGCAGAAGGTGGAGTGAGTAGATTTATGGAACATTCTGCATGGGGTGAAAATGGGGGGGCTTCACTGGGAGTCCATATGCATGAACTCATCTTTCCCAGAAGCATAACTACAAAAAAAAAAAGAGAGAGATGATTACGGAGACATTCAAGGGTAAGTTTGCAATCTAGATGAGGTGAAGGTATAATGTCAATTCAACACAGGTCAAACAAATCTGGAGGATAGCTGCTTGGGAAAGATTGATTTAGACATGTATTATGCATGGAAGGATGCTAATAGATACCTTCCAGAAAATTGGCTTTTGTTTGCTTTTTTTTTTTAGCCCTTTGAACAACAAGAAGTTTGAAGAAGAGACCTTTTCTTGTTCTATAATTCAGAATGGTCCTCTGCATATTTGATGAGAATCCTAGAAAATATATTTAAGGATGTTCCTTTGGTCCCCACAAAGCTCAGAGTGGATAGAAAACTTCAGTAGCTTGAAATAAATGCACTCAACACTAGCATCTTGCTAATTGCAGCTGTAAACCAATTCCATAAAGAATCTTCAGCAGCTATTCGTTTTAGCTGCTTGTACCTACTCTCCTGCCCTGTCCTCCATGCCAGGCCTAGAAACCTCCAGAACTTCTTATTTATCTGTCTCTTCCAGGTTCACTCTATCCCAGACATTCAGGAAGCTTTGTCAGCTGGATCATCCCTATTCACTGGTAGATCTTATATACAGGATGTACTGTTTGGAGCAGAGGTGGGTTCCTACCAGTTCAGACCGGTTCGGCCGAATAGGTAGGACACGTGACTCTACCAGTTCTATCTTGGGCACCACCATCTTTATTTTCTGTTCTGCACATGCATAGAGAGATCCCAGAGATGGGCCGTTTTTTGCAAAAACGGGGGCATTTTTGCCTTCCTCCAGCCTCCAGAAGCATTCTGCAGGCTTCAGCAGGGCTGGGGGAAGGGAAAAATGCTTCTGTTTCTGCAAATAATGGACCGTTTTCCCATTTCCACCCATTTTTTGCAAAACAGGGGTGTTTTTGCCTTCCCCCAGCCCTGCTGAACCCTGCAGAGTGTTCCTGGGGGCCAGGGAGGACAAAAACTTTTTTTTTCTTACTGAATAGTTTGCAGGTGCTCCCTTAGCTCAGGCGAGGCTGGAGGCCCTTCCCCCCTGTCAGAACTTTTTGCCACTGTTTCGTGGGCATGGCTTAGTGAGGGGTGTGTGTCATGTGACTGAGTGTGCGTGAGCGATGTCAAGTTGGCCACACCCACTCAGTCACATGCTCCCCATCTAGCCAGGCCCACCACACCAATAGTAAAAACCTTTGAAACCCACCCCTGGTTTGGAGATCTTAGAGTATTAGTGTGCTGTGATTGTGCCTGAGCTTGGCTACACTGGGTGTCTGAGGGATATTAATTTTGCTTGATGCAAGTGAAAGGGCATTGCTCATTTGTTGGAGCAGGAAGCTGATTGAACAAGAAAAAAATATACACAATATTTGGGAAACAAGAAAAAAAGAGAAACCTCTTATTATTATATAGTATATTAAGTGTATTACATCCCCATAGGGATGGTAATTTGGGGGACTTTAGTCTAGCACATCTGTATGGTTCCAGGATAAGGGAAGTAGAAGTTTTGTTGTTATGTCATAACCAATCAACAAATATACTAATTCAGGACATACTCCCATTGCACTCTTAAGCTGCTCCCGTCCTCTGTCCATATTGGCTTGATTCTAATCTAATCAAAGAGAATCCTGTCCAGATGACTGAGATCCTCTGGCAGCAGCTTATAAGGTATTCAGTTAGGATTACAGATCATCACACCTTGCCTCTTGACAATTCTCCTGTTGCTGGGCTGTCCCATATTTCCATTCCAGAAGTAGATTAACTTCTATGAACTACTAAGAAAATTACTGAATTGAATGTGAAGGTGGATCTGATAAGACTCGTTCTACCCATGCTGATTTCAGGCAATCCTCCTTTTTCTCTCTCTTTAATTTGAAAGTAGGAAAGAAACATTTGCCCTCCACCAAACAATCTGTCACATTACCAATTCTCCAGAGTGTCTCAAGGACAGTATATGAAATTTCAACCCTAGGATGTAATTCATCTTGTCTCGAAGATTTAACTCATTCAGAGAACACACACACACACACACACACACACACACATATGCAGGTCTTGGCGTATTCAGGTCTTTTCCCGTGTAAGATTGACAGTATCTTGGCAACATTTCAATGTGGTCACAATCGTCATCTTCAGGCTGGTGCCTTTGTCTTCGTGCTTGTGCAAGCAGTGTGACCGGAGCTGCCGTTTTTCTATCAATATAAGTGGATGTGTGTGGAATGTTGGCTATGTTGTCACATCTTGATTGATTGATGGAATTGATGTTTGGTGAGGGTGATTGGTGATGGTGTCCTATGTTGTTCTGGGTCCTGTGTCAGTTTTTGTGGCTGGGACTCGTTTATTGACTAGGGCTAGTTTCCAGATGTCTGGTAGGCGGGAGGTATCATCACATTTATTCATGTTGTGGAGGTGTTTACACACATAGATACCCAGAACATGTTCATTTCTGCTGCTAACTTCAGTTCTTCTCCTTCAGCCTTCCATTCACAATTTTCTGGTGGAAAATATGTCCGAGAAGACTGAAGCAAAATCGGAGCTAAGTTGTTCTATTAACTTTTAACTGATCGTTTACCATTTTTTGTTATTCTTTAAGATCCTTTACCAATATCAATGCAATTATAGAGGCCAAATATATATATCTACAGTTCTGATTTTAGTTTTCTTTGTCAGAATCAGTACAATTTGAAACTGTACTTTTTATAATGATCTGTTTCACTTTCTATCGTATATAGATGTCACATGGCTTTTTGTTATATTTAACTTTTTTCTTTGTTGAAATAGTTTGGAATGTAAGCTTTAGAATCTCTTTTCTTAGGAAGTTCCACCTTTTATGAATTCCTATTTTCAATCATTTCTTTTGCCAAGAAATCTTAGTTATCATTGCTCAACATTTGTTAAAATTCAATTTCTGGAAGTCTAGTCTAGATGTTACCTCAATGTTCCTGGTCCTCCTATGTCACTGATTTAAGCTCCCTGTTGGCAAGCATCAGGTGATGTATGGCTAATCCTCTTGTGTTTTCCATCAATCTCTGAAGGATAAAGCTGGAAAAATTTGTCAGCCAAAAATTGTTGGGGTAATTGATGTCCCCCATCAGAATTCTTTCATTCCTCTTTAAAAAATATACAATTTGCATTTGAAAAGCACCATCCATATCTTCTCTTTGGTTAAAAAGGTGGCAATAGAGCCCAACAACTAAATGCTTTATGTTCATTTTTCCACTTATTTTAATCCAGATGTTTTTTTACTGCATTGTCATGTTTATTTGCTTAAATTTCTGAACTGGTGCCATATGTGCAATTCCTTCATTGTTCTGTTTTGTATAAACTGTATCCTCCAACTGCTGTATTCTAATCATGGGAGTTGTTTCAACAGGACCTATTAAATTATATTTCCATTCTTGCATTAAAAGTTCAAACTCATTTTGTTAATTTCCATTACTTGAGTATAATGCATGGATTGGATAACTAGGTTTATCCATCTTTCTTTGACCTCTTTATTTATAATGATTCCATAAATCCATGTCTAAAATAATTATTATCAACATTATAAATCAATCCACCATTGGATGAGGTCCTCTTCGCAGAAGATCCCTTACATCTGGGATGAAGTAGATAGATCATTATTTTTTACTTCCCAGTCTAGTGTTCTGACCCAGTTTTAGTAGAAACAAGAAATAGCCTCCTTGTCACAAAAAACCCTCTTTATTTACCTCTTGTGAATTAATTGCATTCAACTACCGAAAAGTCCAGGTAATAGTCCTTCAAGGAGTTAATTGCAGTACAGACATTATCAGTTCTTTGTGATAATTGCAAGGCCATAAGCTCCCAGCTGAAAGGCTGCAAATTAAGTTCTGGCAAGCAGTCTTTGTGGCACAAAACACAATGAGCAAAATCTTCGAAATACGAACTGTCATCTCCTACGATAACCACTCCCCTTTCTTTCTATTTATTCCCCAGACAGGGAGGGGCCATTCAGTGTCCACGTGTGCTTTGCTTTCCAAGTCAACCCCTTGTCCTCTGTTGCTCACCTCTTCTAACTGCTCTGCACATAGGTGCATCTGAAACAGGCTCCAGCTCTTCCTCCTCCTCACTCATATCAATCTTTGAAAGCAGCTGCCTCTCCAGTGGCTGGGAAATGTCAGATGGCCCCAGCTTTATCTCTGCATCTGACAAAGAGCATCCAGCAGAGCCTTCCCCAGACTCCAGCACTGGTCCAAGTTCCTCCCCAACCTCCTCATCCTCCGAGTCTGCTGCCAAGTCTGCTGCCAGTTGGTGGGCCACAACCTCCAGGGCTGAGAGTAAGCTGACCACAGACCCCCAGTAACTTTCACCCAGTCTGCCATTTGACCACTGTCCCATTCCAGATCTCACTTGTAATTGCTACAAACAAATGTATGTGCATGTCCACACATGCACATACATATCAGTGGTGGGTTTCAAAAATTTTTAGAACCTCTTCTGTAGATGTGCCCTGCTTTGTGGGAGTGGCTTGCTGGCCATGTGACCGGGTGGGAGTGGCTTGCCAGCCATGTGACCGGGTGGGAGTGGCTTGGCAGTCATGTGACTGGGTGGGCGTGGCCAACGTAAAATGTGGTGAAACTCACTTAACAATGCTCTTGCTTAGCAACCAAAATGTTGGGTCAGAAATTTGGCATTTGAAGCTGTCAAGTCACAAGACCCTTGCTCCCCTAACCCTTTAGAAAAAAAGCCCAGGGGTGTTCAAACTTGACAGCTTTAAGACTTGTGGACTTCAACTCCCAGAATTCCTCCTCTCACTCTTCATCTTGATGATGTGGAGATGGGCGGGGGGAGGGAGCTGGAACCGGTTCTAAACGGCACTGTAGATTTGTGGAACCTCTTCTATAGAAGAGGTTAGAACTGGCAGGAACCCACCCCTGATACATGCACACTCAATTCAGTATAACACATAAACCAGAGGTGGGTTCCTACCGGTTTGGACCAGTTCGGCTGAACTGGTAGTAGTTTCATGGTCTGGGTTGCTGGAACCAGCAATGATCCAGGCCTGCCACGCCCCCAAACCGGTTCTCCTATGGAGCCGCCATTTTGATTTTTGGTTCTGCACATGCGCAGAACAATTGTAATTGCACAAATTCAATTTTTTCCTTTTTTAATGTTTTGCACATGTGCAGATCTATTGATGTGCAAATATGAACATGCACATTTGCACGCATGAACCAGCAGTAATGCCAGGAGCAATCCACCCCAACATAAACTATGTAATGATTCACACTTTAGATGCAAACATTATGATAACATAGTTAATATCTAATATCAAATAGTATAATATCAAATACTTGGTTCATTTTTTTCTTTCTGTTGCAGACTGACCCTGTTCATCTTCTAAAAATTAGGGCTAGAGCTAGGCATGCATTTCCATTGTTTCAATGGGAGGTGGCACCCATTCCCCACTGGAGACTGTTTCAAAATGCAGTGACAATGATTAATCATGCTGAAGAGCAATTTCGATGCTTTTCTGAAACAACTTTTGAAGGGTGACAGGTGAGGTGATCAGTGCTGACATGCTCCTGAAACTGCACAGTGATATCTTCACTGGATTGCTGCTAGTTGGTCTTTTGGGTGGGATAAGGTAGAATTACTGATAATTGTTTGTGTTGTATTTTTAAATAACATCCTCCACTTTCTTCAAGAAAGTCTTGAAGCCCAAAATCCCATCCAGTGAGCTAGATGAGACTCATTGGAATAGAATAGAATAACAGAGTTGGAAGGCACCTTGGAGGTCTTCTAGTCCAACCCCCTGCTTAGGCAGGAAACCCTACACCACTTCAAACAAATGGATATCTAATCTCTTCTTAAAAACTTCCATTGTTGGAGCATTTACAACTTCTGGAGGCAAGTTGTTCCACTGATTAATTGTTCTCACTGTCAGGAAATTTCTCCTTAATAGTAATAGTTGTTAGCCATTAAGCAGCCATTTCATAGCTGAACACATATTTGGAGCTGGAATGGTTCATGTTGTTTCAGGTCTGGCATTATAGATAAGGCCTATCCAAATTAAGACCCCTCACATTTGAGCTAGCCTTCTCTCTCTCCCTTTCTCTCCCTCTCTCTCTGTCTCTCTCCATCTCTCTCTGTCTCTCTCTGACTCTTTATCTCTCTGTCTCTCCCTCCAACCCCTGTATGTGTTGTAATTGCATGTCTGTAGGAACAGTGGAAGACTTATTAAGACCTTGGTGGGACACCACACAGAGTAGACATCTCTAGATTGCCTTTTGTAATACATGTGGCGCCCTCACCTTGCTTCTGTCATTGGAGCTGGGAAAATGTCATCATTTCCAGATTGGCCTTCCTCAACAGATAGGAGCTAAGTAGTTCTGTTCAGTATATCCGAAGAAGCATTTTCTTTTTTGCTCTTCTTAACATTCTCCCCCAATATCAGTGCAGGAAAACTTCCAGGAGCCTTTTTTTAAATTGTGCTCAAGGAAAAAGATATACGGTATGTAGTCCTACCTGTCAGCCTGAGCAGATAGACCAGACAGGAAACATGACCAGATAAGCTTATTCTACTTTATTGTAAATCTACATTAACAGAATCTTGTAAGTCTGAAAGTACAATTCTCCTACTGTCTCCTTTAGAGCCAGAGAAACTAGGAAGGTCCCTTCTGAGCCTCTTACCTCACCCAGTATCCAGCTGTCGACTATGCGGTCTCTTGTCTGATCAATCCCTAGGCAATATTGCCCCAGCTCCTGAAGTCTTTCCCACATACCATTGCTTTGCCCTCGTCACACCTTCTAGGAACCCAGATATGCAAAAGGTTAAAGTCAATTCTATTGAATACTAGGTGATAACTTGACGTTGCCCGGATATTTATTTATAGAGGGAAAATGTCCGGACCAAACGTAATTTCTAATGTTGGATTTTCCCCCTTTACCAGAGGGAGCTCCCTTGTGGAGTACTGTGAAGCCATTACCATGGCAACGCCATTGCGCTATACAGTAGAATCCATTTTACAGCAGTACAGTAGAAGTCATTTTAAGGCACAACAAGCTATATCTTAACAGAATACACACCCTGAAGGGTGTTAGGGGTGTCTTACCCCCACAGTATTTGTTTCCGGAGAGTAAGTCATCTGTGTATCAAGTTTGGTTGAAATTACTCAAGGCGCTCCAGAGTTATGCTGGAACATACACACATACAAACATCCATTTTTATATATATAGATTGCCATCAGCTTTAAAACAACAACAGAAAAGAACATGATTATAGCATTGGAAAAGATGTAGTCTCTTTTCTCTTTTCCTCTCACGATTTTAGTGTTATATTTCATTTTGGGATACCTAGAAGTAAATTTAGACCTGCTTGTATGCATTATAAAAAGCATTTTTCTAGCTTAGGCTTCACCTCTAGCTAATCCAAGATTCCTAAGAAAAGAGATAATCTTTTCTTACTACAGGTAGTCCTTGACTTACAACAGTTCATTTAGTGACAGTTCAAAGTTACAACGGCGCTGAAAAAAGTTGACTTATGGCTGGTTTTTTTTTTCACGGTTACAACCTTTGCAGCATCCCAATGGTCATGTGATCAAAATTCAGACACTGGGCAACTGGTTCATACGTTTCAGACTATTGCAGTGTCCCGGGAGTCACCTGATCCCCTTTTGCAACCTTCTGACAAGCCAAGTCAATGGGGAAGCCAGGTTCACTTAACAACCATGTTACTAATTTAACCACCACAGTGAATCACTTAACAACCATGGCAAGCAAAGTTGTGGAATGGGGCAAAACTCATTTAACAAATTTCTCTTAGCCACATGAATTTGGCTCAATTGTGGTCGTAAGTTGAGGACTACCTGTACATTAGCCTATCAATGCTGGCCTATTAATTTCGGTTGTGGGAAGACAACATTCAGATCCATATCCACAACAAATTGGTGCTACTAACCTGGGAAAAACGTATGATGGCTGGAAAAACTGTCTGGGCTTTTCAGTATGAAACTGTATTTATTTTGTTTTAATTCTAAAAATGTTCATATTGTTTTATATTCTATTTTGAATGCTCTTTCTTCTTAAAAGCCATTCAGAAAACCGAACGTGTGCTTCAGAGTAGCTATGGAAATACATTTAAAATACCATGCTATAGCCAGACAAAGCAGATGTATCTTTGTTTGCACATTAACAGTCTATTGGTACACTCAGTTCTTAGCTAAGATGTTATCTAAGCACAGGCCCTTAAATGAAATCTTATACATGAGTTAATATGGAAATGATTGTATTTATGGATACGTTCTCTGATCCTATAAAATAATACTTAAGAATGGATCATTTAAGATTTGTAGGTAAAGGTTCCCCTCACACATATGTGCTAGTCATTCCTGACTCTAGGGGGCGATGCTCATCTCCATTTCAAAGCCGAAGAGCCAGTGCTGTCCGAAGACGCCTCTGTGATCATGTGGCTGGCATGACTAAATGCCAAAGACACACAGAACGCTGTTACCTTCCCACCAAAGGTGGTTCCTATTTTTCTGCTTGCATTTTTACGTGCTTTCGAACTGCTAGGTTGGCAGAAGCTGGGACAAGTAACAAGAGCTCACTCCATTACGCAGTGCCAGGGATTCAAACCTCCAAACTGGTGACCTTTCTGATTGACATGCTCAGCGTCTTAGCCATTGAGCTACCACGTCCCTCTATTTGTAGATTTCAATTAATTTTAAAAATGGTTGACTTTGTCTAGGTTGAGGGTATGGGTTATTTACATATATTTTTTTCAAAGCAAGATTTATACTATCCTTAAGTAAACTTTTAATTGTTCCCTATTGTCCATAACCCCTAGACCATGTCCCAGTATTGCGCCTTGAGCCGTTTGGAACTGGGCTGCAGGAGTGGCGGGTGAGTGCAGGCCCACATCCCCACTTGCACAAGCATTTCCATTTGCTTGAGTGCTTGCCCGCCACTCTCATGGAACCATCCCCTCTCACATACAGTACATACCCCGGCGGTCCGCAAAACCAGAAAGTTTGGGGAACTCTGCCCAATCAGTTTGCTTGGAAACTTAGCTGCACTGTTCAGATGCAAGGAATATATTCATTTTTTATCCTATTTGTCACAAGCTGAATTTATTAAAATATTTCTTGTCTCAACAACATAAACACATTATGCAATTAGGGTTAAAGGTCACTGACTAAACTCTTCTCAGAAACAGATGCTTTCATATCCATATTACACTATTTCAGCAAGATGTCTTGAATGATGGCCTAATAATTATGAGAGAAGGAAAGCTGTCGCCATATATATTTCTTTCAGAGATTCCGTGGTATTTATTGATAAATAATGCATATCTGACATAATGTAACTATGCACAACATTCTTCAAGCTAGGGCAGCAATACGTCTTACCTTGTGGAAGTGAGATTTACATTTGAAGACTTTCTTCTCTATATAATATCTTGCAAATGTGTCAACTTTTGATTTCTAGAATCCCGAACTATATTTGGTGAGAATTCTGGGAGATCCAGTAGAGAAGGACAGGACACCATCAGGTGATTGCAGGCTGTTCTAGTGAAAGGATAGTTCAGTCCAGGTCCAAGTAGAAAAAAGGGAAAAGAAGCTGTTTAATGCTGCCATAAACAGAGTCAATCTGAACTATTTATTTGTTTGTGTGTTTATGTATGTATGTATGTATGTATGTATGTATGTATGTATGTATGTATGTACGTATGTACATACGTATGTACCAGTGGTGGGATTCAATTTTTTTACTACCGGTTCTGTGGGCATGGCTTGGTGGGCGTGGCAGGGGAAGGATACTGCAAAATCCCTATTTCCTCCCAATCAGCTGGGACTCGGGAGGCAGAGAATAGATGGGGAGGGGCCAGCCAGAGGTGGCATTTACCAGTTCTCCAAACTACTCAAAATTTCTGCTACCGGTTCTCCAGAACTGGTCAGAACCTGCTGAATGCCACCTCTGGTACGCACATAAGTATGTCCTTCCTTTATTATTTTCATAAATAACTCAAGGTGACGGACACACTCAATATTCCTTCCTCCTCCTGTTTTCCCCGCAACAATCTTGTGAGATGAATTGGGCTAGAAAGAGAGATAAATGTTCCAAACCCAGCCGGCTTTCAGCTAAGCCAGGACTTGAACTTATGGTTTCCTGTTTTTTAGCCTACTCCTTTAACCAATAAATCAAAAAGATGAAGCCTCGAATTCTGAGGGCAGGACAAGAAGTAAGGGACGGAACCTCCTTAAAGAGAGATCCAATTAATCAGTGGAATGGCTTACCTCCAGAAATTGTAGGTACTCTTTTGATGAAGATTTTTAAAAAGAGATTGGGCAACCATTTGTTTGGAATGCTATAAGGTCTCCTGCTCTAGCATGTCGTTGGACTAGAAGACCTCCAAGGTCCTTCCGACCAATGATGGGATGCATTATTTTTACTACCAGTTCTGTGGGTGTGGCTTGATGGGCGTGGTGTGACTTGGTGGGCATGGCAGGGGACCGATACTGCAAAATCCCCATTCCCTCCCCACCCCACTAACCTTTCCAGCTCTGTTCTCCTGTGCAGGGCAACAGAAGAAGACCCAGCTGATCAGCTGGGACTCTGATCAACTGGAACTTGGGAAGCAGCGAATAGATCGGGGGCGGGGCCAGTCATAAGTAGTATTTGCCAGTTCTCCGAACTACCCAAAATTTCCATTACTGGTTCTCCAGAACTTGTCAGAAACTGCTGAATACCACATCTGCTTCCGACCCAATGATTCTATGATTCTAAGCTAGGACTATGAACAGATAGTGACCAAGAAAGAATGGACAATATCCTCCATCTACTGTTGCTATCTTCAAGAAAAAAGAAAAGATTTGATAAAGGGGCAGGGAGGGTTTATTTTTCTGCTTGCTGCTAACCTGAAGCTAAAGTTGGAGGATGGGACTTTGCATATCAATTTCCCAGGAAATATAAAACTCTCTCTTTCTCCCTCCCTCCCTCTTGCTTTCAAACAATGCCAGAATTTATCATTATTGCATCTTTTCCTTTGAAGAGGAAGCAATTGAAAACCACTATTGTGCCAATAGAAAGAACCAATGAGGAGAAGTTCCCTTTATTTTATTTTTCTTGCAGAGAAATTTCAACTCCAATATTAGTTGCAAACATCAGTGAGCAAGCAGGCCATATATCTTCTTCCCATAAATCAATGATTGCCCTGGTCTGTCAGTGCTAGGGCTTCAGGGACAGATGAGTCAGAAAGAGGTGGTAGTGGTAAAGGAGGAGGAGGAGGAGGAGGATGAATTCATACATTTTAATAAAAATGAAAAACAACATAAAAATTAAATATGATAAGAATGTCCTCAAAGAGGCTTGCAGATTGCACAGCCTTACAGATTGTGGTACGTGTTGCTTTGTCTTACCCCACAACAGCTGGGCTGGAATTAATGTATTTATTTAGCCAATGATTAATCATCACTGAGCAGAACAGAGACTATCTGTCACAGTAAAGACCAATTGCTTGCAGATTAAGGTAAGTGGAAATGCTTTCTTCTGCCAGTCTTTGGCCCAACCACTCTTCATCTTAGGAGGTGCAAAAATAAAGGATCTGATGCTCTTTCTTTTCTTCCTCTACCTGCACCCCACACAGTGTACAAACACACTCCGCAGAAAAGAACATTTTCCTGCTGAACTGAGGATCGTTCATGTTCTTTTCAGGATAGGCCATGCCTGTACCTATATATTACATTCATCATTGGAATCATTTCTGAATTTAAGAGGTCATTTTCTGAACAATAAAGTTTTCCAGCCAGGAAAAGCTTGCTTATGCATACTTATGCAATGCCCCATCCAGAGTTGGGTTGCTGCCGGTTCGGCCCTGTTCGGCTGAACCGGTAGTGGAATTCAGGCCTGAGTTGCAGAACTGGCAGTGACCCAGGCCTGCCACACCCCCAAGCCTGTTTCCTCACTGCCACTTGGTCACCGCCATTTTGGATTTTAGTGACTGCGCATGCACAGTTAACTGTAAATTGTTTTGTGCATAAGCACAGAACAATTTATAGTTAACTGTGCATGCGCACGCACATTCCATGTGGGTTGCAAACCAGCAGTAACGCCAGCAACAACTCACCCCTGGACCCACCCCAAGAATCTCCAACTGGAGCATTTTTGGGTAGCTTCCAAATGGTGTCTACCCTCTTGAGAAACAAACTCTCTGATGAATAAATTCTTGTCATCTTCTGCAGCCTTATTTATGTCCTTTCCTCTAATCTACACCTAAGGCTTAGGGACGTCATGTAAAGACTGAGCTGAGGAAGAAGAGTTTAGATAATACTGGATAAAATCTAAACAACAAACCCTGTTAGTTTTAAGTTTTGACGGAGGGACGACGCGCAGCCAGGTTTCAACTAACAGAACTATTTATTCAGGTTGACGGCGATTCAAAGAACGAAAACTCGCGCCAAGGTATTTATACTCTTTTTAAACCAATCACTGGCCGGGGACGAGACAGCAACTGCTGACGTCAGTCCCTCGGCCAATCAACAGTAACGTTAAGCCGGCAACACCCTCTAGAGCTCTCAGCCAATCAGAGAGCTAGAGGGTGTTACTGGCAGCAAGAATATTTACTAATATCTAACACCCCTTTCCCCCAGTTCTGCGCATGCCCGTAACGGAGCATGCGTAGTCCTTAAGGTACGTTGGGCGGCGCCGGACCCGCCCAGATCTTCTCAGTTCAGGGAAAGTCGTCGGCGGAGGAGGACCTCCTCGTGGTAGCTCCTCCCCGAAGGGAGTGCAGCTCCGAGGCACGCCTTTTCGGGAAGGCCCAGAAGGCGGGCTCAACTGTAACGGTAAGTATAGCCGTGGGGGCGCGTCACTGGTCGTAGGAGGGACCCTCTGGGTAACGTCCTCGGATTGAGTTGTCAGGCCGGCGTCTCTGTGGTTGACACTTGGGTAAGCAGGGCCTGGTGTGGCGAAGGCCCTTGTTTGCGGTCTTCCTGTTTGAGAATGTTGTGGTTGATACAGGAGGGGGCCTGGTGTGGCGAAGGCCCTTAGTTGCGGTCTCTCGGATTGAGGACTTTGTGATTGTGGCAGGTTGAGGCCTGGAGTGGCGAAGGCTTCACATTGCAACCCCGGTGCTGCGGTGTTGTCACTCAGGGGTTCGCGGCCACCGGCCTGCGACGGGAGACGCCTCCTCAATTGATCCAGGTGGCGTCTCCATTGGGATCCATCGGCCAATTGGACCCTAAAAGAACATGGGCCGGTCAGGGCAACGATAGAGCCAGGCACCCATTTTGGTTCCCCCGCAAAGGACCGAGCCCACACTAGATCCCCTAGCTTAAAGGACCGGGGAGGGAGAACCCCCAGATTGCTCGGCTGATCCCCTGAATAGAGCGGGTGAAGCCTATCCAGGGAAGTCCGCAGGCGCCGGCCCATCAAGAGCTCCGCGGGGCTTTTGTTGGTCGTTGGACAGGGGGTGGAATGTTGGCTTAGCAGGTAAGCCGCCACCCTTGCCTGCCAGTCGCCCCGGTCCATGCGGCTCAGCGCCTCCTTTGCTGAGCGGACCGCCCGTTCTGCCCGGCCATTGCTGGCCGGGTGGTACGGGGCTATGGGCGCATGCCGGATCCCTTGCTCGGCCAAGAACTCCTGGAAAGCGGTGGATGTGAACTGGGGCCCATTGTCCGAGACCACCACGTCCGGCAACCCATGGGTCGCGAACAGTCTCCGTAGGGCCCTGACCGTACTCTCGGCTGTGGTAGAGCCCATGAGGACTAGCTCCACCCACCGAGAGTAGGCATCCACCACAACCAGGAAATTCTGGCCGTGGAAGGGACCAGCGAAATCGATGTGGAGGCGCGACCATGGGCCTCTCGGAGCCTCCCACTCACGAGCAGGCCCGGCTGGGGGGTTGGGCCTGGATAATTGACAGGTCGTGCAGCGGCCTACATGGGCCGCTATCTCTGTGTCCAGCAAGGCTGCCAGTAACACCCTCTAGCTCTCTGATTGGCTGAGAGCTCTAGAGGGTGTTGCCGGCTTAACGTTACTGTTGATTGGCCGAGGGACTGACGTCAGCAGTTGCTGTCTCGTCCCCGGCCAGTGATTGGTTTAAAAAGAGTATAAATACCTTGGCGCGAGTTTTCGTTCTTTGAATCGCCGTCAACCTGAATAAATAGTTCTGTTAGTTGAAACCTGGCTGCGCGTCGTCCCTCCGTCAAAACTTAAAACTGGCGACGAGGGTGGGATTCGGCGATTCCACGCAAGCCTAGGTTAGAGTACAGAGAGGTTATTTCAGCTAGCTGCTGTAAGTCGCTATCCGCGCCGGCACCGAACGCTGAGGAAAAATTTTCCTGTCACGACCTCCGTCACTCCGCTCCTCACACGTCAGCCTACTGAACTCTGATTTAAAATGAATTCATTGCCGCCTTTCGCTCCTTTCGGCTCCGCCGGCGAATCCTGGGAAGGATTCATGGAGCGTTTTGAAACTTATTTGATCGCTACAAAAAACCAGGCTCAAACAGATGAGGAGAAGTGCAGCTTTTTCTTATCATGCTGCGAACCCTCAATGTTTGCCTCAGCCAGAGCTATGGCTGCTCCCAGACCCGCATACAAATTAGGCTGGGACAACTTGATGGCGAAATTGAAGGGGCACTATGCCCCAACGCCGTCCAAAATTGCCCGCAGCTTCGCGTTCAGGAGACGAGTACAGAAGCCGGGGGAGACGATCAGTCAATTTTTGGAAGCCCTGCGCACTGTGGCGGCCCAGTGCGATTTTTCGAACCTCGAAGAAAATTTAGTCGAGCAGTTCGTGTGCGGAGTGCGGGATGTGCATTTAAGAAGCCGCATGTTCCGCCATCACGACATTACACTTCTCCAGGCAGTAGAGATCGCCAGAGCAGCTGAGCTCTCTGAGCAATCAACAGCTGATTTGGAGCGGCTGCAGCTGTCATCTCAAACGACAGGGCAAGCCTCCTTCCCTCCAATGGCCTCACAAGTACATGAAATTGACTATGATGATTTTTCACTTACTGAGGACCTGGAGCCCGACAACGTCGGCCAAGTCCGTGCCCAACCGCGGCGGAAGCAACCTGCACCATCCACAGCCACACCGCAAAACCCCAAGGTGCCTTGCCTTAGTTGCGGAGGCCGCCACGACCGCCAAACTTGTCAATTTAAAAACGCAATCTGCCGCCGCTGTCAGAGGCAAGGACACATCGCCCAAGTCTGCCGAGCCTCTTTGCCAGCTCCTGTTTTCTTCCGGGCTAACGAGAAACCCAAGCCGCAGCAGCGCCGCCAGCCACCGAGACCAACTCGCAGAGGGGACGACTGCCACAACGTGTCCGAGCCGCAGGAAGCTGAAAGTTCCATCAATCAGGCCTCCTCGGGAAATCGCAAAATCACAGCCAATGTCCACCTGGCAGGTCAGCCTTGCCAAATGGAGGTGGACTCTGGTTCCTCCCGGTCCTTATTGTCATGGGACATGTTCTCACACCTTTGCCCGACCGTCTCCCAAACTAAGTTAGCCCCATCCCGGGTACTCTTAAGGGACTACCAAGGAAAGTTGATTCCTGTTCTGGGATCCTTTCCTATTCATGTTAAGTATGGCAAATTTGAGGGGGAGCTGCCAATTATAATTGTAAGGAATAAATTGCCGGCCCTTCTTGGCCTTGACTGGTTTCCGGCACTGGGACTGTCCATCGGGGGGGTGCACCGGGTAAATGCTTCTACTATTGAGGACGTCCTACAGGAGTTCTCTGATGTGTTTGATGGACAGCTAGGGTGTTACAAAGGAACCCCCATCTCCCTTAGTTTGGATCCTCAGATTGCTCCTATTAGGCTGAAAGCCCGCAGGGTGCCTTTTGCCTTAAGGGCCAAGGTTGACGCCGAACTTGACAAATTATTGGCTCAGGGGGTCATCGAGCCAGTTGATCATGCTCCATGGGAGACACCCATAGTCCTCCCGATCAAACCGGATGGCTCGGTGAGAATCTGCGCCGACTACAAGTCGACGATCAACTTGGCCCTTCAGGCAAACCCCTATCCAGTCCCTGTTGTGCAACACCTGCTCCATTCCTTGGGGCAGGGTTGCATATTTGCCAAACTGGATATGGCGCAAGCCTATCAACAGCTCCCGGTGGATGACGATGCGGCGGCTGCCCAGACCATCGTCACCCATCGTGGGGCTTTTCGTTGTCGCCGCCTACAATTCGGTGTGTCCGTGGCCCCGGGGATCTTCCAAAGTCTCATGGAGCGTTTGCTCCACGGACTTCCGGGGGTAGTTCCATATTTCGATGATGTTCTGATCGCTGCAACGAGCCGCTCAGAACTCATCGAAATATTAAGGAAGGTCCTCTGTCGTTTCAGGGGCACGGGATTAAAATTGAAAAGCAGCAAATGCTCATTTGCTGTCCCTAGGGTAGAATTCTTGGGCTTCTTAATAGATGCCCAAGGCATTCATCCTACACCATCTAAAATTGCCGCCATTAAGAACGCCCCTGCTCCCACCTCCAGGGCGGAGCTACAGGCGTTCTTAGGGTTGCTCAATTTTTACGCCCCCTTCATACCTCACAAGGCGTCACTAGCCGAGCCGCTGCATCGGTTGCTCGACCGATCCGCGGCCTGGCGCTGGGGCAGCCGCGAAGCGCATGCGTTCGCGGCTGTCAAAGACACACTGACGTCATCGGCAGTTCTCATTCAATATAATGATGGGATGCCTCTGACGTTGGCGTGTGACGCCTCCCCATTTGGTGTAGGGGCGGTTCTGAGCCATATCCTCCCTAATGGCTCAGAAGCCCCTGTGGCCTTTTATTCCCGGACACTCTCCTCGGCGGAGCGCAACTACAGTCAGATCGACAAGGAGGCTCTGGCTGCAGTGTCCGGGATTAAGAGGTTCCACGATTACCTCTACGGTCGGCACTTTACCCTTGTCACCGACCATAAGCCACTCCTTGGGCTTTTGGCGGGGGACAAGCCGACTCCCTCCATTCTATCCCCCCGCATGACTCGCTGGACGGAGTTCCTCGCAGCGTATTCTTATACGTTGCTTTACCGTCCGGGCAAACAGCTAGGGCATGCAGATGCCCTCAGCCGTTGCCCACTACCGGAGACGGACACCGCCCCCGTCCCCTCTCTCTCTGTCCTCTCCATTGCCGCCTCCGGTTTCCCACTCTCTGCCGCGGACGTGGCGGCCCACACGAAGGCCGATCCGGTCCTGTCCCAGGTCTCTTCCTGGGTGTTACGAGGATGGCCAGCAGACAAAGTGGCAGAGGGCTTCCAGCCCTTTAAAAATCGCCAGGCCGAGATCTCCCTCCACGGGGGGTGTCTCATCTGGGGGGATCGGGTGCTGATCCCCACCGCGCTCCGGCCACTAGTTCTGGATCTGCTCCACAAAGACCACCCGGGCATAGCACGAATGAAGGCATTGGCCCGTAGCTATGTCTGGTGGCCCTTGCTGGACACAGAGATAGCGGCCCATGTAGGCCGCTGCACGACCTGTCAATTATCCAGGCCCAACCCCCCAGCCGGGCCTGCTCGTGAGTGGGAGGCTCCGAGAGGCCCATGGTCGCGCCTCCACATCGATTTCGCTGGTCCCTTCCACGGCCAGAATTTCCTGGTTGTGGTGGATGCCTACTCTCGGTGGGTGGAGCTAGTCCTCATGGGCTCTACCACAGCCGAGAGTACGGTCAGGGCCCTACGGAGACTGTTCGCGACCCATGGGTTGCCGGACGTGGTGGTCTCGGACAATGGGCCCCAGTTCACATCCACCGCTTTCCAGGAGTTCTTGGCCGAGCAAGGGATCCGGCATGCGCCCATAGCCCCGTACCACCCGGCCAGCAATGGCCGGGCAGAACGGGCGGTCCGCTCAGCAAAGGAGGCGCTGAGCCGCATGGACCGGGGCGACTGGCAGGCAAGGGTGGCGGCTTACCTGCTAAGCCAACATTCCACCCCCTGTCCAACGACCAACAAAAGCCCCGCGGAGCTCTTGATGGGCCGGCGCCTGCGGACTTCCCTGGATAGGCTTCACCCGCTCTATTCAGGGGATCAGCCGAGCAATCTGGGGGTTCTCCCTCCCCGGTCCTTTAAGCTAGGGGATCTAGTGTGGGCTCGGTCCTTTGCGGGGGAACCAAAATGGGTGCCTGGCTCTATCGTTGCCCTGACCGGCCCATGTTCTTTTAGGGTCCAATTGGCCGATGGATCCCAATGGAGACGCCACCTGGATCAATTGAGGAGGCGTCTCCCGTCGCAGGCCGGTGGCCGCGAACCCCTGAGTGACAACACCGCAGCACCGGGGTTGCAATGTGAAGCCTTCGCCACTCCAGGCCTCAACCTGCCACAATCACAAAGTCCTCAATCCGAGAGACCGCAACTAAGGGCCTTCGCCACACCAGGCCCCCTCCTGTATCAACCACAACATTCTCAAACAGGAAGACCGCAAACAAGGGCCTTCGCCACACCAGGCCCTGCTTACCCAAGTGTCAACCACAGAGACGCCGGCCTGACAACTCAATCCGAGGACGTTACCCAGAGGGTCCCTCCTACGACCAGTGACGCGCCCCCACGGCTATACTTACCGTTACAGTTGAGCCCGCCTTCTGGGCCTTCCCGAAAAGGCGTGCCTCGGAGCTGCACTCCCTTCGGGGAGGAGCTACCACGAGGAGGTCCTCCTCCGCCGACGACTTTCCCTGAACTGAGAAGATCTGGGCGGGTCCGGCGCCGCCCAACGTACCTTAAGGACTACGCATGCTCCGTTACGGGCATGCGCAGAACTGGGGGAAAGGGGTGTTAGATATTAGTAAATATTCTTGCTGCCAGTAACACCCTCTAGCTCTCTGATTGGCTGAGAGCTCTAGAGGGTGTTGCCGGCTTAACGTTACTGTTGATTGGCCGAGGGACTGACGTCAGCAGTTGCTGTCTCGTCCCCGGCCAGTGATTGGTTTAAAAAGAGTATAAATACCTTGGCGCGAGTTTTCGTTCTTTAAATCGCCGTCAACCTGAATAAATAGTTCTGTTAGTTGAAACCTGGCTGCGCGTCGTCCCTCCGTCAAAACTTAAAAAACCCCATGTGCAATTTTATACAATCCTTATGTGAGAATACATCTTGTTTAGTTCAATATGATTTGCTTCAAAATATGCAGTAATGGAATGTGTGGGTTTTTTAAAAAGGTTTTTTTAAAATATATGTTCCTTCTAAAGTGTTTTAGCTGCTTACCAAAAGGTTGATGGATCAGGCCCATCCATAGATGGCCTACTGTCTCGAGTTCTTATAACTACATTAACTCCTAGTTAGGTAGATGTGGGAAGAGCTGGCTTGCAAAATATTCTGTAGGGTAGAAATGCTAGCTTGCACAGAATAGTGTATGCATCCTTGGAGTAAAATTGAGTTTGGATTACCAGAAATGATTGATATTGTCCTTACTGTTAGCACCAGCACCACAAAAGGCTGGTCGCCTAGTTTATACTCCTCTCTTGCTATAAAGTATTATGTGAAAGCCCCAATTAGTCACAGCCATGATGAATAGAGGGATGCAGGGGCTCAGTGGCTAAAATGCTGAGCTTGTCGATCACAAAGGTCAGCAGTTCAGTGGTTCGAATCCCTAGTGTTGTGTAACTGAGTGAGCGCCCGTTACTTTGGCCCAGCTTTGGCCAACCTAGCAGTTCGAAAGCACATAAAAAATGCAAGTAGAAAAATAGGAACCACCTTTGGTGGGAAGGTAACAGCATTCCATGCACCTTCGGCATGTAGTCATGTTGGCCACATGACCACGGAGTCATCTTTGGACAGCGCTGGCTCTTCAGCTTTGAAACTGAGATGAGCTCCGCCCCCTAGAGACGAGAACGACTAGCACATATGTGCGAGAGGAACCTTTATCTTATGATGAACCAAATGATGGACCCTTCCAAGGATGACTATGGTATGTAGAAATCTGAGGCTTATAATTTAAGAAGAGCAAAAGTTAAAGAGTGTGAATTAACAAATGAAATCAAAGGAAGAAGAAAATACGTTATTCTAAAAAAAAGCTTAAGGTTGTAATATATTTTATAAGGTGGCTTTGTGAAAGAGAGTTGATGAATATATGCAAAGAAGCGTAGCTATAAGTTTAATTATTAATAAAAGGGCCAAAAGAAAGTATTAATTGATACAATTAGATTGTTGTGACTGGATATGAAAATAGTAATCCAAAGGTTGGCAATAATTGCATGTTATGGTCCAGTGAATGATAGTAATAGAAGAAAGAGATGAGTTCTGGGGAAAAATTGTGCCACACTCTGAATGAATGTGAATCTGCTAGACAACATAAATGTGTAGGTGGGAATGAGACAAAGAATGATTGGGCCATTTGGAGATTCAGGAATGAATAGAGAATGGTGATTTACGAGTAACTATTGAGAAAAAGTATCTGTTTCAAATGTGTGGTTTATGCATAAATCTCCTCTCATTTACAAAGTCAGACAAATGAATATCAATCTAAAATCATGATGGTTTTGGTTATTTATTTGGAAAGAGAGAAAATCAGTGAAGGGTGAGAGGCGACCAAAGTGGGGTGCAAAATAGCAGTCACAACCATGAAACCTCATCCTTTTATATACAAAGTGTTAAGGTCCAATTAGAAGTTGCCTCCTTTCTCCCCCCCCTCCACTGCAAATGTTCTGAATGTGAGTCATTTTTTTATACTATCAAAGTCGATCGGGGGGGGGGGATGGATATGGCTGAAAAGGACAAAAATGAGAAAAGTGAATAGAATGACTTCAGGAAGATCGCCTTTGAGGCTTACATGTAAATGTTTTAGAACCGTGATGGCGAACTTACCGGAAGTGGCACGCAGAGCCATCTCTCCGGGCACATGAGCCGTCGCCCGTTGCTCGTCTGGGTTCCAGCACAGCGGCCAGCTGGTCTTTACCATGCATGCACCAGGAAGATGATTTTCCAGTTTTGGACATGCGCATCAGCCACCTTCCAGTTTCTGGTGTGCATGCATGTGCAAAGACCAAGTGACCAATATGCCCTCACAAGAAACTGGAAGATCATCTTCCCAGCATGCACATGCGCGCTGGGCAGCTGCTCTTCCAGTTTCCGGCATGCACATGTGCACTCCCGTTTCGGCACTCGGTGCCAAAAAGGTTCACAAACACTGTTTTAGAATATAGATTTATCTCCCAATATAATGAATGGAATTGCACCATAAGGGGGAAAAACATTTTCAAGCTGCTTGGAGCAGGGTGGAAAGACTGACTTTATAGAGTCCTAAGGAAGGATGTAAAGTTGCACTATTCTTTTCTATGGTTGCATGAACTGAAAGAGCTTTTGCAGATAAGAAAACTCATATGCAAAAAACAAAACAAAACGAGGAGGAGAGAAAGATGTTATGTGGTTTATATATAGTGAAAAAGTTACAAAAATGTAGTCAAAGTGAGCGAGGAATAACTAAGCGTTAAAAAAAAGGGAAACATGTATAGATCCTTTGATGAAAATGCAATGTTGTTTTGTAAGTTGATGAAGAGGGCTAAACAAGGGGCCACCAGAAAAGCAATTGGAATGAAGAATTAAACCGATGAAATGATTTAAGATGAAAAAGGGAGGGAATGCTGGAATATGTTAGAGTTTAGCAGTGAACTGATAGTGATATGTTGAAGGGTAGAATAGAAATGAATGTTATAAATGCTGGTGTCTCGGAAACAGATGGAAAAGTTTGTCATAAATTCTATAGAATATTGAAAAATGGCAAGGTTGCAAGTGTAGGTAGTGCAAGTGGAGAAGTTATTTAATTTTGATACTTTTATTTATGCATCTAATAAAACAGAACAAAGAAAAATAATGGCAAAAGAAGAAAAGAAAGAAGGGAAAACAAATATACAATGACAACAAACATATATATAAAGGGCTTCTCCCCCCCCCTCTCATGCTGTCCATTCCCATAGACTATAGGTATAACAATATGCCAAGATATCTCATATACCAGGGGTTCTCAACCTGGGGTGCTCTCGCCCCCTGGGGATGCAAGACAATATTACAGGGGGTGCAAAAACCTGGGTTTAGAAGTTTCAAAATTATAGTGTATATGCATAATTATATGCCTATAATTATTTACTTTGGTAAGGGGTATGAGACAGTGGTGGGTTCCTACTGGTTCGGACTGGTTCAGCCAAACTGGTAGTGGTTTGGCGGCCCGGGTCGCTGGAACTGTCAATGACCCAGGCCTGCCACGTTCCCGAACTGGTTCTCTGGGCAGCGCCATAGGCGATGCCATCTTTTTTTTTGCTTCGGCGCATGCACAAAACAATTTTTATTGTATTGCGCATGTACGCGCAGCGTGCATCAAATGCATGGCACGCACACGAGTGAACTGGCAGTAGTGCCTGTCAAAACCCACCCCTGGTGTGAGAATATATCAGAAGCGTTCTAGGAGTGTGGGGTATGGAAAAGGTTGGGAACCCCTATCATATACTAAAAGCATAAATATAAAAATGTCAAAAATAAAGACTTACTAATATAAATATTTGCTTTTCTGGTCAAGACGTCGCACCCTCCTTTCCTGCAAGATGGAGCTAGAATTTCAATTTTTTCTGCAAGATGGAGCTAGAATTTCAAACTTTTCCTAAAGCTTAAGAAGGATGATCCCAAGGAGGTACCTGTTCCTTAAGCAGGAACTAAAATTCAAGGAGAAATCCCAACTTGCAGACCACTTCTCAGTGGGGCAATATAACTCTGCTCAAAGTCTAACATTAATTTCCCTAGAATCATTTGAGTCACAAACCCAAAGCCATTCCATTTGGAATAGATTATTGGAAGCCTGCTTTTCCCCACAGAATCTCCAGGCACTGTGTTAACAGTCCAATTGTATCATTTATTCAATTAAAGGATGTCATGTATGACTGGGTATCATGAGCATATTGATACTGAATGAACCCCATGTCAGTAGATGACTGCCTCCACTGTATGTGTGTTACATACAGAGCTGCTGAGACAAGTCATCTACTGACATGGGATTCAGTATCAATATGCTCATGATAAAATAAGTTAAAAAGAAGTTGAGAGAGCGGTGTGATTTTGGGCATCAATGCTGCAAAAGTCTTTCAAAGTAGAAATGAGTTGTCTTAGAAACAATTGTATTCAGTAGACACAACAAGGGTAGCAATACATTTAATTTAGCCACTGTGTAGGTTGCACCTTGAACATGTACCAGTGTCCAGTCAGACTCAAGATGAATCTTCCTCCAACAAGAGTTACTCATGTCCCTGAGTAACTAAATAAACTAAAGGGCTTTAGTTGATCTCCAAACAAGGAAAGGCAACAGTTTAGATGGACCACAATGAAATATGTTCACCCTTTATTGAAACACAACAATTTCAATAAGGATTACCATATTTCATAGCAATCTTCCATGTATAATCTACATCTGCCAGCTGCTTGTTCATAAGTCACAGATAACATCAAGTTTTCAATCCACTGAGTAATTGAGGCCATAACTTTATCTTTCAAATGTTGAAGAACGGAGTTTTTTTTAGCAATAAGAAAGCAGAAGAGAATCCATTTCTATTGTCCAGTTTTCAATTTCCATATAATAAGTATGAAGCTGAACAGAATGTAGACATCCAAAACCATTAATCTTTGCCTCAAAGTCAAATTAATATGTTAATTTATAATAAGGATGTGGTATGCTTATGAGGTCGCTGTGTGATTTGTTTCCCTATTCAAAGACAAGAAGAAATGCAAAAATTACAGGGGGGTGACTTTGATAAGTATCCCTGGGAAGACATTTGGCAGAATTCTGTTTGAAAGTGTACAGGAGGTGAAAATGAGTGACATTTCCAAACTACAACGAGTTTTTATGCCAGGCAGAAATATGCAGACTGGAATAATTTTGCTCTTCAGCAGATTACTGAGAAATGTATGTGAGGAAGAAAATTTATCTTTGTTGATTTACCAAAAGTGTATGATAAAGCAAAAAGGCTTGAATTATGAATGTTTTGTGTAAATGTACCACTGAAACTCCCTCAGTGAATGTACTGAGTGGTATATGATGGAAGTAAAGCATGTGCACGACTAAAGGAATGTTTAGAGAATGGTTTAACGGTGTGCAGTGAGTAAAATATGGATGTCTGATGTATTCGTGGTTGTTTCTTATATTTATGGATAAACATATGTTGTTGGCTGAGAATCTGAGTGATTTGTAGCAAAGTTAAACTGTATGACACATTGGGAAGCATGGATCAGAAAATTAATGGCTCAAACACTGTTATTTCACAAGGAAAATGAGTGAAAAAATATCAACTTAGACAAGTAGAGGAATTTGTCTAAAGAATGTTTATTAAAGATGTGAAAAAAGATGAAAAAAGGATAATTTTTAAGACATACAAACTTCAGTATAAGGATGGTTGCTAATATGTGACAAGAAATGAATATTTGCTGAAAAGAAATTGTTCTGAGGAAGAAACTTATCTGCATGCTCTCCATATGGAGATAGCTATATCAAGAGAAACATAAATGGAAGTTGGAAATTTGATATGCAGAGTAAAAAAAAAAGAGAAGATAAGATTGAGAATGAATGGATGCTGAATGAACATGGGTTGAATAGAAAACTGAGGGACCGGTATGTAGGAAATACACTGAGTTTTTGGGTGATAGAGAGAGAATGAACGAACAGCAAATTGCAAAATAGCTATATGGAGGAGGAAAAGCAAATGGGCCAAGAGGAAAGGTAAGACTGAGAAAGTGTATTTGTATGGAGGTGATGAGAGCTTCCTAAACAGAAGATTGGACATTTTGAGGAAAAAGGCAATTATGAAATAATATATACAAGCAAAGTATATGGAGCCTCCCTCTATGCTTTAAGAGAAAAAATTTCGATCAGTGTGTGCTACCTGTTCTAATATATGCCAGTGAAACATGGACACTAAACCTCACAATTGATACAAAAGCTAAGGGTGGCACAAAGAGCCATGGAAAAATACATGCTCCGCATTACAAGTCATGATAGAAAGATCTGCACATTAGAGGTGGTATCCAGCAGTTCTGACCATTTCTGGAGAACTGGTAGTGTCAATTTTGAGTCGTTCGGAGAACCGGTAAATACCATCTCTGACTGCCCCCATCTATTCTCTGGCTCCTGAGTCCCAGCTGATTGGGAGGGAATGGAGATTTTTCCGTAACCTTCCCCTGCCACGCCCACCAAGCCACACCCACCAAACAATGTCATTCCTTCCAAGCTATGCCCACAGAACCGGCAGTAAAAGTTTTTGAATCCCACCACTGCTGCACGTGGATTATAGAACAAACAAAAGAATACGATACACAGGCCTTCATCCTGTGTTGGATAGACAATGGCTAAAATGGTGGTGGTGGTGGTGATGATGATGATGATGATGATGATGATATGGAAGCAAATATGGTTGTCAAGGATAGAGAGGTATGAAAATCTATAATGAATGTGTTGGTATGAATTAGCTTTTCCTATGTTTCTTTTCATTTTTTATAGTTCAGGCTTTTAATATATATATTTTTTGCTTAACATTTCTTCTTTCCTATTCTCTGGATGTATGTACAAAATAAGGTATCAGTTGTGTTGTACCACATAAGTAGAATCTATGATTCTTCAGATAATGTTGAACACCAATTCTCATTAATCTAGCCAGTGACCAGTGATAAAGGAGTAGGGATTATTGGTCAGGGATTATACAGCCAAGAGATAAACATTGTTTTTATCCCTCTTATCTATGACTAGTAACAGAAAAAAAAATGTCATCGGAGATTTTGTTGGGAATCTATTCCAACAGTTTGCTTCTGCTGAGCACAGCATGGTTTCAAATAAAAGTATGCCTGAGTTCATGTTTTCCCAAACAAAGACCACAGATAATAAATAAAGAACCCAAACCATCCCAACCCCAACAGCATCTGAAAAGAAGATATACGGGTGCGGAATTATGTAAAGAAGAGCTTACATCCAGGAATGTGAGAATCGAGAGCTTGCATCGGAGGAATGTACATGTCAAAGACTGAACGTAAGATCATTTGCATGTAAAATAAAAGGTTCTCAGGCAATTCACATTAATACTTATGTAAATTAGGAGAAGAATGCAACCAAATCTGTTTTCTAGAAATGCTGAAAACACAAACGATTATGATTTTTTCCCCGTCAGAGATTAAAATAAAATTAATCTGCCCAATGGTCTACCAGACTAGAATGCTGCTTTAATGATATGAAAAGTATAATGGGACCAATTCTTCCCCCCCCCCCTACTCTTCTTTTTATACCTACTCGTGACTGATGCTTGCTTTTAGAGGGCAAATATTAAGATTAGTTTATTGTCTTTATCAGTGGGCTGATGGGATGAAATTAGCACACAAAAGTTATTCATATAGATCAAACCGCTGTTCGTTTGACAATGGCTGCCTGCAAAATCAATAATCTCTTATTTTGTGGCAGATTATAATCCAGACATGCCAGACTTGGTTCAATAGATTTTTTGTAGATTTTGTAGATTTTATTAATATTTGTAGGCCGCCCTTTTCCCTGGGGGGACTCAGGGCGGCTCACATAAAATCGGGGAAGGGGAATACAGACATTAAGATAAGACATGTAATAAAATAGTAGACAACATACATTCATCATTCGGGAGGGGAACTATCCTTGTCCCCAGGCCTGACGGGCGAGCCAGTTCTTCAAGGCTGTGCGGAAGGCCTGGACGGTGGAGAGGGTGCGAATCTCTACGGGGAGCTCGTTCCAAAGGGTCGGGGCTACTACTGAGAAGGCCCTCTTCCTTGTAGTTGCCAGCCGACACTGGCTGGCCGATGGAATACGGAGGAGGCCTACTCTATGTGATCTTATTGGTCGCAGGGATGTAATTGGCAGAAGGCGGTCTCTCAAGTATCCAGATCCACTGCCATGTAGGGCTTTATGGGTGACTAATAGCACCTTGAAGCGCATCCGGAGATCGACAGGTAGCCAGCGCAGCTCGCGGAGGATAGGTGTTATGTGGGTGAACCGAGGTGCACCCACAATCACTCGCGCGGCCGCATTCTGTACTAGCTGAAGTCGCCGGATGCTCTTCAAGGGCAGCCCCATGTAGAGCACGTTGCAGTATTCCAGCCTGGAGGTCACAAGGGCCCGGGTGACTGTTGTGAGAGCCTCCCGATTCAGGTAGGGTCGCAACTGGCGCACCAGGCGAACCTGGGCGAATGCCCCCCTGGTCATAGCCATTAAATGGTGGTCAAACGATAGCTGTGAGTCCAGGAGGACTCCCAAGTTGCGAACCCTCTCCGAGGGGTATAAAATTTGACCCCCCAGCCTGAGTGATGGAATATTGGTCGAATCTCTGGGAGGGAAACACAACAGCCACTCGGTCTTTTCTGGGTTGAGCACAAGCTTGTTAACCCTCATCCAGTCCATAACAGCCTCGAGGCCGCGGTTCATCATGTCTGCCGCTTCATTGAGTTGGCACGGGGCGGACAGATACAATTGAGTATCGTCCGCATATTGATGGTATCTAATCCCGTGCCTACGAATGATCTCACCCAGCGGTTTCATGTAGATGTTGAATAGTAGGGGGGATAAGACCGAGCCCTGAGGCACCCCATAAGTTAGGGGCCTAGGGGACGATCTCTGCCCCCCCACTAACACCGACTGCGACCTGTCCGAGAGGTAGGAGGAGAACCACCGCAACACGGTGCCTCCCACTCCCACCTCCCGCAGTCGTCGCAGAAGGATACCATGGTCGATGGTATCGAAAGCCGCTGAGAGGTCGAGGAGAACCAGGATGGAGGAATGTCCTCCATCTCTGGCCCTCCAGAGATCATCGATCAATGCGACCAAAGCGGTTTCTGTGCTGTAACCGGGTCTGAAGCCTGACTGGAAGGGGTCTAGGTAGTTTGCTTCCTCCAAGGACCGCTGGAGCTGGAAGGCCACCACCTTCTCAACAACCTTCCCCAGAAAGGGGAGGTTGGAAACTGGACGATAATTATTAAGGATAGCTGGATCCAAAGATGGTTTCTTCAGGAGGGGTCTCACCACCGCCACTTTCAGTGTGGCGGGGAAGTTCCCCTCCCGAAGTGAGGCGGTGACAACCGCCTGAATCCAGCCTCGTGTCACCTCACTGCAGTTAGTAACTAACCATGAGGGACACGGATCCAGTACGCAGGTGGAGGTACTTACAGCCCTCATGGCCTTGTCCACATCCCCGGGGGTAACGTCCTGAAACTCAACCCAGAGTTGTTCAAATTGATCCTCCTGTGCCTCGGCTGGAGCTGCAGGGGTGGAGTCCAAGTCCGACCGAAACCGAGCAATTTTGTCCGCTAAGAATTGGGCGTAGTCTTCGGCTCTGCCCTGCAAGGGTTCCCCCGCCTCCCTTTTATTCAATAGAGCGGGAGATCTTCCCACCACACAGAGAAGACATTGCCCTTCAAATCCCTTTGCATTATAATGATTCTTTGCCTATTTTTTTTTGAAAACCAATATAGCCTGCTGTCAATTTAGCCGAGAGATGAGATAGATTGCTTTTTGAGATGCCTCCTGTTCCTGCTATTCTCTGATTAGAAATGTCTCCCTCATGCACTTGATCTCTTCTTGCTCCAGCTGCAGGTAAAGAAAATGAACCGTTTCCCTTTGCCTACCTTGGCAAAGTCCAGAAAATGAAAAGCCATTTTAAAAGGCTGTCATGTTAACTCGCTGTTGTACAAGGAGCACAGAGCTTGCCAAGCAGAGAAGCAAAAGGCTTGATAAAAGAGAGGGATTTTGTAGTCTTGTTTCTAAGGGCATCAGTAGAAGCAGCATTGGGGCAAAACAAGGAGATTAGAGTGAGCTGAGAAAGTGTATGGTGTGTGTGTGTGTGTGTGTGTGTGTGTGTAAAGAGTAGAGGAGAGACCTTAAAAAAACTCTCTCCTTGGCTCTGACCTTGGGCTCACATAAAGCCTTTAAACCAAAATCTTTCTCAGAAAGCTCTCTCTCTCCCTCTCTCCCTCTCTCCCCTCTCTCCCTCTCTCCCTCTCTCCCTCTCTCTCTCTCTCCCTCCCTCCCTCCCTCCCTCCCTCCCTCTCTCTCTCTCTCTGAGAAAAATTCAGCTCTGGATAAACAATTACCATCTATTTACCTCTGACCATATGGCGCCTGGGAAACAGGTGTGCAGGTAATGAAGAACCCAGCACCAATTACAGTGGATGGGAGAACAGCTTTCTCTCTTTGTTTTGGGCTGATGCCGGTTTTCCAAATGAGAACTAAATAAGATTGAAGTGCAGCAGTTAAAGAAGCTGCGACGGAGAGGTCAAGGTGTGTGTGTGTGCGTGTGTGTGCGTGTGTTCTTTGCCCAGAGCTGTGAGGGAGTCCTGCTTGCTCCAGGGACTCTGAAGGGTAGGATGTGACAATCAATCTTAAAGGCTGCCTATCACCGGAGTGGAGAACATTAACTGTACTATTTTATGCAGCTGTCAATTTAAAATTGGGCTGAGCCTGCTGCCGGATTTGGGGCTAAAACCCAGCACTCTTGTCAGTAGCATTTTAGGAGTCTTGCTAAATTAGTATTAAACATTACCCAAATCTGTCACAGTCTACAACTTTTTTTGATGGTATCCCGCCATTAGCTCGAGATCTGTATAGATGTGATGACCTGGCCTGAATACAAGGCAGAGCATAACATAGCAAATGAGGCACAGCTGATAATGGACTCCTTAGTTTTTAATATCTTGCAAAATGAGTATGCTTTGGGATTTAGTCTTTAATGAAGCAGGGGAGAAGGGGGAAATTTCTGGGCAGTTCTATAGTGTAGAGCTGGTACGTTACATAATTATGTAATAGAATAGAATAGAATAGAATAGAATAGAATAGAATAGAATAGAATAGAATAGAATAGAATTCTTTATTGGCCACATGTGATTGGCCACACAAGGAATTTGTCTTTGGTGCATAATACATATTATTATATTTATTAAATCTAATACATTTATCTGTTGTAGCTTATAATTTGCCTCCATAAGGAATCCTGATGAATTTCCTCCAATCACAACACGATCCATTTATTTACATGTCCTTCCTCAAGGAATGCACAGCTTGACAGGTTTGTTCATTTTCCTTCAGTATTCTGGGATCCTAAAATGAGACTAGGGTATAAAGCCTGCTATCAACCTGTCTCTTGTTCTTGTATGACCTGGACAGCAGTTCTCCCTTCACAATCCTTAGCTTTTCTCTGTCATCCTTGCTTTCCTTTTCATTATTTCTCTACTTTCTAAAGTCCCAGGCTAAAATTTTCTATGGGAAGGTTTTTTTTTTTGTGAGGAGGGCCAAGTGCACATAGACCAAGACCTTTTGTTTTGACAAGACAAACGCTAAATGAAATACCCTTGTCCCTGCGTCCTTGCTTCTCCTTAGCCTGCCAAAAGTGTTGAGAACCATATTATTTGTGCTTTACTTCCCCAACCATGAGGAGAACTGAAGTGATTGTACTTGCTTTCTTCAAACTGGCGCTCTCAAGATCAAAGCTCCTTTTGAATATCCACCCATCATGAGAATACTGGGTATTGTAGTCCTGCACATTTTGAAAACATCTAGTTGAAGATGATTGGAATCAATTCATTGTCAGGATTCCAAGTAACACCCCCAAAGAAAGAAGACTCCGGGGCTTGTGTTTCCTCAAAATTCCATTTCATTAGAGATGTCATATTGGCACATCTGGGAAAACCCGAATCTGAAAGCTTCCAGGTTTTCACCATCCAACCGAAAGTTCAAGCCCTGCCCAGCACCCACATGTCTATCACATGGTCCAATCAGGCACTGCCCCAACTGGAGGTGCCTCCCGGTCATACTCTTCCAGGTGCCTGGCAAGATGTTCTTGACTCTCTGAGAAAGGAATGTTGTTAATGACTATATATCTCCCCCATAGTCCATATAATCCCCCCTCCCATTTTCCCACAACATTGAATGTGGCAGGCTGGAAGACCCAATGCAAAAGATGGCGTCCAAGTCTGACATTCATGGGGGCTCATGTCCAATGCTTATTGGGGTCACCACCACTGATCTTTGAATGCTGCTTTCTTTTCTTGATTTTGTAAAGAAGAACCAATCCACCTGCAAGCAGCAACTATAAGGAACATTGTCTGACTCTCATGGAATAAATGGATTTCTTCCCTCTCATAATTTGCTAGGTCATGATGGTACCTTATATGCTGGGACCGGAAGAAGAAAAGAATTTATCCAGAGGCCAGCTCTGAAGGGAAGGTACCATGGGCTTCACAAAGACATATAATCACACTGAAAAAGTGCAAACAAAGGATAAACGATATTTGAAAGATGTGAAACAGGGGCTCCATGGGTTAACTCTACATCCCTGATGTTGCCTAATGATCGAGAGGAGTCAAAGGATATATATATATATATATATATATATATATATATATATATATATATATATATATATATATATATATACACACACACACACACACACACACACACACACACACACACACATATATATATATATATATATATATATATATATATATATATATTTTTTTAATTAGTGTCACAACCCCTGGTAAGCCCCAATTATGGGAGGAAGCTAACTGCTTCCATCATCTGTCAATCGGCTCGTCACAAGAGTCCATCACGACAGAAACCCAATATTTTTACTGTTGCCTTTGTTATATTTGTGTTTTATTTGTGCTGATAAATAAATAAAGGGAGACTAGTATAGATCTATTTCAAGCTATTTAGCTCTCATCAGCTAGCCATACCCTTACTGGGATTCGATCCTGTGCTGAATTGCATCTTAGGCAAACGTCTTAGCCATTATGCCACAGGTCTCCTCCTTATCAGCTGAAGCCAGGGAAGAAGGTATATATTTAGTGTCACAACCCCTGGTAAGCCCCAATTATGGGAGGAAGCTAACTGCTTCCATCATCTGTCAAAATATATATATTTGGTAGCCTTGTCCTAGATTTCTTGCCTCTAGAAAAAAGGATGTAGTTCATGCTTTGCAAGGGCATTCTATATCTATGGACTTTGCATCTTAGAATTCTGTACAGGGGTAGGTTCTGACTTCTGCTACTGCCGGTTTGCTCAGGGATGCACTTCAGGCGCGCACATGCTTAATGCATGCTATGTGCATATGTGCAGTAGTAAAAAATGCTTCTGCGCATATGCAGAAGCAAAAAACAAGATGGAAGCGCCTATGGCGCCGCTGATACAACCAGTTCAGGGGCATGGCAGACAGAGTTATTACCTACTCAGCCGAACCGATCCAAACCAGTAGGAACAACACCTCTGATTCCATCTTACAGTAAGCAGAAGAAGTTCAAAAGAGTGAGTAGGGTATGCTCAGGGGTGGGCTGCTATGGGTTCACCCGGATTCAGGAGAACTGTAACTAACATTATGGCTGTTTCAAAGGACCTCCAAATCCCACCTCTGACTGGCCCCGCCCTGGCCATCCCTCCCAGGAGTCTCTACATGGCCCAAAATGGATGCGAGGTAAGTGCAGGGCCCGCGTGGAGGTTTGGGGAAGAGGAAAAACAGGGCTCCTGGAAGTTCCAGAAGGCCAGAAACAGGCCTTCAACAAAGCCTCCGGAGCCTGGGGAAGGCGAACCCCCCCCACCCACCCCCACACACCATGGTGCAGGAGGCCAACTAGGCCATGCCCACCATGGTCAAAATAATCCATTGCTGAAATTTTTGAAGCCCACCCCTTGGTATGGTGAGATAGCAATAGCAATAGCAGTTAGACTTATATACCGCTTCATAGGGCTTTCAGCCCTCTCTAAGCAGTTTACAGAGTCAGCATATTGCCCCCAACAACAATCTGGGTCCTCATTTTACCCACCTCAGAAGGATGGAAGGCTGAGTCAACCCTGAGCCGGTGAGATTTGAACAGCCGAACTGCAGAACTGCAGTCAGCTGAAGTAGCCTGCAGTGCTGCATTTAACCACTGCGCCACCTCGGCTCAGGTAAGGACACCCCAGACTGATTGCAAATCTTTTTATTTCCTGCTTATTTTGGCAAAAGGGATTCACCTTTGTACTGCTTTTACATTCTTTTATCTTTCTCATAAATGGTGATTTAATACTAAATTCTTCCCTGTCCTGGACATTTTTTTTGGCCTTTAGTGTCTTTTTTTTTTTTTTTTCTGTCTCTTCAAAAGTTCTGAAGGGTTATAAAGTCAATTTCCTCCTTAAGAGGTAAATGTATCATGTAGCAATTTGAGCCATTCTACATCTCTGGAAGATGGAGAGGTGATCCCTAGTGACCCCATAACACAAATGATATTTTTAACCTTAGAGACATGGGCCTCAAATCAGAGGTGATGGTGGGACTTCTCATAACAGTAATTTAAAACTATCACCTAAATTGATTCTCTCTCTTACTTACGGTAGGTCTGCTAAATCAATCTAGCAAAGATAAATTTACCAAGATCCTGCATCTGTTCTACTATCGTCAGTGGACATGTAGTATTGTTGTAACACAAGGCATGTTTTATGTTTAAGGATGCAAAACTAGGTATCAGTTTTTTATGTTTGCCAGTTGCCTTAAATCTAAGAAAATAAGCATCTCATTTTTTAAAACATTAAAAAAATAAATACTATTCTGGTGTAATCTCTTGGACAAGGATGGGATAAGCTTACTTTTCACTATAGAAGATCAGGCACACTTGTTATCCTTGCTATTTATTTACAGTCTAAAAACTCCTCCTTGGGTTCAATTAGTGCTGCACAAAGAGCAGGCATTGCCAAGATTTATCACGGTTGCATCCCAGGGGCCTACTCAAGTAATTCATGAGACTAATTGTTGATCCTCTTTGTAAGTTGAATTTCACTTGCAGCCTCCAAAGTCTACTTGAAGAGGACATATTTTGTCTGATTCAGTTCCCATTTAACTTGTCTACTGAGAAATAAACCATCTGAATTGTGCCTGCACAAAAGTTATATTTTGCCCAGGAGGAAATTCCACTTGATCAAAAGTGTGACTGACTAGGAACAAATCTAGCTGGGCTTGAGCTTCACTGTGAAACCAACCACAATACATCATACTGAGGAATAGTAGTTATTCAGCCCTTACTTTATCTGGGAAGTGTAAGGAGTCATTTCCACAACATGGTGTAGCAGAAAACGGAGTATTTTGAGATTTTGTGGCTGTGCTAGGAGGATCCAGAAGCTATGTTTGATTTTTGATTAAAAAAAGAATCACTGTTAAATTGATCAGTATCATTCTCATAAAGAAAATGTAGGAATTTCCTTGAAGAGGCACACAAATATCACAAAATCTTGATTTCCCCCCCAGAGGAACTTTATTTGAAACAGCTGAAAAAATTAATTTATACAGTAGTTTATTCCCACTGTTACACAGTGTTACATTAAGTCTAATCAGCATTCCCTAAGAACCTTGAGCTGGCATCATGGACACCCACAATTCCCAGCAATGGCTGGCACATGAAGGGACCAATAATTCCAGTCTCACATTAGCATACTAGAAAGATTAGATTAACAGAGTTGGAAGGGATCTTGTAGGTCATCTAGTCCAACCCCCCGCCCAAACAGTAGACCCTACACCATTTCTGACAAGTGGCAGTCCAAAGTCTCCTCACACTGTTTGCATAATAATTCCCTTCCCCTTCCCCTTCCCCTTCCCCTTCCCCTTCCCCTTCCCCTTCCCCTTCCTTCCCTCCCTCCCTCCCTCCCTCCCTCCCTCCCTCCTTCCTTCCTTCCTTCCTTCCTTCCTTCCTTCCTTCTTTCCCAGTTTATCAAGGTCAAATCATTAGAAATATAGAAAGTGAAATGAAAGGATAGTGCATTATGTACCCTCTCTCTTTTTCCTTTTTTTTTCTTTTTTGTTGAAGAAGAATCTATTTATTTTTAAGATATGCTCCAGTGGCCTTATGAAACATCAGTCTGTTGTATTCTTGTTAGGGCCCCATATTCTGGAAAGGCCATGAATGAAACCTACCCTGTTTCATTTTTTTTCCCAAGCATGGTGCAATGGGATATATTTGCCCTTTGAAATTCTTATCTCCCCCCCCCCCCCCAAGATATTATACATACATTATAAAATGTGAATAATACATCATAGGCTACAAACGATAGCTGAGTGCAGTGGTATTTATACAATAGAAACTAAAAATTGTTAACGATATGATGATTTAAATAAATTAAACTTTTAAAGATGAGAGGGGAAAACTTTATATCAATGTTAAATATAATTACTAAATGTTAATGAACACAAGATTGCTTAGATTGTACAATTAACACTAAGTATAACTTAGATAAACAATTGCAAAATGCATTGAATTATTTTATAATACAAGAAGGGCTTTGATCTTTGATCTTAATACTTATTAGTTAATACTAAGGTCTCCACTGTATTGCTACTTATAAATGCTGAAAAAGAGAAAAAGAAAAATGGAGTGGCTTGAAAAAAAAAAGGCATTTAATTTCTAACTTCTCCCTTCTTTATATCCCAGCTGATATACAATTTGTAAACATTCAGAGCCCATTGAAAATTAGAGTGTAAGCATTTGTAGTTATATTTTTACTGCTATGTTTCCAATATATAATGCATTTAGAGGACAGACTAATAGTGAAATTGTTGGGGTTATTGTTTTCCCTGTTGAATTCCATGTTTTAATGAATTTTTGTCTAAAATAATGTCCTAACCAAGAATGATATTTGGTGATTCTTCTAAGCTGAGTTTATTGTTTCACACCTATAGACAAAATTTTGCCAGACTAAAGGCTCTAATATCTGCACCTATATCAGAGGTGGCATTCTGCTGTTTTGCACCAGTTTGGGTGAACCGATAGGGGCGGTGGTGCAAGGCTCCGCTCACCCACCCTGACGTCATCACAGACCTTTTGCACATGCTCCCGCTCCTGCGCTCCCAGTACCGAACCGATAGTGAAGCCGAGGTGGCGCAGTGGTTAAATGCAGCACTGCAGGCTACTTCAGCTGACTACAGTTCTGCAGTTCGGCTGTTCAAATCTCACCGGCTCAGGGTTGACTCAGCCTTCCATCCTTCCGAGGTGGGTAAAATGAGGACCCGGATTGTTGTTGAGGGCAATATGCTGACTCTGTAAACTGCTTAGAGAGGGCTGAAAGCCCTATGAAGCGGTATATAAGTCTAACTGCTATTGCTATTGCTATATTAATCTATATCCTCTGTGAAGAATTCGGGAGGGGCTGCCTTCACCCTCTTTCTCTCACATATAACATCTCAACTGTCTTGCCCCTCACTCCTCTGGAATGCATTCCCATCCCCCAACCCCCAGGAATCCACCTCTACATTCCATCACATTTGAATTTTTCGTCCTTTTTTGAATCTCTGTATGATAAATAACTATGAAGGCCATTGGTTATACCATCCCCTTCCCATATTGATGTTCTACTGTTTGAGAATTTTGTTCATTCTGCTAACTGTGGCAGACATCTTGCTTTATGATACAATGCAAAATTTGAAAGAGCGAGATCACTGCTGTCTTTTGAATCTTGTAGAATTTTTAATTTAAATCTAAGTCTTTTCCCAGTCCATCTAAATTTACTGACAACTTCTTGTCATTTTTGTGAGGTTTTCTCTGAGACTGAAATTGGGGGCATTTGAAAGAGGTAATTTATCTTGGGTAATACATTCATTTTGATAATTGCAGTTGATCCTAACCAAGAGGGCTTTACGTTTCTCTATCTTTTGAGATTGCTTTTTATTTCTTGCCATAATTTAGCATAGGTTTTTTGATATATTTCTTGATTATTACCTGTCAAATGCAGACTTAGGTATTCCACTAAGTGGGTTATATGACAGCCAGATACTTTCCTCAAGAGATTAACTTCTCCTTGCATTAAGTACTTGGTAATTATTTTTGGGGTTTGGACACTGATGTTATATTGAGAGAATTCTCTAAAGCTATGAATTGTTTTCATCAATTGTTTTATTGCCCTTTGTAGTTCTGTGATGGCTAACACTGCACCCATCTGCATAATATTTAAGCTTTTATTACTCTCCACAGATTTTAAGACCATTTCTGCTGATGTTTCTAGAGCAGTGGTGAATAATAAGAGAGAGAATGGGCATTCTCGCCTTGTGCCTTTACTTATTAGAAGCTTTGTGGAACATTTTTCCATAAACTTTCTAAAGATCTCTCTAAAATCTTTCATTGGCCTTTTCATTTCTTGAACTGTTAGGGGTATACTTAATATTTGCCTTCTTTGATGACCAATTTTTTGTGATACATTATTCATAGCAGTTTCATCAATATTAGTCTTAGAATATAATTATTTGAAGAAACCTGCCAGTTCTTCTGTTATTTCTAATCTTGAATGTAACAGTTTGGTTGCTTTCTTTATTGCCGGTATTGTCTGTGTTTTTTTTTTTTCTAAATTGATAAGCTAAGCATGTTCTTGGTTTATTTGCATGTTCAAAATTCTTTTGTTTAACAAATTTTATTTTCTTGCACAATTCTTCTATTCCTCATACACTTCATTACTGTTTAGTTTCTTGCAATTCCTTAATCAGTTGTCCATTTAGATCAGTTTTATGCTTTTGTTCCAATTCTCTTATTTTAGCATCTGATTGTTCTTTCCATTCATTATAGTTTTTTTTTTCTTTTGCGGCTAATTTAATTAAGGGGCCTTTCATATATACTTTTTTCCCTAATAGTAGCATGCCAACCCTCAACTGGTATCATCAGTCTGAGACCTGATGGATACATGAACACTGAGTGCCACATAGTATTCCACATAGTGTTGCTCAGAACCAGTGACGTGTAGTGAGCTTCATGGCTGGTGAGGCAAGTGTGAAAGCCCCGCCGAAGCCCCAGCAGCGGCAGGGCTTTAAAGTGGTGGCAGGGCCTCAGCGGCAGGGCTTTAAAGTCCTGGCGCCGTCCGCCATAGAGTGTGACCCGGTCCCGCTCTATGGCGGATGGTGCCGGGACTTTAAAGCCCTGCCACCGGGGCCTGAGCGGCCATGATTCCCCCCTCCCCCGCCAGCCAGCCCACTCAGCCCATTCCTCCCCCCACCACCGCTGTGTCCAACAGGCCAAGCATCTCATATTTATGGTGGACATAAACGCGAGACGCCTGGCCTGTTGGACACAGCGGCGAGAACATCCCTGCCGCTGCTGCGCTCTACCACCTCGCCCCCCGCCTCGTCCAACCCCACAATTAAATTATAATAATTTTGAATCCCCCCTCCCTCTGTCCGATCCACATACCTTTTCCAGCTGTGAATTTCAACTCTCCTCTTGTCCACCCGCCATGATGAAAATGTAAAAAATTAAATAAAAAAGCAACTTACTTAGGCAAGGCATGATTGGCTGCTCCCAGATCAGGAGGCTGGAGAATCACGTGCCTCCTTTGCATAAGGAATTTTTTGCCTTTTAACCCTTGCTTAACTCTGAGCAAGGGTTAAAAGGCAAAAAATTCCTTATGCAAAGGAGGTCCATAGTTCTCTCGCCTCCCCCTACAGTTAGCACTAAGCAGACTCAGAGTCACTGTGACTCTGAAGTCTGGCAGCAACTAGCTTAGCCTTTTTAATTATGTTAAAAATTCTTTTCTTTTCCTCATGACACTGGTGAGGCCATGCCTCCCCTGACTGCACGTCCCTGCTCAGAACTCAGTCTGTGCCTCTCGCAATAGACAAATAAATTTGTTTGGTGACAAGTAAGGGAGCTTATCAGAAGATAATTTGCCCAAACAATCCAAAATCTGAACCAGCCTGATTTGAGAGGTGTGAGTAGTCAATCCATAGGCCACTCTCCTGCCTGCCTGCCTGCCTGCCTGCCTGCCTGCCTGCCTGCCTGCCTGCCTGCCTGCCTGCCTATCTATCTATCTATCTATCTATCTATCTATCTATCTATCTATCTATCTATCTATCTATCTATCTATCTATCTGTCATCTGTCATCTGTCATCTGTCATCTGTCATCTGTCATCTGTCATCTGTCATCTGTCATCTGTCATCTGTCATCTGTCATCCATCAGCTATCATCTATCTATCTATCTCTGCTTCTTTTATCTCCCTGGAAAAGAATTACTTGACCTTCAGTGACTGATCTACAATTGACTTTTCACTCTAAAAAACACTAAGATCTAATTCTATGGCACCTCCAAGGACCAGAACTGATAGAAGTGTTAACCATTGACGAAGTGTCTTCTTCTTCATGTGAATCTTATCACAATGAAAAAAGCAAACACTGACATTCTACTTGCTCATTCCCCTTGACTTGACAGACCTAAAAAAAAGACCCCACCATTCCTTATAAAACCTGAATCTTCATTATGTATCCTGTGTCACATAAGAATCAGGAGGCCTCCACGAACCAAGAACTTTCCTGCTTCAGGAGCTCACTTTGGAGTCCATGAATGGTTGCAACCAAAGTGTAGTGATTGGTAAAGTGAGCATTGGAGAAAATAGGCATTGCCACAGCCCACTTTTATTCTCAAATTATCACAATTTGAATTTCAGGAAGAAAGGAACAGGTGAATAAGACTAAGAAATCAGCAGGCAAAACAAAAAATAAAAATACAAAGCATACTCGGAAACTTGACAGCTTCTTCTTCTTCTTCTTCTTCTTCTTCTTCTTCTTCTTCTTCTTCTTCTTCTTCTTCTTCCCCTTCCCCTTCCCCTTCCCCTTCCCCTTCCTCCTCCTCCTCCTCCTCCCCCTCCTCCTCCTTCTTCTTCTAACAAAATCAATCAATGCTTTTGTGATCTCTTAAAAATAATAGTGAAATAATATTGTCAAGGCTTCAGATGCATGCAATCTTACCTTGAATGGAGTGTATTCTACAGATATCCAGGGAACGGGTGAAAAAGGGAATTGATACACTTGCTCTCTCACCTAGATAAATTTTCCCTTAAAGAAATTCCCCTTCTAAATAGTGTCCATTCAAACTTTATTCTGATGCTTTGCCTCCCATGCTGAATTGAGAGAATTTCAAGCAAAGAAGAAAATAGTTTTGGAACAAATGTTGCTGGATTCTTTTTCTTCTGGCCATGAACACTCTCTACAGACCAATAAATCATGCAATAAAAAGCATATCCTAGTAGCCAGAGCTTAATTTATTATAATCTTGTGCTATTTATAAATAGTAGTATATTGAACAGTGTTATTATACCTTATATATCATCTCTCCTGATTCATTTTTTAAAAATTCTAGCATAAGCAATGACAAGCCACATCCGATTATTGGCTATATGATCAAATGGGAAAAAAGCTTTCATCTCTGATTTTTTTTTTTTACAGGAAAAAAAATGGGAAAGCATTTCAGGGAGAAAAAAAATGATTTCTTGCAATTTTAATTTTTCTCCTCTCTCTTTCTCTGTCTTTGGATCTTCAAAGGTAAAGACTCTCTCAGTTTGGACTGTAATTCTGGAAATTACAGGGACATATTCAGATTCTTTTTTTTCCTGGGAAAAAGTATTAAAGTAGTTTGCTATTACTTCTGAGATGTCTTTTTCAACTTTTGTTTGTGTGTGTGTGGGGGGGGTGTCCTGGAGTTATGATGGCCATATAGTGGTATTACCAGAAGAGGTCAGGGCTGAACATTTCCCAATTTGTTTTACACTTTTTAGAAACAAAGGGCAGTGGCAACCCACAAGTGGAGCATCCCCTTATTAAACAGCTTAGTTCTAAGTTGGGTATGGCATTGAACAAGTTAATTATTGCTATGAATCAAGCAAAATAGGAATGAAGGCAAAGATATTTTCTCTGGTTTGGGAAGAGAGAGGAGAAAGCAGCTGATTCTGAAGCAGCTTGGCTTAGGAAGGAACAAGTAAACACCAAATTGTTAAACCAGAAAAATCTTTTGCGAGGGCCACTAGAACCAGTTCAGTGGTGGGTTCTGGATCCTGTTTCAACCGGTATGGTTGGGACGTGCCAGGCGTCGTCCATATGGATGCGCACAACATGCGTGCACATGCACACAGCATGTGCATGCATCTTACACTTCAGCAAGCCTCCGCAACGCTCCAGCTGCTCAGCGGAGCACTGCACAGGTGCTGTAAGTGCCATACACGTGAGTGGAAGCGCCAAAGACTTAAAAGACTGGTAAGGGGCTTGGGCGGGCGGGTGGGCCCTCTGGAGAACCCTACCAGAACAGTATCCGGTGGTCCAGGCAGGCTCTGGTACGCCCGTACTGGGGCATACCGCCTGCACCCACCACCGAACCAGTTGGAGCTGTGATTGTAAGCCTAAAAATGCATTTGAGCTAAAATGGTTTTATTAATTAATTAATTTTTATTTAGTTAGTTTGTCAAATATGTACGAGATAACAGACATAAGTATAAACATGGACATGAACACAGGAAATAGATATGAATAAATGGAGACAGTAGAACAGGGATGGTAGGCACGCTGGTGTGTTTATGCACACCCCCTTATAGACTTCTTAGGAAAAGGGTGAGGTCCACGCTAGACAGTTTAAGGTCAAAGTTATGGGGATTTGAAAATGTAACAACAGAGTCAGGTAGTGCATTCCAGGCATTGACCATTCTGTTGCTGAAGTCATATTTTCTGCAAAATATGAGTTTGGAGCAGTTTACCTTGAGTTTGTATCTATTGTGTGCTCGTGTATTATTGCAGTTGAAGTTGAAGTGGTCTTTGACAGGTAGGATGTTGTAGCAGACAATTTTGTGTACTACACTTAGGTCCGACCGCAGGCAGCGCAGTTCCAGATTGTCCAAGCCCAAAATTTCAAGCCTGGTGTCATAAGGGATTCTATTGTGAGCAGAGGAGTGGAGGACTCTTCTTGCAAAATACCTCTGGACTCACTCGATTGTATTAATGTCTGATATACAGTGTAGATTCCAGGCAGATGATCTATATTTGAGAATAGGTCTGGCAAAGTTTTTGTATGCCCTGGTTTGCAGTACAATGTTTTGGTTGAAAAGGCTTTTGGGCTTTTCAGTAGGGCAAGAAGTTTAGAAGATGACAGGATCTTTTTATCTGCCAATTCTGGCATTACAATCTCCAGATAGCCTTTGTTATTTCCAGCAAGATAGTTGTCTGTCCAGGTGTACCTCAGAATACCTCAAAACACAGAGAGCTGCTTTTCAGTGTGCTCGTAGCAGAGAGTAGCCCGGATCAGAGGAAACATCATGGCCTCCTGGCTAAGCAGGAATCATTTGCTTGCTGCCATTCATGCTGCTTGTGGGAGACAACAGGATACGAGAGTGATGGGAATTTCTTTTGCCTTAATGCTTTCAGATCACTAAATATGCTTATTAAGATGACATAACTGTGTCTCTCCTAAAGGCTGCAAGTTAGACCAGTGTTTAGCTGTTCGATCAAATCAGGGCAGAATACTTTGCTCCTTGTAATCCAAATTGTGTGACAGGAAAGCATTTATAAGTCAGGCAAATTCAATCAATCTGCCATGTTAATCAGGGGAGGGTTTAAATTTTTTAGCAAGGGGTTTTATGCCCAGTTGCTGGGTGGCCATGGTGGGTGTGGCCTAGTTGGCCTCCTGCACCATGGCGGGGGCAGTGGTGGGATTCAGCCAGTTCTCACCTATTTGGGAGACCTGGTTGTTAACTTTATGAGTAGTTTGGAGAACCGGTTGTTGGAAGAAATCTCCTTTTTGTTTTTTTCCACTTTACAGAGCTAATCTGTAAGGAAGGCAGGAAGGAGACATTCTGGTGTTGTTTCTAGCCTAATCTTTATTGCCCTGTTTACAGAAACTGCCTCTCTGGTTAACTCTTATTAAATTGTAACAGATAAGATGAAGCGCCCATCGACCTGAGTGACATTGAATTGGCCATGCCCACCCAGTCACATGACCACCGAGGCACACCTACTCAGCTGGTCTTTAGGGCAGAGAACCGGCTGTTAAATTATTTGAAGCCCACCCTGGCAGGGGAGCATTTGTGCCCTCCCCGAGCTCTGGAGGCTTTCCATGTGCTTCCGGGAGGGCGAAAATGGCCTCCCCAGGCTCCAGAGGCCCTCTGGAGGCCAGAAGTGATCCCATTTCCAGTCTTCCCGAACTTCTGGTGAGCTCATTTTTCACCCTCCCCGAGCCTCCTTATGCGCCCTGCACTTCCCTGCACCCAAAAAGGGCCACAAGGGGACTCCTGGAAGGGATGGGGCAGGGTGGATGGAGCAGAGCCAGCCAGGGGTGGGATTTGAAGGTTCTCAGGAACTGCACAAAATCTTAGCTGGAGGTTCTCCTGAACCCCTGCAAACCCCCAGCAGCCCACTCCTGATTTTAATATAGATAATCTATCATTTCAATTTGGTTAACCATGGAAATGGGCAGAGTGAAATGTAGGAATCTGGCCCTTCATTTAATTACTGAAAATATGATTCAGCTACATTTCTGGTTTCAGCAGAGATTGCTCATACATTTAGTTCAGTGCAGTTTTTTTAAAATCCCAAATAGGTTAGGCACTTGCTTCATAAATTAAAATTTCTTAGAATCTGATTTCTACTTTCAGTAGACCATTTCAGGGCCTTCTGAAGGAGTTTCTCAATTATTGCAGTGGAGGGCAATGTATGAAGCCAGAAAAAAGATACAGCAGCTTTGAGGAATTGTTAACAGCTGCTACATTTGCACCCTTGTGAACGCCAAACCATCTTTTTGGAATTGAATCTGAAGTGCTGCACAGCCTGATTATTTATTTTTATTGACATATGAAATGTTTATCTCACATTTGCATTGCTTGTTAACAATCCTGGAAATTGGGATTTTCTTATGGGATTGAGGATTGCATGCAGAGGTCATTTACATGCATCTACAACCAGTGACAGTCCAGGCTTGGCAAATGCCATGTGTTGATCTGGCCAATTTAGGTTATTGCTCTCATGCTGCTCCTTTCTGTCCAGTTGCAATCCTGCCTTTGGGCCAGAGATTACTGCCAGGATTGCAGTAAGTGGGCATTTACTCACTTGCATCTAACCACATCCTCACAACATTCCTGTTGTCTTCCCTTGAAGTTGCTTTTATCTTAGCCCCAAGCCATGAATGAGATAAGGGCAAAAGCTCCATCACTGGAGGCTTTTAAGAAGAGACTGGACAGTCACCTGTCTGAAATGGTATAAGGCAGGGGTGTCAAACTCAAGGCCCAGGGGCCGGATCTGGTCCATGGGGTGCTTAGATCTGGTCCATGGGGCCACTCTGGAAACAGTGACAGACCAGCCCACAGTGCCTCTGCCAGTGAAAACAGAGCTCCGGAGGATCGCGGGTGGCCCTCGCGAGCAGAGGGTTGCAGGAGGCCATTGCAGCCGAACTGGAGCTCGGGAGCCCGTGTTCTCTGGCAGAGTTCTTGGGCGCCCAACATGAGTGACATTGAGCTGGCCATGCCCACCCTGGTCACACTCATCACGCCCCCCCCCCAAGATCAAACACAACCCTGATGTGGCTCTCAATGAAATCAAGTTTGACACCTCTGGTATAGGGTCTTTTGCTTGAGTAGGGAGTTGAACTAGAAAACCTCCAAGTCCCTTCCAGCTCTGTTCTGATTGATTGATTGATTGATTACAACTTTACTGTTGTTAAAGTAGTATCCCTGCCACCACTTGCAATGGTTCTTTCAAGAATGATAGCATATGATGGGCTTCACTTTTCTTTCTGTTTGCATCTTCTTGTTACTTACTAGCTACTTTAGACTGAGGTAATCACATCACCTCCCCTCTGGTCCCCAAGCAGCTCTTTTGTCACCATTCTGTTCCCACCCCCCAAGAGCTGAGTGCAGCTAGCAGCATCCACAGGTTCCCACCACTTTCCTCAAAATGGCAGAAAGTAGCATTGTGGGGTCACAGAGTAAACTCCCTCACTTTCTGATGTAGAAAAGGGATGAGGCTTGCATCATGAATTGTAACTATTGGAATGTTCCCTTTCACCATCGAAATCGCTTTACAGGTTAATGTCAGTGGTGGGATTCAAATAATTTAACAACCAGTTCTCTGCCCTAATGACCAGCTATGTAGGTGTGGCTCAGTGGTCATGTGACCATTTGGGCATGGCCAACTCAATGTCACTCATGTCAATGGGTGCTTCGTCTTACTGTTACAATGTAATAAGGGTTAACCTGAGAGGCAGTTTCTGTAAGCAGGGCAATAAAGTTTAGGCGAGAAACAACGCCAGAATGTTTCCTTCCTGCCTTCCTTACACAATTAGCCCTATAAAGTGGGGGGGGGGGGAACAAAAGGACATTTCTTCCAACAACTGGTTCTCCCAACTGCTTAGAAAGTTAACAACCGGTTCTCCCAAATAGGTGCGAACTGGCTGAATCCCACCACTGGTTAATGTTACCCGATGATTACTTTAGAGTTTAACCAATTTAGAGTCACCTTATAGGGTAGATGGGCGGCATAACAAATTAAACAAATAAATAAATAAATAACACTGATCACAAATGACAATCCAATTTGTTTGATTTTAAAAGAGATGATTATAAAGCTTTGTTTTCTGCAATTGCTGAGAAAATCTATTTGGAGGACAACACTGCAGTCAAAAGTGAAGGTTTGTTCTTTTGTCCCTGTGTAAATGAACATCTCCTGTAAGATTCTGAAGAAGAAATGTCTTCACATTCCATCTGAATATGTTGCTGCTGTTTCAACCTGGATCATACTCTGAACTATTAGCTTAGCATGTTTTTTTCTTTCTTCCTAGCGTTTTCCCACAAGTGAAAAGTCTGCTTTTTAGGTGGGAGTGGAAATTTCTAAAAGGGCATTGAAACTTTTGACAAGGCCATTTGCACCTTGCTTGCAAAGCAGCTCCCCTGATGCCAGGCTAGCAAAGGTGTAAATGAATTTCTTTTGGACTGTTCATCACATTGAGACCATCTGATATAACTTCATAACAGATGGGAAGGAGCTGTTTCCTGCTTTGCCAGCCAGTAAAAGCTTTTGAGCATTTTCCCAAAACCTCAGAATGGATTAATGTATATTGGATCTCACATATAGAAAAACAAGAGGAAGGAAGGAAGGAAGGAAGGAAGGAAGGGGAAGGGGGGAGTATTGAGTTGGCTATGGTAAGTTGGCCATGATGAGTTGGCTGTGCCGAGTTTAGGATCTCTGTGCTGAGATCCTAAACAATGTGCTTCATCCCAGGAGAACATCATTCTTAGCTATAGGGGGAAAAGAGAAATTAATAGTTTTACAGTTATTTAGAACCAGAAGGGGGATTTCCCCTCCACATCCAGTAGAAGTCTTTCTGAGTATATTCACAGTAGCTAAAGCATGATTAGAACAAGAAAAAAAAGCCCCCCCCCACTAGTAGCTGGGATAAACTTGCAGCTAAATAATAAACTTCCCTTAGTAGCTGGAATAAACTATATTGGAACTTGCATTTTGAAAATTCCATTTATTAGTTTTTTATAGTTACTTGTATGTTGATATAATCCTTGTTTGACTTTGAATACCATAATTGTTATGAATGTGTGTTTGTGTGTGTGTAAATTTATAAATGATATTTTATTATAACTAATGCAGCAGTGCATTGCAACATTATACGTTCTTTTGTATTGATCTCAATGTGTGAATCCAATGTGTGAAAAATATGTCTTCCTATGAAGTCTTTTTATTAAAATCATGTGTAAAAATTATTTGAGAGATGCATCTGATTTTTAACTTTTTGTTGCAAGCACCAGTCTGGACTGTTTCTCTGTTATTATCCATCATGTGTCAAGCCTAAGCCAAACATGACACAGTGAGATCCAATCAAATCCAGTCCTTTACTGCTCACACCTAATAGACAGAATCTTGACAGACTAAAGATATAAACTTCTCACTAATAGATATACCCTGGGAGATTACAGGATGTGGCTACCCTGAACCTTTTCCATTCTCCCCGATCCAGTTTAGGACTGTGCAGTCTCTTGTCTTTTCCCTGGGAAACCATGATGCTCTTGCCAAAGTTCCCCCTCCTTTTCCAAGTGCACATTCCATCACACCATGGAAATATAGTATTCCATGCACATATCAAGTAAAAGTATATGACAGTTAAACATGAATGGAAGGAATAGGGGTCACCATCTAGTAGTATTTATTCTGTTGCAAATTGTGCATTTATTTCCCCCCATTAAAAAAAATGTAATATCACTGGGAGATTTCTACACAACCATGGAATGTAAATTGTTTCTACACTAGCTAATTTATATATGAACAGATTTGAGTATTCTCACATACTACACAAAGCGAATCTCTTTTGAATATCATGGAATACAAAAGATTACAACTGCTACTTTTATAGAGTAGAATTCAGAAAGGCTACTTTAATAGAATAGTAGAATTCAGGAAAGCTCTTGAGTACTCTGAACATCAAACAATTCAATTCTGCCTTTATATACTATGATAAAATACTACATAATTTAGTTGCTCAAGTTTCTGTAGTGAACAACCAACTGAGCATGGGAGTGTACAGGAAAAAAAGTCAGATGTTAATTCTTTAATAGAATAGCTGTCATCCATACTACCTTAGAGAAAAACAAATCCATTCTCTCAAATGAATAGTTTTTGGAGGAATTACAGCATTTTAAAATGCAATTACTAAACAAGCAGATATTTTTGAAGACCCATTGCCACTGTAGCAGTTAACTAGATAACCCATGACCCATTGTGTCACCTATTCAGATATATTCCCTTACTTACTAAATAGAGAAAGAGAAAGAACAGAAAAAGCAATGAGAGCCGAAGTGACTTCCAGTTACCTGCTGACTTCTCCATTGATGTTGCTTGAGGGAAACTGCCAGGATACACCAGAAATCTCAGCTCCTTGGCTGATCCCTAGAACTGCCTGCTACTTTGTGAGGAGAGGGGGTAAAGACAGTTGTGGGCTCCAAGCAGTGGTGGGATTCAAATTTTTTTACTACCAGTTCTGTGGGTGTGGCTTTGTGGGCTTGGTGTAGCTTTGTGGGTGTGGCTTTGTGGGCATGGCAGGGGAAGGATACTGCAAAATCCCCATTCCCTCCCCACCCACTAACCTGCTTTCCAGCTCCGTTCTCCTGTTCAGGGCAACAAAAGAAGATCGGCTGGGAGGCAGCGGTGGCAGGACCAGTCTATTTACTCAAAATTTCTGCTACCGGTTCTCCAGAACCTGTCAGAACTGGTTGAATATCACCTCTGGCTGCAAGGAAAACTACATCTGGGGATTGGCCCCAAGGGCTCATACTCTCCAGAGAGCAAGAGGGCTCACTGGCTAACTGTCGGCTCCCCCTAGTCAGGCCTACCTCAGCATTAGGCATGCAAGCCACTCTTTTATCTTTCCCTTGCTGCCCACCACTGTTAAAATCTTCTGTTCTAAGGCAACCAATCTCTTTTTGCCCATTGGGTTTTACTGCCAACTGATTGGATGCAGCAGGGAGAACAGGAATGACTTCGGACCTGCTGTCTTCCCCATTGATTTTGCTTGTGGGAAGCTGGCAAGGAGCTTCAGAAATCACTGAACCATGGAAATGTCTGCGACTTTGCTGAGGGGAGGGTGAACAAAGAAAGCCATGGATTGTGGGGGAAATTGCATCCCAACCTGTCATGTCCATAAGAGTCCCCTCCCTCTAGAAAGGAAGAGAGTTCATCCATCAACTGTCACTTTGCTGGGGAAAAAAGGGACAATAGGCAGGCAAAAAAAAGTAGTGGGAACATTAGTGACTTCTGACTTCCTGCTGGCCTCCCCATTGACTTTGCTTTTGGGAAGCTGGCAGGGAGTAACATAAATCACTCTTTCTTTTCCTCTTTGGCTGACCCATGGAACTGTCTGCCACTTTTCTTGGAGGAAGGGGAACAAAGGGAGCAGTGGATTAGGAAGAAAAAATTACCCCCACTCCCCCCCCCCATCCTGGTGTGTTCCCAAGGCCTTCCTCCCTCCGGGAATGCTGTATTTATTATATTAAGTATATATTATCTTATCTCCTTTATCTTTTGCACAGTCTGTTGTGGCACGTCAGTGGCCAGCAGAGCTTGCAGCAGATTCAGACAGTGATGAGGTTGGGGAGGAACATAGGCCAGTCCTGGCGTCTGGGGAAGGATCTGATGAGGGCTCTGTGTTGGAGGCAGAGAGGGGGCCAGGGCCATATGCCAGTTATCAGCTGTCTTCAGAGTCAGACATCAGTGAGGCAGATGAAATAAAAGAAGAGTGAAAGTGGAGTGGAGTTTGCAGGAGATAATTAGCTTGCTTAATTGGTTTATGACTCTCCAAAATTCCTTGCCAAGTTTTGCAGATATCAGCCTGGCAGCTCTCCAAGCCAGATAAGGTCTGTGACTGTAAATCCTCCCTTGAAAGACTTTGTTGAATGTGAATGCGAAGAATTCACAGTAAATTAATAAAAAGGGGTTTTGTCAGAACAAGGAGTTTGCTTCATGCTCTTGGGAAGCCTGTCCTTTGTTGCTTCCCCTTTGGAATGTCTTACTTCTCCTTTTTATGGTACTGCCTCTTTAACAGGCTTCACTTTTGTCAATAAACATTTTCTAGTCCTTTCCCCAGCAAGTCCCATGTCGCTGCTTCATTGTGGGGAAAGGAGGGGCTTCATCATGGGAAAAATCAGCAAAGAACACCAGAACTGTAAAACAAGAGTATATACTTCCAGCAGGGTTACCAAGGCATCAGTAAATTGAAGTAGACTGGATTTGGCACTTTCAATCAGAAGATCATATTGTTTACTACTAAGAACATGAAACACAAACAAGAAATGATGTTGCTTTCATAGTCAGGAAGGATATAGCAACGGCAGCATTTGGGTACAATGCAGTAAACGACAAAATAACATCAATCAGACTTTGTGGACAACTCTTTTCTATTACAGTTATCCAAGTTTATGCTCCAATCACCGATGCAAAGGAAGAGGAATTTTATGGTTAAATTCAATCTGAAATTGACAGGCCATACAATCAAGATGGGTTGCTTATGGCTGGAGGCAGGAATACCAAAGCTGGAAAAACTAAGGAGGAAAATATAGTTGGCTGTACAGATGTGAAAACAGAATTGAAGCCGGAGAATAATATTACTTTCATCCAAACCAGTGATTTCTTCAATGCTAACACAGTCTTCAAACAACCAAAATTATGCCTGTGTACATAGACTTCACCAGATGGTGCAAATAAAAGTCAAATTAACATATTTTGGTACAAGAAATTCAAAGAACTCACTTATGCCAGTAAAGACACGGACAGGAGCCCACTGTGAAATAGATAATGAAGTGTCATGGGCACATTCCAAGTTAAGCTAAAGCAGAAGAACAAATACAACCAGGTTTTTACAATAGAATCTTGAATATATACCCCACCATTTTCAAAAGAACATCAGGAATCTCTTTGATATTCTGAATTTCATTGATAGGGACTGAGAAAAAATGTGGAATGAAAACCAAGTTTTTGTAAAAGATGAATTTGAAAAGAGGTTGCCAAGGACCCAGAAACAGAAGAAGCCAAACTAGATGCCTACATGAAACAGTGAAATTTGTCAAAAAGACAAAGATTCAGGAAGAAATAACTTCAGACAGTTGTTAGAAGAGTCAAGAAACAGTATTACAATGACATCTGTAAAGACATCAAAGGAAACAGAGACAGGAATATATGAAGTTTTCCCAATAATCTCTGAACTCAGAAGGAGGTTCATATTAATATCTGAAAGGATGTCAATGGATAGACTACAAATCATTCAAATATTTTTTAAAAATGGAGTATATTAAAATTCTACACAGTAGGGATGTCAATATCCAATACCTTAAATATATTCACTATTTGCAAGAATGTTTAGTAGTGGAAGATCAAGTTAAATCAGCACTACAGTCACTGTCAAGTTGGAAAGCTATAGAAATTGATGTAACACTTAGAAATATGAAAATCAACAGAAGAAGAATAGTAAGAGTTGTAACCAAACTATCCCAATGAAAACTATTTGAAAGAGTGCAAGAGCCCAACCTACGTGCAAATACCAAGAATACACAAACTATCATTGTTGTTAGTTGTGAAGATGTGTCCGACCCATTGCAACCCCATGGACAATGTTCCTTCAGGCCTTCCTGTCCTCTACCATCCTCTGGAGTCCATTTAAGCTCACACCTATTGCTCCAGTGACTCCATCCATCCACCTAATTCTCTGCCATCCCCTTCTTCTTTTGCCCTCAATCTTTCCCAGCATTAGGCTCTTCTCCAGTGAGTCCTTCCTTCTCATTAGTTGGCCAAAGTACTTGAGTACTTGAGTATTATCATACAAAAACTTTAATTCCACACACTAGAAAAATAACCAATGCAGATTAGAGCCCTATATAGAAAGGAAAACACCAGATATTGAAGTTACTTTTAGAGGGAACAGGAGATATTACTGCTGAAGCAGGCTGGGTAATTGAAAAAGCCAAAACAATGCAAAAAAAGTCAGTATGTACTTTATTGATTATAGAAAGGCATTTGATCATGTCAACTGTGTCATGTTGTAGAATCTCTTTATAAAAATGGAAATTCCAGAATATCTCATCCTCATGTGAAATTTAAATGCAAGTTATGAAGCCACACTTGGGATGGAAAAAGGAGAAATAGGTCAGTCCATGGTCAGAAACAATAAGAGAAGCCAGAAGCCTGTATATTCCTGCTATTTATTCAACCTACATGTGGAATATATATTGAGAGAAACTGGATTGGAAGATGAGCATGGTTTAAAAATTGGAAGAAGGCACATCAATAACATGCTCTATGTCCTGAAGATGACACTAATCTGATTGCTGAAATTGCAAATGATCTGCAATCTCTAGTAATGAAAGTCAAGGAGTCAGTGGGGAAAAATGGCACTAAGATTGAATATAAAGGAGGCCATACTAATAACAACATTCAGCAATCAGACTCAGAACTGACAGTAAAGATACTGAAGTGGTGGATAGCTTCTGCCTTTTAAGGTCAATTATCAACAATAAAGGAATCAGCAGTCAAGAAATACACCAGAGACTAGCACTTCTTAGAACAGCAGTGAAAGCTTTGGAAAAGCTATTCAGATACTGTTACTGTGTCTGTCTATACTGCAGAGATTAGAATTGTTCAAGCAATGATTTTCCCTGTAACACTCGGTAGAAGGAAAACCTGGACTTCCAAGAAGCAGAACAGAAATAGCAGTGATACTCTTGAATTCTGGTGCTTCTGAGATTACCATGGATAAGCCAAAAAAACAGACAAACGTATCATGTATCAATCAATTCAGCCTTCTCACTTGAAGCACAAATGACCAGGCTCAAATTATCATATTTCGGATACATTAAGTAAATAGCCACCATGATACTGGGAAAGGTGGAAGTAAAAAATAAATAAAGGAAAGATCAATAGCAAGGTGAATGGATATGATTACAGTGTCAAAGGGTGCACCTGAAGAATCAGACTGGGGATACATCATCCTGCAGAAGTCTAATTATGTGGAACACTAAGAATTAACACTGACCTGATGGTATATAATTTTCCATTTGGCAATTGACTATAGGATTAAGGCAGTGGTGGGTTTCAAAAATTTTTGGAACTTCTTCTGTAGGTGTGGCCTGCTTTCCGGGTCCACTGGTGGAACCTCTTCTAACCGGTTCAGTAGATTTGACGAACCGGTTCTATCGAACTGGTGCGAACCGGTAGAAACCCACCTCTGGATTAAGGAGACAGTTCCTAGTGGTACATTAATGCCTTTTGAATTTTCAATATTTCTGGATAAATATGTCCTTAAAACATGGTATCTTCTCAACACAAGTCCTAAAACCGGACAAAGAAAACCAAATTAAACAAATGAATTTAAAAAAACAAAACATTATATTCCATTTATTTATTGAGGGAAATTAAGGTAAAGGTAAAGATTCCACTCGCACATATGTGCTAGTCGTTCCCGACTCTAGGGGGTGATGCTCATATCCATTTCAAAGCTGAAGAGCCAGTGCTGTCCAAAGATGTCTCTGTGATCTTGTGGCCAACATGACTAAAGGCCAAAGGCATACAGAATGCTGTTACCTTCCCACCAAAGATGATTCCTATTTTTTCTACTTGCCTTTTTACATGCATTTGAACTGCTAGGTTGGCAGAATCTGGGACAAGTAATGGGAGCTCACCCCATTATGCAGCACTAGGGTTTCTGACCGCCAAACTGCCAAGCTTTTGATCAACAAGCTCAGACTCTTAGGCACTGAGCCACCACGTTCCCTTATTGGGGGAAATTATCTATAAGTAAAATACATGTGTATATTGTTGTAAATTGTCACATTTTCTGATCCCTTAGAACTAATACCAGCCTGAGATTAGAATTTCTTTATTTGTGGTTTGTTTATGCAACGGAATAAATCAATGTCCTAGCAAACTGATGTATCAATATTATTTCAGTCTGATCGATGAACAGACCTTTTGACGTACATGGGGAAAAATACAAGGCTAATTAGAACATGTATTAAACAAATGCAAAAAACTGAACCAGAAGACAGAGAACAGAAGGTCCTAGGTGGTTAAATGTTTTCAAAAATATGGGCACCACAAAAATCCAATATTCTTCTGGTTTACTGAAATACAAAATTCTGTTGGATTACAAATTTTAAATAATAACCCTCAGGACTTATATTAGAATATTGATTAGACTACAACTACTTAAAATGCTTTCAGATTCAGGTTCATTCTTGATTTCTGTTTGTAATACTTGAGGGCAGTGGTGAAATTCATTTTTTTCCCTACCGGTTTTATGGGCGTGGCTTGGTGGGCATGGCAGGGGAAGGATACTGCAAAATCCCCATTCCCTCCCCACTCCTGGGGGAAGGATATTGCAAAATCTCCATTCCTACCTCACTCTGGGGCCAGCCAGAGATGGTAGTTGCCGGTTCTCCAAATTACTCAAAGAACCTGTCAGAACCTGCTGAATTTCACCCCTGCTTGAGGGTCCTCTTTGACAGTTAATCAGTGATGTGCATTTTACACTTTGGCAGAGAGATATTTTAGGTTTTGGCTTTGCAATTTCTAGAAGAGACATTTTCTCCTGATACCTTTTTTCTAGCTGCCCAGAGAATGAAAGGACATCTTGAACAAGTGGTTTGAAAATATGTCTTTGCCGTTATCTTGACTTGGACTAAGAATGGACATGTGTCATGCTATTACAAGACAGTGTTCTGGTTGAATGTCTTCACTGTTTTAACAGCTGTTCAATATAAGCCTGTTTCTAAAGAAAGAAGAAAAGAAGAAGAAAAATACAGGTCATTCAGTTGTGGCATCGATAGCTTACATCACAATAGCAGTCTGGTGAGGCCCATGCTTCATCTGGTCTCAAACTTCCTTACTGGCTCCCATTTTGGTAATTTACTTATTTATTTAAACTTGACTCCAGAACAACTCTGATCTTTCATTGTCTGTCTGTCTATCTGTCTGACTCTGGCCCTGTCTCTCTCTGTCTCTCTCTGTCACACACAGACACATTCTTTCTTTCTTTCTTTCTTTCTTTCTTTCTTTCTTTCTTTCTTTCTTTCTTTCTTTCTTTCTATCTATCTATCTATCTATCTATCTATCTATCTATCTATCTATCTATCTATCTATCTATCTATCTATCTATCTATACAACCAACCAGAAGAAGGGCACCAACTACAAATCACTCACAACAGGGGGAGCATCATAATCACTCTAATTCCCCAAGGTCTAGGAAGGCAACCAGGCCTTCAATTGTTTCCAGAATAACATGAACGGCTGCTTTACTGTATTAACAGGAGCAGATGATAGTGCTTTCCTAAACAGAGAGGCCAAAAGGCCTAAGAATATCTAAAGTAGTTTATTATAATTCCCCTTCTGACCTTTATATTTGTATGCTGCTACTATCATATGAGAATACAATCTTCAACCTGTAGGGTATGTCCCCTCACTCCTACTTTTTCCCACTAGGAAAAAAGGCCTTAGTGGATATTTCCAGATGAATGAATGAATGAATGAATGAATGAATGAATGAATGAGCAAGAAAGCAAGCAGACTCATTTTGGGCCTCAATTATCCTTAATGTTTTTCTTAACTGGGTTCTTTTTGATATAGCCAAGGAATAATAGTGGAAATGCCAAGAGAGGAAATAATGGACCCCAGAATCCTAAAGCCATGAGCATACATTATATTCAGCCGGGGTAAGTTAACATCATGTTATTTTTTGACATGTCTCTCTCATACCCCTTAGATTAAGAAATATATCATGCAAATTTATGTTTAGGTAGTCTGTTAAGCTTTTCAATATGTTAACTGTGCATGACCATTGTGATAAATGAACTATGCATTGCTATATTAATGTAACTATAGCATACGTGGGACCTACTCAAAACAAGCCAGGAAGACATTTGCTCAAAAAAATAATGATAGATAAATACTAGCTAGCTAGATAGACAAAGGCAGATTCCATACAACAGGTAAAAAAAATGTCAGAATGAAGCGTTAGTAGACACACAAATTATAGTCCCCAAAACAACAGAAAATTCCTGTGTGAAATGGATGAGACAACGGGACTTGCTGAAAAAGTATCAACAGATATACTAAAACTGTCAGTTGGACAGTTTAATACTTTTGATACATTTGGGGAAGTTATTAAAAAGTCTGGACACTGTAGACCTTTGGATCTATCAACTAGAAGGAGGTACCAGGTATGGTGGACTTCCTGCCTTGATACTTTCTAACTCAGATATCTAACTCAGATCTAGCCTGGTCAATCCAGTTTTGAGTTTGTAGGGATGCATACAAGGGTGGGTTCCTGTACTGGTTGGTACTGGTTCTTTGCACACATGCTACTCGCTTCACTCGCTCGTGTGCTGCTCACACATGTGCAGTTGACTGTAAATAGTTCTGCACATGCCGGCAACAGCAGAAGAGACCAAGGAACTGGTTCAGGGGCATGGCCAGCCTGGGTTGCTGCCTGTTCTGTGACCCAGGCCAAAACACCACTACCAGTTCAGCCAAACTGGGCTGAACCGGGAGCAACCCACCTCTAGATCCATGGGCATGTGAAGATATGAATCAATGCAGGTTTCAATTCAGAAAGAAAACAAATTATTACCTAAACCTCAACAATTTCTTTGTTGGGGTCTCTGAAAAAAGGGTTACATAATTATGGAGATGCTTTCTGGCCTACAAAGTGACAAAAAGAGTATATAAACCATTTTGGAGGGGGAGATAGCTTCTTGAATGGACAAAAAAAAATTGCACTTTTTTTTCTCCTGTGTCAAGGATAAAGTAGGCACAAGTAGTAGGTTAAGATTTCACCAGTGTAGTGACTTCCTGTATGTCTTAACTTGAAGAAATAGGGTGCATCCAAAACCAGTGAATAATGGGATAGATATATAGGTTGGCTGCAATATAAGTATGAGATATCCTGATGTATAAGCAATCACAGATCATGAGCAGCAAAGTTAGCTGCAATATAATTTGGATATATCCTGATGCATAAACATTGTAGACTCTGAGTCACCAGGATATGGAGAACTGGAGAGAACACAGTTATACAAAATGCCATAGAAATCTAATGACAGCATGACAGTCCTTGATTTACAACCATTCATTCAATGGCCAATTGAAATTACAATGATGCTGAAAAAAATGGAATTCAGTGTTTGATTTACAGGATGTCCATTTACCTTCACAATTATATAGATATCTGTACCAATGCCAGATGCTGAAGAATTGGTTGATGTATTCTATGGAAAAATGCAACAGATCGAACATCAAAGAAGGATGTTCTTATCATTTCTGACAATTTTCATGTAAAAGCTGAAGAGTTGCATTGACAATGGTTTGAAAATTTGTAATAACAATGTACAGTACCATAGGACAATGACTAATAGACTTGGATACAGGAAATGGGGTTATGTGTCACTAACCTATTATTTGAACAGCACAAAAGATGGTTCTACAGTTGGATGAATCACACTGCAATCAAATAGATTACATCCTTGTAGCAAACAAATGGAAAAGCTCCATGGTGAATTGCAAAAGACTGCTGGGTGCTGACTAGGGATCATCAACTACTAATCATAGAAATACACATCAGTTTAAAAAAGACCAGAAAAGATCCAATTCCAATGAGACATAATTAGAACCCATTTCACAAGATTTGAGATTAGAAATAGATTCAGAGACCTGAACCTACTGATCAAAGACCTGAGGAATTGTAGGAAGAAGTTACAACAAAGTTAGAGTGAAGAAGAAGATGCTGGAAAGCACATAACAACTGACAGAAGGAAATGAAGACCACACTGGTTATTAAATAAGCTGACTGACTGACTGACTACAGTATGTGCCATCCAGTCACTATCACTTCTGTATCAACCACATAGTTTTTCTCAATGATCTTTCAGGTCTTCCAATGGAGTGCCTATTACCAAAAACAAGGCCATAGAAATATTTATATAAAGACGACGGGCAAAAGCTGGAGGAAATCTTGGAAAAACTGGAGAACTTATTGCAAACTTCCAACGAAGGCAAGAAAAGCTGAGATTCAGCTGAATTCAGATTGCAGACAAACGAAGAAAAATAACAGAATGGGAAGAATTAGGGATCTATTTAAGAAAATCAGAGAAATCACAGGAATATTCCAACCATGTGTTAGTGTCGTAAGGAAAAAACATGGGGGGGGGGAGTTAATATGAGAAAAGAAAAGGATAAAGAATACCAGAAAACCTGTATAAGAAGATCTGCTCAGATGACATTGTATTCAAGAAGGAAACAAAATGGGAAGAAGAACCAATGATGCTTGAGAAGGACGTTAGTGAGCTATAAAACAACTGGCAAATCAGAAAGCCCTGGGGGTAGATAAATTCCTGCCAGTACTATTAAAGGAGAATGACAGGGAAATAGTAGAGATTATGATGGGCCTCTGACAACAAATATGGGAAAATGCAGCATGGTCTAAAGACAGGTAAAGGTTTATATTGCAAAGTGCGTGTGCACCGAGCCGGCAGTAACGCCGACAGCAATCCACCCCTGTGTGGAGGCATCATGAGGGATGATGCATCTAAGGAAAAGATGATGAACGTGCGCAAGGGGGAAAGAAGTAGGAAAGGCCAAAAATGCACGAGGCAGGTATACAGAGCACAGGAAGCCACAGAAATGGACCTGCAGGAATTGTCTCGAGTAGCGAGAGATAGGATAGCATGGACAGATGTTGTCAAGGGAAGCACTAGGCATTTGCTTTAGCTCAACAGAGCATAACAATAGTTCTGCTTCGCTTGTGTTTTTGGGGATCAAAAAAATACACGCCGATTGATTGATTAGCTTTCTCAACTTAGCTGATTTTCCCCTTCAAAATCCTCTCCTGTACCTCACCTTGTGCCTCTGTCAGGAGCAAGTTTCAAAGCTCCACTGGCCTCTGGGAGGAATCCAGCATTCTCCAGAGGCAGGCCACGAAATCCTGAGGGACTCCATTCACCCATCCCTTTTACATGCAGAAACACAAGCCCAGCCTTTCCTGCTGCATAATTAATGTTCATAAATTGCTTGCATTTTCCCTTTGGTTTCTCTCCACATTTGTCATTATTCCATTAACTACCGCTTTGCTTCGCCTTTATTTATTTATAGGCCCAACTGTGGCTTTGCAATGCTGAGGATTGGAATAGGCCTTCAATGCAATCGAGGGGGTGGGCAGCCTCTTCCCATGTCAGGAACTAGAAAGCAGCGTATCAAGAAGGTTTGCAGTAGGGCAGTCAATGGCAAGTGATATGAGCCAAACGTTAAAGGTGATATTTCCTTTATCATTGATACAGTCAGGATAGGGTCTCAAGACAGATATTATTGACCCTGCTTGGAAAACGAGTTCTGTATGGAGGGAGAAATCAGGCAAACATAGTGAAGCTGGCAAATTAAGATGTTCCAGCAAGTGAAATGCTAAACAAAAGAGCACACCCTCTCTGTAAAACCAGTAAGATCAGAAACTAAAATGTCTAGGACATTTTTGTAAAATGGGAAATTGCTACCAACCACAGTGTGAACAATAAATTGGATTACGGTGATGATGAGGATGATAATGAATGGTGATTTGGTCATCAGTCTCTGGCAATTGAATCATTCTCTTGATAACTGCTACATAGTTAATTAATGTTCAACTTTTTTGTCATTCTTGGCACGATCAAGCTTTAACTTGAGCATGTCAAGCAAAGCTCCCCCAACTTCAGTGTTTGAAAGGAAAACAAATACTTCTTTATTTTTATAATAATCATGACTATACTCAGCAACTATGTGGTACCTTCACCTCCTTTTGCATTCTGAGCATTTCCATCTCTTATTTAAGTTGCATTCATGTTCAAACACATTCATCAATATCCTTTTTCCATTTCCCTCATTTGGTCATTTCCATGCTTCCTTCTTTCTGAGTTCCTCAAATGGTACCAGGGTTTTCTCATAAAAAAGACTTCCCCAATTTAGAATGGCTAGCTAAATTCTCAGTCTAGCATCCCAATCTAGCATTACTGGTAATTCTGGAAGTTGTAATCACAACACAATTGGAAAGCATGTGGTTGGCGAAGATTGCTCTAAAGAGTCAAATATTCAAACTCTTTGAAAATATGAATCAAAGTCAGACACGCCTTGATCCAGCAGTTTGTAATATGTATTTGTTGGATCAACTAAACGCCTTTGCATTTGCTGGATCAACTAGATGCCTCCAAGTGCTCACAGGCAAGACATGAAAACATATATGTCATCCCTGACATAGAAGGAAAATGAATTTCCAAGATCATATGTTTTTTATCTTTATTTTTTAAGGCCACACAAGAAACATCTAGTAATCATGTCTAGTAATAAGAAATTTCACAAATTAATTATGTACTGTGTGAATACATTTAAATTTGCCTAAGCATCTTCAACTCAGCCATCTTGGTTTTAAAGAGCTATTGCTACTGCTTCCAAGTATGCAGTGGTGGGATTCAGCCAGTTCGCACCTATTTGGGAGAACTGGTTGGTAACTTTCTAAGCAGTTCAGAGAACCGGTTTTTGGAAGAAATCTTTTGTTTTTTTCCCACTTTACAGGACTAATCCTGTAAGGAAGGCAGGAAGGAAACATTCTGCTTACAGAAACTGCCTCTCCAGTTAACCCTTATTACCATTGTAACAACTAAGGCGAAGTACCCATCAACCTGAGTGGCATTGACTTGGCCATGCCCACAAGATCACATGACCACCGAGCCCCGCCTACCCAGCTGGTCATTAGGGTAGAGAACTGGTTGGTAAATTATTTGAATCCCACCACTGCAAGTATGGATTTACTTACTTACTTACTTACTTACTTACTTACTTACTTACTTACTTACTTACTTATATCCCATCTTTATTATTTTTACAAATGATTCAGGGCAGCAAACCGATTCAACACACCTTCCTCCTCCTATTTTTCCCCACAACAACTTCCTTGTGAAGTGGGTTGAGCTGAGAGAGAGTGACTGGCCCAAAGTCACCCAGCTGGCTTTCATGACTACGGCGGTACTTGAACTCATGATCTCTTGCATTGTAGCCTCTAAGAGCCTCTAACTGGCTCTTACTTTACATGGTAATCCTTTGTAGATTTTTAAATCCTGTGCTATAAATATAATCCTTTCTCCCTCTATTGTTCCTTCTTTATATACATAAATTGCTATGTTTGTCATGATTTCATAATTTCTTCATCCTTTTATGCTGTGTTAGGTCCCAAAATAAAATAACATGAGAGTTGATTTGGCTCCTGCATGTTTTGAAGACAATGATGCTTCTCTAACTTGTCTTTGAAATATGGATATACACAGTGGCGAAATGTAAATTTTTTTGCTGCCGGTTCTCTGGGTGCTGCTTGGTGTGGATAGGGATTAGTGGGTGGGGCTTGGTGGTGTGGTCATGTGACTGGGTGGGCATGGCCAACTTATTTTAATTTTTAAAGCATTTTTTACTACCTATTTGCCCAAACTGGTAGTAAAAAATGCTTTAAGAAGTGAAAAAAAAGTTCAGCTGTGCCGTGTGACCTTGGCAACTCCCCCCCCCCCCACTTTTTAAAGCATTTTTTTAACAACCTGTTCGAGTGAATAGGTAGTAAAAAAAATATTTAAAAAGTGAAAAAAAAAGGTTCCCACGATTTCACGGCACAGCTGATTGTCATGGAACCTTTTTTCCCCACTTTTTAAAGCATTTTTTCTGCCAGTTTGGGTGAATAGGCAGGAAACAATTGCTTTAAAAAGTGAAAAAAAATCTTCTGACGATCACGTGGCTCACAGCTGAGCTGCAGGATGCTCGGAAACTTTTTTTTTACTACCGGTTCACAGAACCAATGACAATCGTCCGTACTGGTTTGCGCGAACTGGTGCGAACCAGTAGCATTTCACCCCTGGATATACAGAATTCCTTGTACAAATTCCAGGTATTACAGTTTTGCTTTGTGAATGCATTTGCACATTCCATTCAGTGTATGGATGGATATGTGTACAGGCAAAATGGGTGAAGTCATTTTGGTCTTTTGGATAGGATTCTTGCATTTTCATTCTCCTTTTCAAAATAGATCAAGAATCTGCAGACAAATTTTGACAGTAGGCCTCAGTGGGTGAGAGCAGAATGAGATGTCTCAAGGTGAGAAGAACCAACATGTTTCTATCCCCAACACCTGGGTAAGCTACCTGTGCATCTGTGTGCAGAATACAGGACACTGGCCAGTGCAATGAAGGAAACCTTCCCTTGCCTCTCCTGCCTATTCATCAAATCTAGAAATGCTTGTCCACTGCAATGATGCTTGATTCCTGCAGCCAGGTCAATTACTAATGGTGCCAATACATTGTATGCCATGGCTGTTGTTAAGCAAACCTTGTTCTGACAAGAGACAGAAAAAGGAAAGCAAATAAGCCAATTACAGAGAGACATCAAATGAGCCCAGCCCAGCATTGCTCCAAGATGCAGCCAACATAGAGCCTTGGAAATTAAAAGAGTGGTGGGTGGGAAGAGGACCAGCAGCCTCGGAAAGTACCATGCATAACAATTACATGTTCTTTTATGACAGCCATTGTCAAAAGATTAAAGAACTCAAATGAAGTTACTCCATACCACCGCCTCCCATGGCACAGATGCATAAAGCTGAACAAAAGCAATTAACGCACCCAGGAAATTAGAACTGCACACCCCCTTCCTCAGCTTTGTGGAGGGGTTGCCAGCTCTCCTGGTTCTGCCTGTGTTGTGGCTGCCTCATTTCCCCCTCACTGCAGTTGCTGCTTTGATTGAAATGAAAGAGGCACAAAGAGAAATAACAAAGGGAAGGTGACAATAATCGTCTGATGCTACCATATCCGTCTTGGAGTTACTGTGTCACTCAGGCCATTCTGCCTCTGGCTGTCTTAGTTTAGAATACGAGAACGAGATAGGATTTGGGGAGTTTTGAATGCATTTTGGATGGTTGGTCTGCATGTACACTGAAGAGTTAGAAACTTGCCTGCCAATGGTTAAGGAATTAAATTTGGCTTATGTGCTATTGCTTAAGAAAACTACACCATAATCGGGCTGATTTGTTCTTGTGTGCAAGCATATCCTGCTGCATATGCTTCAATTCCAATGTTGTGGCCTGCCAGCAGCCAACAGAGCTGATGGCAGATTCAGACAGTGAGGAGATTGGGGAGGAAGATGGGCCAATCCTGGAGTCTGGGGAAGGCTCTGATGAGGGCTCTGTGTCAGAGGCAGAGATGGGACCAGAGCTGTCTGATAGTTATCAGCTGCCTTTGGAATCAGACATCAGTGGGGCAGAAAAACAGCTGGAGCCTTTTCCCAGTATGCACATGCACAGAGCTGCCAGGAGAAGGGAACAATTAAGGAACAAGGACCGATTCAGGAGTAAAAGCACAGGTGGTTGGTGAATGGCCCCTCCCATAGGGAATAAAGAGGAGCGAGAAGGGAGTGGAGCTTGCAGGAGACAATCCATTAGGGTGAAGATCTGTTCCTGACTTCTTGCCAAGTAATTGCTGCTACAGATATTGGAAGATATCGGCCTGGCAACTCTCTAAGTCTGATAAAGGTCTGTAGTTGTGAAATCTCATGAAAGACTGTTTGCTGGGACTTTGCTGGAGAGGAATCTCCTTTAACCTAAATAAAAGAGGTTTTATTGGGACGAGGAGTCTGCTTTATGATCTTGGGAAGCCTAGGTCAGAACACCAACTTCGGTTTGGCTGAGGGCCTGCATTACAGATAGTCCTCAACCTAGGACCACAATTGGGACAAGAATTTCTGTTGCTAAGCAAAGTGGTGGTTAAGTGAGTCACACCCGATTTTATAAACATTTTTAGCCGTGGTTGGTAAGTGATCAGTTGTTATGTGATTCATGCAGTCATTAAGTGAATCCAGTTTCTCTCCCCCCCACCTCAATTGTCTTTGCTTGTCAGAAGCCTGCTGGGAAGGTTGCAAATGAGGGTGAGGAGGATTCATTTTCCAAGCTTGTGGACTGGTTTCCAAATGTTTCATTACCAGGCTAGGTAACATCTGCAGAAGTATTTAGGGGAAGTCAGTGTTTGTGTTCTTCTGTTTATAAAGACTTCAGGTATGGGTGTATCAAGTGAGGGTCTTGTGATGGGTCATCTGGGAGTCATCTGGGAGTCTTGTGATAGGTCTTGTGATGGGTCTTGTGTTGGGGAATTTACATCGGATCAGGGTCACTGGGAGTGAACTATTGGTGGCGGGGAGTTGCATGGGTTGGTTGAGGGTCGGGGCTGTCTCTGGTTGGCTGTGCAGTTGATTTGGATTCTGAGGGTTTTGTAGGCTGGTTGTAGATCAAGGTGTCTATTGACGGAATTACTTGTGGAGTGTTGGCCTTCAATGAACTCATGAGCATGGCTGGTGGTAGCATGGCTGATGATTTTTGTGTGGCTCCAATCAAACTGGTGCTGTTTGGTGTCAGTGTGGGTAGGGATTAAGGATTTGGGATTGTGGCATTTGATTGCCAGCTGATGTTTGCGGATTCTGGATTTTAATTGACCTGATGTTTGCCCCACGTAGAATTGACTGCAATGGTTACAGTTGATTTTGGAGATTACTTTGTTTCTTTCATCCATTCTTTCAAGGTTGCAAATGGCGATCACATGACCCCGGGATAGTGCATCAGTCATAAATGCATGCTGAGATATTCATAAGCGTGACAAACAATTGTAAGTCATACTTTTAGTGCTGTTGTGATTTCAAATGGTCAGCTACCATTGTAAGTTGAGGACTCTCGGTATCCCATCTAATTTGCATGCAGCTAGAAATATATAAAGTTGGGAAACAGCCAAGGCAAATAACAACACAGAATGATAATCCTGCTGCTTTCTTGGCTGTTGACCCTTCTACATTCACAATAGTCTATTGCTGTATCACAGGGGTGTCAAACTCAATTTCACTGAGGGCTGCATCAGGGTTTTGTTTGACCTTGGGGTGGGTGTGGCTGGGGCGTAGATGTGGTGGGCGTGGCCAGATTGACATCACTTGTGTCTGGGGCACCTGTGGTGGCCAAGTGCTAAGGCAGGACTTCCCTCAGACCTTCCCTCTCATTATAATCTCCTTCCTTCCTTTTTCCCTCCCTCCGTTTTCTTCTTTTTTCCTCCCCCTTCATTCTTCTTTCTCCTTCTTTCCCCTGTTTCCTTATTTTTCCTTCCTTGCTCTCTTCCCATCTTTTTCGTTGTTTTTCCTCTTTCCCTTTCTCCTTTCCTGTCCCTGATTGCATGCTCAAATGCAAAAGGGGAAACAATTTCTCCTTTTGTTTTGTTTGTAGTTTGTTTCTCTCATTTTCACTGGCAGAGGCACCATGGGCTGTCCTTTGCTTTTTCCAGGGTGGCCTTGTGGGCCAGATCTAAACACCTTGATTTTGACACCCCGGCTTTAGCACATGGAGTTTCAATATGCATGTCTTTTTGGTATGACCTGTGCCTGCTGTGTGTACTTTTTCAAGTACATCTCCTATAACAAATCACATTTCATATATATTTTCCCCTAATATTTTGGGGGGAGTTTTATTTTATTTACATATTTATTTATCAAGTGTCTATACCTCCCATAATGGCTGCATGTCTCAGGGCAGTTGCAAACTGAAACGTCTCATTTTGAAAAATATAGATTGCCCTATATAAATGTGCTGTATTGTATGTACAGACTTGGATGTGGTGGTGGTGGTGGAAAACTGGGCAAGCTTATACAAAAATAGACACTGAATTAATTTCGCCATCCTTTCTCAAGAAAAGATGCAGGAATCACAACTATCCTCCCCAGGATTTATTAGTGGGGAGTCTGTAGTAGCAAAGCCTTTAAAGGCAAAATTGTACAAGCCTGTTTCTAAAGCAGGACTTGCTTGTAGCATCAAAATGGCTGCTCTGATATGCATGGCCTGAAGTCAGTCCAGCCAGCTGTTAAAAGCCAAACTTTCCAAGAGAGACACTACTGTTGCTGGCGTATCTTCCTACTGGCTCAGCCCTCAGATGTTTTTATCTTTCCTGCCACTCACTGAACAATCCACAAGGGAGGAATTAAGAGTAAAATATTGGACATTAGCTGACGTCCTCCCAGTTAATGTGGCGCATATCCATTACCATAATAACTAGCTGCTTAATAACTGGCTTCCTGGCTAATGCTAATTGCAATACATAATGATATTTCTGAGCTGGAGGTGGCCTCCCTTCAATGGCAGCATCTCCCTGGGCCCTGTTTGTGTTGTGGAAGCCAAGGGTCTCTTTGAGAATTCAAGGGACAAGACAGTGTGCCAAACCGACAGCCATTCTTGTATGCCTGCCAGAAACCACAGCTGATGATAAAAGCCATTAAAGGTCACCAGGGAATAGAAAACTATTTATGTTAAATGTCACAGATTACAGCCTGGGGAATCAGAAATCACACTTTAAGTGGCTTCAGTGGCACATGTCAACTTTAAACAACAACCCCAACTCAACCTCTTTGGCAAAGAGATAGGGATGCTTTGCAGGCGGAGTGGCTTAAGTTGCTCCAGAAAGCATCTGATGAGCATTGCTCCCCAGGAGAAAAGCAAGAGAGGAGACATTCTTTTGGCTTCTGTCTAGAAGTGGGCTCCAGCAATCATGTAGATTCAGGGTAATAGGTGGGTGTAGAAGCCCCAACTCTCTTAACCAAGATTGTCAAGATCTGGCTCTGCCAAATGGCACGGGAGTCTAAGAGTGAAAGGCAGTCCTGGAGGTGGCTGATGGGTTGAAGGCACTCCCACTGTCTTTTCCTTTTTCAGTCATTGTATTCAACTCTGATTCAATTCTCTTTTCAACTATTCTATCGTTTTATTTCTAAAACACCCCAAACTCCACACATATGATGGGCAGCACAGAAATTTGATAACTAAATAAGAGGGTGGAAATACTCAGTATTTAGTCAAAGGAACTTAATATACTCCATTGGTGGAGAAGGGAGATTCTATTGGAATAATATTTGTAATCCATATCAGATATTTTAGTCTAGTCAAAGATTGAATCTACTATATCATTTCCTCCTGAGAGAGGATTACAAGGGGTCTTTGACTTGCAACCATTCATTCCATGACCGTTTGAAGTTATAACAGCACTGAAAAAAAGGGACTTATGAGAAATTTTCACACTTACTGCCATTTGCAGCATCCCTATGGTCATGTGATCCAAATTCAGATGCTTGGCAACTGGCATGTATTTATGATGGGTTGCAGTTTCCCAGGATTATTTTGTGACCTTCTGTTGTGGTCCGCCAGCAGCCAGCAGAGCTGGCAGCAGAGTTGGACAGTGAGGAGGTTGGGGAGGAGCATGGGACAGTCCTGGAGGCTGGGGAAGGCTTGGATGAGGGCTCTGCATTGGAGGCAGAGATGGGGCTGAGGTCATCTGGGAGTGATCAGGTGCCTTCAGAGTCAGACAGCAGTGAGGCAGAGGAACAGCTAGAGCCTGTTCCCAGTCTGCACATGGGCAGAGCTGCCAGAAGAAAGAACAACTCAGAAATCAGGGTAGACTTGGGAGTAAAATCATGGTGGAAGGTGATTGGCCGCTCCCGTAGGAAATAAAAGAGGAGCAAAAGGGGAGTGGGCTTTTGCAGGAAACCATTCGTGAAGATCTATCTGTGAACTCAGAGGCTCTGTGCCAAGTCTTTCTTTGCACAGCACCTCATTTAGAAAATATTTACATGGCAGCTTTCCAAGATAAATAAGGTCTGTAGTCATAAATATTCCTTTGAAAGACTGTTTGCCAGTCCTTTGCTGAATGCAAATGAAAGGAATTCACATTTGTTTAATAAAAGGGGTTTTGTCGGACCAGGACTCTGCCTCGTGCTTTTTGGGGCAGCCTAGGCTAGAACACCTTCTGGCAAGCAAAGTCAGTGGGGAAGCCAGATTCACTTAACAACTATTACCAACTTAAGAACTGCAGTGATTCACAACGGTAACAAGAAAGATCACAAAATGGGCTCAAAACACACTTAACAATTGTCTTGCTTTCAGAGACAAGTTTCAGACACAATTGTGGTCATACGTTGAGGACTACCTGTATAGAGCAAGATAATCCTGAGGCATATGGAAGTTCAACCCATGGTGAGTATCATCAACGTATGACCTCCAAGTGTCTGGGACTTAGCCCTTTGGCCATTTCTTTTATTCCCTCAAGTAAAAAAAGCAAGGCAGCTTTCAGGGATACTGAAAGAGCAGCAACTTAAAAACAGATGCCTGGTTTCCGTGCAGAATGTAATTAGTCTGTGTAATACACTACAATGCGATAGGTTTGAGGGCAACCATTATAATGAGATTTAGATGAAAGATCTCGCATCTTTTTAGCTGTGACAAGAAGATTTGGGGCTGAATAAATTAATATTGTAAACTTGCAAAGAAGGTATGTACATGCTCCTGCTTGTACATAATTGGACTAGTAGTTATTAGATCACCTTCTGGGAGGATCATGTCTGACACCATTTTTATTATTATTAATTGCATTTGTTTGTCATTCCCTTTGCTCCGAGGTCAAAGAACAGAGAATGACATTTCCCAATTTTCACAGAGTTGAAGAAACCAAATTGGCAGGGGGGGCTGGATGGTGGTGAAATTCAAATTATTTTACTACCAGTTCTGTGGGCATGGCTTGGTGGGTGTGGTGTGGCTTGGTGGGCGTGGCTTGGTGGGCATGGCAATGGAAGAATACTGCAAAATCTCCATTCCCTCCACACTCTGGGGCCAGATAGAGGTGGCATTTGCCAGTTCTCCAAACTACTCAAAATTTCTGCTACCAGTTCTCCAGAACCTGTCAGAACCTGCTGGATTTCACCTCTGGGAGATCATCTGGACCAGCATGTTGTCCATCTTCTAATAAATGCTTCTAACAAAGAAGAACATTTTTTCCACTGCCTTTTTCAAGGCTGTCTATTTCACGGTTGGAAATCAGTCATGGTTAGGAGATTTCTTCCAAGATTTGGGTTAAAACTGCTTCTTGCAGTTCCTACTCATTGAGTCTATCTTTTGGATTATAGTGTTTCAAATATCTGAAAACTGCAACCATGTCTCTCTTTAAACTTCTCCAAACCAAACATATCTAGTTGTAATTGATCTTCAGTCTCTTACTATTCCTCCTCCCATGTGAGTTTTCCCCATTCTGTATGATCTGGTTTCTCAATGCTTTTCTTAATCTTTGCTACAGAATAAGGGTTTTCTTAACTCTGGGCATTAAGGTAAAGGTAAAGGTTCCCTTTGCGCATATGTGCAAGTTTTTCCCGACTCTAGGGGGCGGTGCTCATTTCCTTTTCCAAGCTGAAGAGCTAGCACTATCCAAAGATGTCTCCATGGTCATCTGGCTGGCATGACTAAATGCCGAAGGTGCATGGAACACTATTACCTTCCCACACAATTTTTCTACTTGCATTTTTTATGTCTTTTCTTTTTTTTATTTTTATTTTTCAAAACAAACACAACACATAAAATCTTTCTTTTTTACATACTGTAGAAAGTGTATCAGTTGGTTACAAAAGACTTTCGTGCATCTCTTCCACGGTCATCAAGCATAATTCATATTAACTCAAGTATTTTAACTCAGATACATTTATACATATTATCGCCATCATACCTCCATTTTCATTTGACTATAGTTGTTTAAACGTCCTTCATCATAAAATATACCAAGATTTAATACATAACCACATACTGGCATTTCATTTACTATTTCTAAAATCCTCCAATGACACTAAATCCTTATATCCTATTCTAGCTAAACATCCATAATATTTAATAACAAACTTTTCTATCCTTCTTTCCAAATCACTGTTTACAATTTACATCTCATTTCCTTATATTGTACACATACATACATACATACATACATACATACATACATACATACATACATGTTATTATCATTATCCCTCCTTTATTTGACTATATCCTGCATCATATCATTTTCCCTCTAGTAATCAAGACTTAACTGAATCTAACTTAATTCTTTTTTTAAATTATTATTATTAACCTTTATATATAATCCAAAAGGGTTTCTAATCTTCCTTTCATGGGTGCCATTCAATATTCATATCCAGTTATTACTTATCATAACACTACACATTGTATACATTATTATCATTATCAATTATTTATTTAACTATATCTATTATCACTAAATTTCACTAAGTTCAGCTAGTTTTAAATTATACTCTTCCATCTATCAACCAGTATCTTTCCAATAGCAAAATCGTGTCATATCTTCTGCCATTTGTGGCATCAGTCATCTAATCATCTCCTTAATCAGCTTTGTATGGACTCATCTTAGCAACTCTTTGCTTATATGATCTCTCATGTAATTTCGATGCCCTTCTTCTGTTTCCTTAATCTGCTTATCTTTGATTGTCGGTGGTGTTATCAAACCTATTGCTAATAAGGTTTCTCTCTTTAAGTCCATGAATTATTTTATTTTTCCCTCTTCTGTATCTTCCCATCTGGGGTAAATTTCCCCTCCACTTAATTCCTCTTTCAATATTCCACTCTTTCCATTTTCAGAAACAAACCAATCACCATAAGTATCTGCAATTTTAATTTTATTTTCCTCTTCGATTTTTTGGATTTTAACCACCACTTTTTCCATTTGATGAACATCTTCAACTTTTCTGTCATATTTTACTGTTAGATGCACTAAGTAATCCAACTTCTTCTCTATCCTCTCATTTTTGATAATTTCTGTATTTCTGAGAATATCTTTTGCAGATTTAAAACTTCTTTCTGGTGTTGAAATTGTGCCATGATTTCCTTCTGACAAACACTGCTACTCTAGCTTAGAAGGTTTTAGCAGAATTAAGCATCACAATAACATTTCACCTTTCTCTGGTTAAAAATCTACTTCAAAGGAACATCTGTGTATTTTTTCTTCTTCTTCTTATCATTCTCTATAAACAAGCTGTGAGTACTTGAAGTGCCAAGCCAGGATAATCAGTGAAAGAAGTATTTCATTTCCAATACGCAAACATCTAGCTTCTGAGTAGTAGCATTACAATGTTACAATGTTACCACTTCTTTGTTTCTTTTTGTATCTTTTTGTATTTCAAGTTTAAAAAATGGTCCGATTCTTAAATGAGTTAGAAAAACACCCACAGTAATGAAAGAGGAAAGTTTTAGTCCATAGATTACAGAGAATAGTCAAAGAAAAAAAAATAGAAGAAGGAAACTTAATTCGTTCGTTTTAAAAGGCTTGCATAAATTCCATCCGTAAAGATAGCATTTAAAAAGTAAGATAACCCAGTGTTCAAAACCAGTCTAAATTTAATTTTGCCACTTATTTCTTCTGTTCTCCAATTTAAATTAATTTTAAGTTTTTTTTATAGGCAGTCACTTTTAAAACTGTAAAAATTCCTCACCAGCTGAAAACACGTTCTCTTTCCATATCCTTCTGTTTTGGAGCCGCCCCGACCTCATCAGCCATTTGGCTGGATTTTTTGTCACCGTCTTTAAGAACTTCTCTTGGATCAATCAAGGACTTTGTGATGTCCCTCTGATCAGCAAGATGTATTCTTCCTGTTCACCGTCTCTACGGGATGGTTTCGGTCCGTTTGGACCACCCAGAGACAAAAGTGTTGACTGCGATCTCAGAGCATTGAGATCGCACGTTGTGATGTCGCGACTTCGGTGCATCCCCTCCCCATTTTTTACGTCTTTTCGAACTGCTAGGTTGGCAGAAGCTGAGACAAGTAACAGGAGCTCACTCGATTACTCAGCACTAGGGATTCAAACCGCTGGACTGCCGACCTTTCTGACAGACAAGCTCAGTGTCTTACCCACTTAGTCACCTCATCATCTGGGCATTAGGCTTCCATTAATGCTTCCTAAAATTCTTCTGGATTTCTTTTATTGGATTCTTCACACTGCTGATTCATATTGAATTTGTGATTGATTAAGGCAAAGAGCCCTTTATGTCTTCCCAGGCTTTGTTGTTCAATTGTCCTTTCAAAGCTGATGCCCTTGGATATTATGGGCTATAATCCCCATGAACACTAGGCAGTAGTTGGCGACAGGAATTGTGTTCTGTTGCATATGAAATTCAACAGTTTGCGGAGAGTTGCAGAAGGCCAAAAGGTGGCTGGTTGTAGCTTATCCACAGCTGAGTTCACACAATGCACAACTGGGTCAGTTCAGAAACTAGCAGGTATATTCACATAATATATTTAGCCTGGTTGCTGGTGATGATCAATGCTGAGTTATGCTGACTTTATAATACTGTCTTAGGTATTCATCATTTTGCTTTTGCTTTTCAGTATGCGTGCATACAGACAAAAGGCTTGGTTAATTATCACTTTTTTTTCTTTTGTGATTTAGTGTTTTGTGTGAACCAGCCCTTTAGTTTAATTTATGGTGCAGAATTTTATATCAGAATATTAGACCAAAAGGTAAGCATATTGCATGAATCCTAGAGGATATTTTTCTTTTTTACTAAATGAGATTTGAGTCCTGGCAGGTGTCCACTTTTAAATCAACTATACACCTTACCTTCTGTCTAGTAAACTTAACTATATTATCAGCAAAAAACCAAAAAGAATCACTTAACAACTTCAAAACTTTGGGGAAGAAGACATTCTGTGATGTTTTTGTGTTCTTTGTGGGTGCGACACGAAATCATTAATAGTATTATCGATAATGTAGAAATATATTTCTAAATTATAGTTTAAAATTCCACATATATGTTTACTTTTTCCTTTCCTCACCCCTTCTCCTGTAGAGGGGAGAAGATTTTCTAAGAATGACAGTTTTTAACTACATTTATCCAACAAAATTTCTCATGGCTTGATGTTGACTTATTCATACAGAGTTTCTCCCTTTTCAACAACCAAAGCAAATCACTAATAGTTGAACATGGAAGCAAACATACTTGCTCCCCATTGCTGTTGATGAGAGAAGTTCAGAGAGGACCTAGGTTTAAGTTTCCTTTTAATTATTTATTTATTAAGTTTGTCAAACATGTACAAGATAACAGGTATAAGTATAAACATGGACATAAATGCAGGAAATGAATACAAATAGATGGGGACAGTAGGACAGGGACGTTAAGCATGCTGGTGTGCTTATGCATGTCCCCTTTACAGACATCTTAGGAATGGGGTGAGGTCCACGGTAGACAGTTTAAGGTTGAAGCTGTGGGCATTTGAGGCTGTAACAACAGAGCCAGGTAGAGCATTCCAAGGCTGAAGTCATATTTTCTGCAATCGAGTTTGGAGCGGTTTACCTTGAATTTGTATCTATTTTTCCCCTGTGTATTATTGTGGTTGAAGCTGAAGTAATCATTGACAGGTAGGACTATGTAGCAGACAATTGTATTAATGTCTGATACACAGTGTGGATTCCAGGCAGGTGAGAATTGGTCTGGCAAAAGTAATTCATCTTCATACAACTAAACCATCATGTTGTATGGAACTTGAATGCAACCATGTTTGTGCACAGTAAGCTCAGGCAAGCAAGTTGGCCTTCCCAGAGTTCATTTGAAAGACAATATAACTTGCTCCTCTAGGTGATTCAATCTTTGTGTGTGTGTGTGTGTGTGTGTGTGTGTGTGTGTCTGTCTGTCTGTCTGTCTGTCTGTCTGTCTGTCTGTGAAAAGTTGGAATGCTAGTTTTTCTCCCCCTCCAAGTTGCTAGGTTTTTTTAATAGAAAGATAGTTTTTCTCCTGGAGAACATTTAGATTCCCAACTTGGCTATGCAGTTGTTGATTTCCCTGTCGCATTCTCTGCCTGGGATCTCCCTGCCCTTCCCCATCACTGAGGGAGAAGCACATCTATAGTAGGTTATTGATGGATGATTTGAATGTTTTTCCCTCTTGTGCCTGAAGCTTATGAGGAGAGAAGCAACAGCCAGGAAAGAGCTGGGTGAGCAATATAATGCCAGAAGAAGGATCTCTGTGTTTCTTAGAGAATCAAACATAGCCACTGCCAAATAGTCAAGGTGCTGCCATCAGGTTCCCTGAATGAGTAATTTCAGCAATTAGCACACAATTAAGCAATTATTGGAGAAAAAGATGCCATAGGCATGGGAGTTGCTTTTGTCTGTAGAGAGAAAAGCAGGCTCATAAAAGCCTGCAAAAGTTTATAACCCTCATTTGGTGCTTCTTATAGATGTCACCAGAGGAAAAAGTGGAATATAAATGTTTGAAAGGAGGCAAGGTGTGAAACTCTGGAAGAGTAAATATAGAAATACAGAATAACAAAGTTGGAAGGGACCTTGGAGACCGTCTAGTCCAACTCCCTGTTCAAGCAGGAGATGCTGTGCCATTTCAGATAAATAGCTGTCCAATGTCTTCTTAAAAGCCTCCAGTGATGGGAGCACCCACAACTTCTGGAGGTAAGCCGTTCCACTGGTGAATTGTTCTCACTGTCAGGAAATTTCTTCTTATTTCTAGGTTGGACTGACTGTAGAGACCCTAGGAGAGAGAGACAGAGAGAGAGACTGCTTTGCACACTTTCAAAATTAGAAGTAGGAATTGCCAGAGAAAAAAATGACTTTTGTAACTTGGAGAGGCCCCATCACTCTAAACACAAATTGGCCTCACCAGGATCCAATTGTCAAATTATGTCATGTCGCATTTATCATTCTGAGATGACCTTGTGGATCTGTCAGTCAGCACAGATTCTTTTCTTCCAGCCTTTCGTAGGAGGCTGATACTTTTTTGGTTTTGTTTTCCAAAGGAGGGGGACTGGTGGTCTATATTATTTCAGCAGTTGCCTGTGTGAAATCTGAACAATTTATTCTGCAAAGATAAATGTGTAAAAATGCAATTGCAATGTTTTCACAAATAGATGCCGGAGAATATATTTGATTAATAAAAGACATATCCATAGCGGCATTTTTGGAAATAAAATAAAAACCTAATTTTTTAATACATTAATCATCCAGATTTGTGGGGGGGGGGAGTAGCTGGTGCATACTGAAAAGTAACAAATCTGCATTGTAATTGAGCATGGAAAAGCAAACCTATTTTTTCACTGACTGTGGAATCTGCATTAATGAGTGGGGAAACAGAGCCAGCTGTTCATACCCACACCAGTTTAATTAATCAAGAGTAAGAAGTTGTTCTTATGCACTTTCCCTTGCCTTGTAGTACCCTTTGGCTGACTGCTTTATTCTAAACATGGAGATTTGTAGTGTGCTGAAAGATGTTAGGGAGTTTACATTCTGAGATGTATTACTTAAAAAGTCGTATTTGTAAGATGACATGGAAAAGATTTTGCAACACAAATAGAAAAAAATAATTCCTTTTCCCTACAATTATTAGATGGGACATGTATGAGACAGATTCGATCAAGCCTTTCCTTTCTTCCTTTTTAGAAACAACCAGAATTAATATCAATGTGCATATCTCTATCAACATGTAACTCGTTTTGTCCAACTCTTCATAAAGCATCTTTAGGGGTGTATATTTTTACACTTGTATGGCTGACTAATGTGGTTCGTTGAATTTAATGCCCATCAGAATGCCCAATAAATCCATTATGCATGTCAATTAAGTCAATTGATCCTATCAGATGAAATATGTCGCTGTGGGGTGGGGCTTGCTGCGGTGATTCCTCCACCCTAAAGCTGTTTCACTATATCAGAGCGGGTTGCTGCTGGTTCGGCCCAGTTCAGCCAAACCAGTAGTGGAAGTCAGGCATTGGCTGCAGAACTGTCAGCGACCCAGGCCTGCCATACCACCAAACCGGTTTCCTTGCTGCCGCTGGGCTGCCACCATTTTGTATTTCGTGACTGCACATTGAACAGTGCATGCGCACACAGCACGTATCTGGTGTACGCAGGTTGCATTCAGGTTGCAAACTGGTAGCAAAACCAGTAGCAACCCACCCCATGCACTGTATGTGCTATTCATTTTTGGATGAGGGTTGCTACTCTGAGGACGAGTCTACGACAATTTTCCCACAGCCAACTCCCAATGGACAATTTGTCAAGGCCAACTCGCTGAAGGACAACTCATTACGGTACAAGCGTTACACTAATATCAAAGAAATGGTGGAATAGAATCATTAAATAGCAATAGCAATAGCAGTTAGACTTATATACCGCTTCACAGGGCTTTCAGCCCTCTCTAAGCGGTTTACAGAGTCAGCATATTGCCCCCAACAACAATCCGGGTACCCATTTTACCCACCTCGGAAGGATGGAAGGCTGAGTCAACCTTGAGCCGGTGAGATTCGAACAGCCGAACTGCAGAAATGCAGTCAGCTGAAGTAGCCTGCAGTGCTGCATTTAACCACTGTGCCACCTCGGCTCTAAGAGAAAGGATGCAAAAGGAGGGGCAATGAATCAATGAAATGTGAACGGCAAAAATTAAAAAATATTTTTAAATTTATTTTAAATAATTAAATACAACTGTTAAATTGTACTGCAGCCAGTTGTTCCAGGGTGAGTTGACTGTGGTGATTTGGTTGTGATAAGTTGGCCATGGTGAATTAGCCATGGCAAGTTGGCCGCAGTGAGTTAGTTATGGCAAGCTGTCCCATTCTGCTGAGGACTATGGGTGTACATTCCGCTGACCGGTTTAGGATGGCCATCTCTCTCTTTCTCTGTAGATATATGTCTTGTGCCAAATGTGTGTAAAGATATGAATGGACACATGAAAGATGGAATACATGAGACTTGCTCATACTAGATCATAGAGATAGAAGAGTGAAGATCTCAGTCTATGCATTATGCTGAAAAACAATGCATGGTGAATTGGCGAATCCTAAGACAATTCAACAAAGGACTGTTCTCAATACAAGAGATACAGGCAGTCCTTGACTTATAACACTTAATTTAGTTCAAAGTTACATCGGGAGTGAAAAAAGTGATGACCATTTTCACACTTATGACTCTCCATGGTCATGTGATCAGAATTTAGATGCTTGGCAACTGACTTATATTAACGATGACTTCAATGTTCCTGGGTCATATGATCGTCTTTTGCGACCACCTGACAAGCAAAGTCAATAGGAAAACCAGATTCACTTAACAGTGTTGTTATTAACTTAACAACTGCAGTGATTCACTTAACAACTGTGGCAAGAAAGATCGTAAAATGGGACAAAACTCACTTAAGTGAAAGTGTGAGAAAACTACCAAACTGAGATGAATCTAACCTGTCAGAAATTATACAAGTGAATGGGATGTGTAGTAAACTCAAAGCTACTGCATATTGTGGATGGTGGTCTTAGTACTTTTGGAACTAAGCCTGGTTAGCTAGACATTGAATTGTATTGTGCTGGTGTGAATGAATGAAGCTGAGACAGAGGGAAGGAGTTAAAGCTTTAAGTTCGGAAAGTGACCAGCAGCAATTGTAACTTGTGCTTGTTTCTAAATTCATCAATGTCTAGATAATAGCAACAAATAGCACTGGTAATATCATCAAGAACACCTTTGTGATAGTGCTAAAAGATCAGGGCCATCTTAACAGCCTATGGGCCCCGGGCAAAGCAGTGTTTTAGTTTTAATAAAAATTCAGTAAAATTAATAAATATGTTTTATATTTATATCATATATCTTATATTTATATGATACAAGGTGCATTGAAGGGTTTATACAGATTAGTATGGGGCCCCTATCCTCATGGGGCCCACAGGCAAGTGTCCATCAGGCCCATGTATTAAGACCACCCTGTAAAAGATTCCTTCAGTAACTATCCCAAGAAGTTTAAAATCCAACAGTATTATCAGCAAGGATAGTTTATTTTTATTAGTGGGTACAGAAAGAAAGAAGATGTAACATTTTTGTTTGTATAAATATTAAAAGAAATAACTTTGAAGCTGATAGAATCATCATCAGCAGCAGCACCAAGTACCAATTGGATCTCACACATATTCCTTGCTTGACTCCAAGGAACCAGCTGATATTCTTTGTTGTGTCATGGTTATGGTATTGGACAGTGGTGGGATTCAAACAATTTAACAACTGGTTCTCTGCCCTAATGATTTCTTCCAACAACCAGTTCACCAACTGCTCAGTTATTTTTATTGAGACTGAGAACCTTATAAGTTTGATTGCGTTGTATCTCCTCATCCTTTGTATACTTTCGTTAATTAGGGAGTCTGTCTGAGATACATTTTGTTGTTCTGGTCTTAAAAATGTTTCATCTACTTTTGCATTTTGCATATCTCCATCAAGGTTATCTTCCTTACTCTCTCCAGAACCTTTCTTGTGGTGTAGGATGACTTTTTAAAAGTGCTGTTTTTGAAATCCATAAAATGTATTGACTTGTACGTACTTTAAAACAAATCTACTTCATGGTAGCAAAATCCACACAATCTCATGTGTGATAAATGTTTTGAAAAGTCAGTGTTCCAGATGATAAGAGAGCAGTCCCCTTCTCCCCTTCAGAAAAAAAGGAAGGGGGGAAGGAAGGAAATGAATTATCTTGTTGAAAATCATTTACTCTCCTAGGGGGAGAAACAAGGTAGCTGCCATGGTTTTTTTTTTTTTTAAAGAGTCAATTTCTGCTGACATGTTCCTGCATAAGGCACAGCGATTAAAAGGACATAGCTGAGAGCCTCTGTCTGAGCCAGAATGACTTGCAGCCAATAAAATCGCAAGGGGAAAAAAAGAGCATGGCTAAGAAATGCTTTGCATCTCCAGCTATGTGGACAAGAGAAAGCCAAAGCAAATGATGTCACTGCATGGAACAGGAATGAAGGCTACTTCCCTCCCCCTGCCCCCCAGAGGTGGAAGAACTTTTGCAGATGTTCCTACAAAAGCCTGACCTTGACAGCCGCCAGAAAGAGGCAGCAGAGAACCAAGACGGGCCCAGAAGGGTTGACTGAATTTACAAAGAGCAATTCTCCTGTTGAAGCAAATAGAAAACTCCCTGACCTGCAGCTTTTCAGCCTTCAAATGGGGGAGATGCTGAATGCTGTGCTGAAAGGAAGACATATCCAATTAATCCCTTCTTTCTGCCACTGCTATTGTGTTCATGTTCTACTAAGAGCAGAGTTATTGAAAAGATACCACCTTTACCTGGGCCCTGTACTATAATTGCTCATTTATTATCTCCACAGGTCATGGGGGCCAAACCACGGTCATCGTCCAAAACTCTTATTATACACCTTACAGTGCAGTTGTGAAAAAAAGTTATATCATTATGTTATAGTCAGAGCAGCCTTCTGCAACTGGGCATCCTCCACATGCACATGCCATGCCTGGGCTGCAAACACGACCACTTACAAACAGTGAAAGATGATACCCACAGAGGGGGAGCTGATGAAATGAACTACAATGAAGCAGCAGTTTTCCAAGGAAAGGAGGAGTGGGGGGGGGGTTAGGAGAAGAGGCAGCCCAGCCCAGAGATGGCTAGGAGTCAGAGGAAGAGATTTAGGGTAGCCAATCCCTAGAATCTCTGAGAGTATATATGTTAGGCTGAGAGGAGTAAAGGTTTAGTCTGGCAAGATTTCGTCTGTTAGGCGTAAGCAAATAAAGAACTGAAGTTTGAATGAATTGTTCTACATTATTCTTGGACTTAGCCTGACACAAACAATTAGAGCTAGCCAGTCTTTAGCAGCTTGTAACACTACGAAATGAAAGAGCATTCATGGAATTTATATCTCATGCTCAGAGGTGGTATTCAGTAGGTTCTGACCAGTTTTGGAGAACTGGTAGTGGAAATTTTGAGTAGTTCAGAGAACCGGTGAATACCATCACTGACTGGCCCCGCCCCCATCTATTCTCTGCCTCCAAAGTCCCAGCTGATTGGGGATGGGGATTTTGCAGTAACCTTTCCCTGTCACACCCAACAAGTCATGCCCACCAAGCCATGCCATGCCCACCAAACCACGCCCACAGAACCGGTAGTAGAAAAATTTGAATCCAACCACCGCTTATGTTCCTGGATAGGACCATGTTACAGAAAGATATATAAAAACAATTAAACATGGTGAAATAGAAGGGTTTTTGTGATTGGAAATCAAATGAAATCAGTGTTTCCAGAGAAGTTAGTTTGGATTTTTAAAGAAAAAATTGTAGGACCGGTAGGACTAAGAATGAATGGGATCAAATAATAAAAAAATGAAAGAAAAAAAACTAAAATGCCCTGGGACTTTACAATTCAAACAGACAAGCACCTGCCACGTAACATGTCAGATTTAACAATTATTGATAAGAAAGACTAAAAATTCAGGATAGTGGACATGGCCATACCCGGAGGGCGCAGAACAGAAGAGAAAGAACTGGAAAAAAATAATGAAATACAAACACCTGCAAATAGAAGTGGAACAACAATTGCAAAAGAAAGCAAAGATACTACCAATAGGAATAGGCACTTTGAGTGCACTCCAAAACAACTTGGTATTGATTGGTATCACTATCAATCAATTCCAAAAAGCATCTTACTTGGAACAGCTTACATTCTTTGACAATACTTTTAGCACTATCAAATATAATCTGTCCTGTCTTGGTCTAACCTGTCTTGTCCTGTCCTGTCCTGTCCTGTCCTGTCCTATCCTATCCTATCCTATCCTATCCTATCCTATCCTATCCTATCCTATCCTATCCTATCCTATCCTATCCTTGGGAAGGACTCAATAGATGGATAAAAATTCTAAAACTAGCCTAAACATCTGGCTGCCTATGCAACCTACCATTATAATAAGCGGATTCTCTAATCTGTTTTTTGCCTGTGGTGTTGGGTTTTTTTTTTTAGTTTCTTATTTTCAAAGAAACATTTTTGCAGTAATTGGCACAGTAGTGTAGCTGCTTAGGAAGTTTGGGGATTCTGTTGCAGAAACTCCCTGGGTTGAAGAGGATGGAGGGGTGAGCACTAAAGGAGGATTCATGCAAGCCATTTCATTTTTGATGTTCACAATTCAATTGCTCCTACTGCTTTCAGGAAGAAGCAAGTTGTAGACTATTATTGATCATTCCCATTCCTAAAAATTTAATGAGAATACCAGGATTCATAGAACCTGATCTAAAACCACCATGACATGGCCCATCTGCAGCAGGTGGCAGCATGGATCCAATCCTGACCATTCCCCCTCCCCACCAAACAAGGCAAGGTTAAGCCTGTTAGTACTTGGATGGGAGACCACCAGAAATTCCACAGTCTTAGGTTAGATTGAGAAGATGGCAATGGAAAACCAGTCCTTATTGTAACAAGAGTCCATCTGTATACTAGACGTTGACTCAAGGGCATCTTTGTTTCTGATCTCTACCTTTCTAGCCTTCCTCTGAACTATTTTCTAATTAATAACATGCCTCTCATAACTGAATATTTTATCCAGTCCACATATTAGTGTTTAATGATGAACTCGTTTTCCAAGTAGAGATGTACATCCAAAGAAATGTCCAAACATCTCGTAGGACCCTGGATTCTTGATGACCATTGAGTGATATTTTGATCAGAGGTAGACAAGACGGCCCTCTTCTATTGTCTCATAAAACCAAAGCAGAATGCCTAGTAAGCAAGGATTCCCAAAGCTGAATTTCAAAAGCTCTGAAAGCTACTGTAGTCCCTACCCATAATCTAGAAATGAACTAGCTATATGTAGTGTAGTTTATGTTCCAATCACTATCTTGGTAGCTTTCATTGATAAGATGCCTTGTGGGACACCCATTTTAAGAAGGTAGAAATCTTAGGAAGAAAAGTTCATATAAAAATAGGATGGGGACTCTTTTGGCCAAAAGATGACTTACTTCTAGGAAGGAAAAAAAAATAAGGGTTTCAACTTTTCCTAAGAAGCAGTTGGCAACTATAAAGTTTTTTCTCTCTGCGGCATAATTCATCAAAGGACCACAGAGCAAGTGTGCCAGCCCATAACAGAGTTAGCTTCTGTGATGTGCTTCAAACTTGCAAAAATTGATGGAGAAGGAGGAGGAAAAGGAAGGGGGAGCAGAGCAGGAGAGAGAGAGAGGGCAGAAAAGAAAGAAAAGCTAAGTGGGAATAGAGGGAGGAAGAGTTCAATCAGATTTGTAAAGGGCATAATTTACAAAATCCATCACATATTTTACTAGGCTGGGATTTACGGATTAGCCTGTAATACTTAGGTGGCTTTTTGTAATAAAAACTGAAGCTGTGGCAGTCTTGGGAAAGCAAAAAGGGATGAAAAGAACGTCAGCCTTTCTATCTTGCTTTCATTTTCCCAGCATTTTTTTCCACCCTGATCTAGGCTGTGCCATTAATCTGGGCTTTATCTGCCTATGGAGAAGGATTGAGCTCTTTATTGGATTTTTGTCAAGAATAAAAGATTTAGTTTGGGATATTGTGGAAACGATTTCTGTGGTATTACGCCATGTAATAAATGAAACAGCAGGGATCAATTCCTTTTTTCCCCCAGTATGTTCAACAGGAGTTTGAAATATGCTGTACAATTATTGCTTATTGAGAGAGAGGCGTACATATATGAACATGCATTCCCTGAATTAGGGCAGATAACGATCAGAGCTGCCATATTTGATCACAGCCAGTCTGACTGCATTCCAACATTCTGCTTCAAATCATGAGTTGTTGTGGATGCCTGAAATTCAAATGGAACTGCATGGTATATATAGAATACTTCATTGTCTGAGAAAATTGTGCTTTGAATCATCTCCCAAATATGGACATTCCAAATATGTGCACAATTACCTGTCCATGGCTGAAGATGGTCTCACTGACTAAAAATGTTTCACTCTCTCCACAAAAACGCAGTGCTCCTAAAATATTGTTCATCTGTTTGTCCCAGACATCACAATTAGGAGCCACTGCAAAACATCTAATCCAGACTGATGATAAAAAAATTAGAATTTCTTGCAATTTAAAAATCAAAGATCTAGAATATAGGCCAGCTTTTCCATTACTAATGTCTTCCATATACTGAATATTATATGGAAGATTGTAACTTGGAACAAAAGACAAGTAAATGCTAAAGGACATGAATTTACACATGAAATTATATGAAACTAAGGGAACAGGGAAAGATTTAGTAGATCTGAATGAATGTGGCTTGATCTTCTGGAATAGAATTCATGAATGCATGTAGAGAAATATAGATTTAATTTTGAACTGAATGATTGAAGTATGAATTGATGTTATCTAGACTGTTGTGAGTACGCATGCTCCTTTAAAATAGTAATAATGAAAAAATCAAGGATAAGCTTTTGGGAAAATTCTACAACATTCTGAATGAATGTGATCCATGGGAAAATTATTCTGTTAGGTAAAAAGAAAGGAAGGATGGTGTCACAGGATATATTCCAAAGGTTTGATTGAAGAAGACAATGCAAAATAGCATTACAGTTTCCTTCCTCCCCATTTTAATTTAAGCTACTGATAAAACACATAACAGAAGAACTTTCAATTCCAGCTAACCTTCACAAATTGAATTTACAGCTTCAAATTGCTCTGCATATCAATGGAAACTGTTTCACCCTTCTATTTTCTTATGAAATAAATACAAAAAAAAAAACATGAGAACAATTTTCTGCACCCCACTTTTCAGCTCTGGTCAACTTTAAGCAAGTTATATACAGATATGATCCAAACTGAACCTATTTGCATTCTATTCCAAAAATTTCCCTGCACATTTCCTTAATTCTAGAGTTAAGAAAGAGTTTATAGGTATTAGTGGCAAATTTTCCCTCTTCTCTTTTTCTTTCAGGCAGAAGATAGCCTTGACAAATAAAACCTTTGATCTTCCTTCTTTTGCTATCTTCAACCATTGAGAGCCATCTGCAATGGGTACATTCTCCCTTTCATCTTCAGCATTTTTCTCATTAATTGTGTCCTCAAATGCATCATGGAATTTAGATTACTCTAGAGAAATATCTGAACTGACCGTTTAAGCGGTCCCTATCTTGTGCTCATGCTGGATTGACTCTTAAGTGGCTTGGAGAAAATCTTGCCCAAACCGAGATACAGTTTGCAACATATTAAGTGTGAACTGCAGGCTACCATATCTTCCTACGTCCCTTCCCAATGTGCCATCCCATCTTTTCCTTCCAGAAAATTGATTACAGTTTGTTTTCGTTTCTGCAGGTGAACTTTCTGGATAGATACAGTACACATCCATTTTTGTTTGTGTGTAATGGTGTAACGTGCAAAGTTAAGTTAAAATTAAAATATAGATGTGCTCAAGGAATGTAGGCTACGTGGAAGTGAAACAAGAAAATAAAATCATAGTTAAAAATCAGATTATTTTTGCTCAGCTTTTGAAGCAGCAGTGGTTTATTACAGTATGTCAACCTACTACTGCTAAATATAAGCCAGCTTCTCTGGTTACCAGTTGACTTCCTGGTACAAATCAATATCCATTCTAACTCCCTATATATCTTAGGATATCAATGGAATCTCAACAGTTTTGCTTGTCCAGTAAGATCTGGAAGGGAAGGATCTGGATGGTAAGGTCCCATAGATAAGTGGACTTTATCATCAAGGTCTATGAGAAGAAGACTTGCTCACTATTTCTTTGGAACAGCATTTTGTCTGAAATTAAACTGTCGCCAACTTTGCTGGAGTTTAAGAAAGCAATTAAACCTGACTGTTCTGGTAGACCTTTGGGAACTGAAATGATTAGATTCCCTCCTTCAAAAAGGTTAGGAAGTATATATGAAGTTTGGATCATTGTTCTTGGCATTGTATGACAAACCATTGTTTTGTTCTATTATATTTATCACTTTGAACTTTTTACTGTAAATTGGGAATAAAGGCCATTTAGAATCAGTTGCAAATTGAAGTGGTCTAAAAGCCTTAAGTGTATAATTTAATTAAATAAATAACAGAAAAAGTTTAAAAAATGTCTGAGAAAGGTAACAGAGTGTCTATAAGAAAGGTTTTCAATACACTTAAAGGTTATTTCACATTTGGATTATATATATATTTTTTTAAAAATCTTTTGCGTAAAACACAACAGTGCTCACTGATTGATGCAAGGAGGGGCATTTGAAGAAGACATCAACTGTTGGATATTCTTGTTACACTCAATCAAACACTCCCCTTTGGCTCAATCTTCAAAACAAAAAAGGTTGAAAGCGGTTCAAACTGTTATTGATTCAGAATGATAATGCTTTAGCGCATCCTGCCCCTGAATAGTTCGCAATTCAAGATAACTTGAAGAAGATGGATATGACTAGCTGCAGCTCTCAACTTGCTCGGATGCAGGATTGAATTCTGTGAAGGTTACGTGAAGTGATGATAAAGCAGGGTGCAAAGGTTTCCCTTCCATTTTTCACACATTCCAAATATTAAGAGAAAATTTCAGTCAGCGGATCATTTAAGAGAAAGCAAAATTCATCCATTTCCTGTGGTGAAGATTACAAAATCAGTAAGATTAGCATCTTGGGTATAGGATTAATAACACTCAACAGCATTGTCCAAAATCACATGCTTGTACTGAGACATTTTTTAGTTTTCTCTGCAGCCTATAGTATGAAAGCAATTTATGTACATGCATATCCATTTTTGACTGATTTATGGTTTGTGGGGCCAATCAATGGAATACCAAATTAATTACTTCAGACACCACGTGAATTCAAATTAAATCTTCCTCAAGTCTTCAAAACACCACCATTTTCCCAAAGTTAAGGATCTTTCATTTTATTTGCAGGACTTTCCCCAATATTGTTTCTGTATTTTTCCCCCTTTTCTTCACATCTGTAAAGCATGATAAATAAACTTACGGACAGTATATTTAAAAATTCAAAACAGGAAAGATGTTTTATGCTTTGTATCCACCCAGAGTTATTTAATTAAGATGGCGTGCAAAGTAAATAAAAATTATACAAATAAGCAAATGAATGGATGGATGGATGGATGGATTTATTCCTGTTTACAATAACTTAGAATGTAGTTCTATAGCATTTACATCCATCTGTCACCGACAGGCTTATTCCCACTGTAGAGTTTAAAATAAATTTGTTCATTTACCATCTACATTAGAATGTGTAATTTTTGGAACATTTATTGGTGGCTAAATACTTATGGACGTTTTGCATACAAAATGAAAAAAAATGAAGTTGTGATTTATGGTTTTGATGATTAGACTATAGAAAGTAGAGTGTCATGATGTAGCCTTAAATAGGTTAAATATAATGGAACTTTTAATTGCTGTAAAGATGATCAGGAGTCACTTTATATCTTCTTTTTTATACTTTCCCCCTTTTGTTTACTTTTATCATACTTTTTCTTTGCTTTTTATTTCTTTCTTCCTTTCTCTTTCTCTTTCTCCTTTCTCATTGTGTTTTACTTTGTATTAGCTCTTAATGTTGTTATCTTCCCCCTCCCTCTCTCTCACACACACACTTGCGAACAGCCATACTGGTTGCTCTTCAAAGCATGCTATTGAACACAAATTGAAAATAAGATGAATTAAAGTTGTGTTTGGATTTAAAACATGTATTCATATAGGGAATGGGTTCATATATTCAATAGGCAGATTTGGTGATATAATAGAATCACAAACAAATATGCTTACTATCACAAGGGCGACAGCCCGCTGAAATGAAAGCTAATGTTTGTACATAAGATTTTGTAATCTGGGATATATTTTATGATCTGTGTCCTTAAAAGTCTGTTTGCCAACATCATCACCTTTACAATCTCTTTCTAGGCAATTAATCTTACTTCTCAGAGCACTTGGTAAATTATTTTCCTTAGAAAATATGAAAGGTGGACCTACAAAGGACCTTTACACCAGCTACTTATAGGTATTAAAGAAAATATTTATTAATCACACATATTTAGAAAGATTTAAACAAAAAACTGTTTTAAAAGGAGTTAAAATTCCTCCCCCCTCCCACCCCAGTGTTTTAACAATTTTTTGAGTTAAAGATACAAAATACAAAAGTAAATGGAAAAGCAGTGGGGGGGAAAGGTAGGGGGAGAAAAGTTAGGAAAGGTTGGGAAAAAGAAAAAGAATTGACTTCCGGCTCTCTCTTTTAAAGTAAATATAAGAAACTGAAGATCTGTTCCAATGCTCATTGCCTGTAACTCTCTCCAGGGGTGATGATTGGCTTTCAATATGTGTGTCTTCAGTTTGGGGATTGCTTCCTTTTTTCTAGACATGCAGCAGACAGATTTATTAGAATTTAGCTACACAGACAAACTGTAGATAATAGCTTATAAAGACAAAGTTTGTTCCTATAAAGTTCACTAAATGTGATGCAGGAAATGGTGCTGGGTTTATGATTTCTATCACTCTCTAACATTGGATTGGCTTTGTGGGGAAGGGGCATTATGCAATGGCTCTTGTCTTCCTGGCCAAATTCCAGCTCCTTTAGGCAGGTGGAAACAATTACATTCATAGTGAGGGGAAGGAAGATGGTTACTTAGAGGGGCTGCAGATCAGACTTTTAAAGTTTATTTATTAGCTTCAGGTTGCCCACCCTGTGAGGCAGATTGCCATGTCCATTTCCAGGCAGCTAGGACTGGCTTGAACATATATTCACAATGCTTGAGAAAATATATCTTCCAAACATTTTCATTGCACTTGAAAACGCTTGTTTCTTTTCATTGTCAATTGAGATAAAAAAAAACAAAACATTTTGATATTCCATTTGGCCAATCATACATTTCTGGAACAATTCATATCCAAAGCTCATCAAAGCTAAGCATTGACTGATTGGACAATTTTGAACATATTGTCTAGTCTAAATATGTAGGCCAATGTTCTTTATGTCGAGACCTGGCTACTCTCCTGTTAGCCTTGCAAGCAAGAAGCACAACCAGGAGTAATTACTCTATCTTTATTGTAAGGTTACATCAACAGAATCTTGCAAGGCTGAAAGTATTTCTCCCCCACTCTTTTTTTATTCTCCAGAAAATTATGGAAAGTCCCTTCTGAAATGTTTTCCATGCCATTTCCCCCCACCCTGGGCTGAGACATCTTTATCTGTTGGTTGTCCAGCCTATGGCTCTCTTTCCGGCCTTCCCAGGTGATCCCCACATATCATTACAATCCAAGTATGAAAGTACTTGGTGTCAAGTAGAAATTGCATCCTCTAGTAAATTGTTCTATCTAGCTTCTCTAATTTAGCTTGCCTCTCCAAATCAGCTTTGCAAATGCCTGTCTTAAAAAGTTCTACATTCATTGGCCTCCACTTCAAAGGTGGGTTTCTGCTGGTTTGCCCTGGTTTGGGCGAACCGGTAGTGGGGGCGGCGGGAGGCTCCGCCCACCCACCCAGAAACTTCTGCACATGCACACACATGCACGAGCAAACCAGTAGTAAAATAAATTGAAACCCAGCACTGCTCCACTTCCATTGAAGAGAAGCCTCTCAGAGCAGCCTTTTCTGATGTATGGCTGTGGCCACCCATCCAGAGCGAGATAAATAAACTTTGCTGGCTGGTGAAGAACAACCAATGCTATCCTCCTCCTCCTCCTCCAAGCCACAGTGCATTATGCTCAAGGTCAACTAAGTTATTGTGGCACAGAAATGGAGCAATAAAAATATAGCAACAATACATTAAATAACTCCCTGATGTAGGCTCCTATCTGACACTCCAAATTTATTGCTGCTACTACAGCTTATCTTGGTCAACAAAAAGCTTTGCCTTTGTAGCATCTTGAAGGCCGTGACTATTACTACACAGTCTGAAAGCCACCAACATTTCATAAATGAAAACAAGGATGCAGGCCTCTTAAATTCCTTATTTTAAGACCAAGAACCTATTACTATGTACTGTGGGACTCAAAGGACTTAAACCTCACTGTCTCTCTGAATAGTGTATCCTCTGCTGATTTAAAAGCCAGGAGGGCTTTTGTTCTTTTGAGGAAAGTAGTGGTGGAGTAGGAAAGAATGCCCTACTTACAGTTATCAATAGTTCAAAAAAGGTAGCTGAGCAATTGCAGTTGTATGAAAATGCCTGCTCTGCACTCCATGGGTTTAGTATCCCTAAGCAGCACACACGTGCATGCACACACACACACACACACACGGTTTCAGAGAATAGATGTGCCCATCTCCCCCCTCTCAAATTTGTATTTTAACAGCTGAAAATCCAAGAGGGGGATTCTGAAATCCACAATTATGGCAGCTCATGCTGATAAACTTTAAAACAAACAACAACAGTAACAAACTCTTTTGGCAGGCAAATGTACAGCTGAAATTAGGGCAGGGCAGAAAATAAAAATTTGGCATATTCCCTGGTTTAAAAAAACAACAACCGGAGTGCCACGCAGCAAACTCTTTGAAATTCCAAGCGTAGCCATCGCCTGATAATGGCTACGAAAATACAATCTTAACGGAATTTTCCAGCTAAAAGAAAACCTATCCTTTTGCATTTTACCTGCTTTATTGCTTTGTTTTTTTTTCCCTGAGCTGTTTTCAAACAGCCCATTAATGCCAAGGTGGAACTGGGTCGGTTGTATTTCTCTGCAGGCTGGTCGGTTCCCCCATAATTAGGTCTGAGGTAAGGCGATTTAGAAGAAACTTAAGCAATAGATTTTCTAATCCTAGTCTGAAAGGGAAATAAGCTTCTGGTTCTACACCTTCATATTGTTTCTGTCTTTCTTTTTGTGTGGAATTAGCAGCAGTAACTAACGTCAAAAAGTCCCTGGGTCGGAATGAGTTTCTTCTTCCTGCCTCTGAGTTAAGGGAAATTTTTTGTTCCCTTCAGTGGTGAAACCAGAGGTGAAATTCAGCAGGTTCTGACCGGTTCTGGAAAACCGGTAGTGGAAATTTTGAATAGTTTGGAGAACCGGTAAATACCATCTCTGACTAGCCCCACTCCCATCTATTCTCTGCCTCCCGAGTCCCAGCTGATCAGGAGGGAATGGGGATTTTGCAATATCCTTCCCCTGGAGTGGGGAGGAATGGAGATTTTACAGTATTCTTCCCCTGCCATGGCCACCAAGCCACACCCAGAGAACCGGTGGTAAAACATTTTCAATCCCACCACTGGGTCAAACCCTGGTGCAATCTTCCCGAACAAGTTTTTCAAAGAATGAAAAGGAACCAAATACAGCAAAGCAATGATATATTTTTAAAAAATCAATAAGCAAATACAGGATAATAAATAGCTGGGCTTCGAAAAAAAGAGAGAAGAAAACTTGGGTTCAAACCCCCCTTAGACCTGAAAATCCTCCCTGAAAAAAATGATTCAGTGGCAGCTCTTCTTTCTCCGCCTATTCTGTATATTTTGAGGATAAAATTCACGTTTATCATTTTGAGGTCCTGTGAGAAAAGGCAAGACATAAACATGATAAAATAGTGGCGGGCTTCTGGATTGCTGCAGATGAATATTGGGTAACAATACAAAAGCAAAAATAACAAAACCAAATAAATAACAGTATGGGTGACAGCATTTATTATCCTATGCATTTCAGATGATTTCTTTATGAAGGAGAATGGTAACCAAATAGAAGTTACAACACCAACACATTTACACACACACACAAACACACACACACACAAACAAACAAACACACACACACACACACACACAGAGTACCTAATGCCCTTACGACATTTGTAATCCTTTACAAATGTAAATATTACTTATAGGCAACATTATATCATGGTTGCCAATTAAAATAAATGATTAATATTAAATACCAGGCGCACACTATCATGTAAAATATCAACCCAAAGTCTTGCTTCCTTAAGTGAATAGGTATGTACTGTTATTTATTTTGCTAACGTTAAACTCTTGAGTTTTATAAGGATCATCTCATTTAATTATTGCTATTTCTGAAAAACAAAGTTTCTTTAAAGTTCATCTCAACTCCCATGGCTTCAGGGTTACATTCATGCAGTTTATAGGAGACAGCATGAAAGTAGTTTGCCATGGCCTTCTTCCATTACATATTTCTGACTCTCTAATTTTAATACAGTGTGTGGATGACCTTGAGGAAAGCAGGGAAGAGATGCTAGCTACTAAACAATCAAGACAAGCGACTCAGGAGCTCCCAATGGTTTAATAGTCAGAGAAAGAAACTTTGGAAGGACAAACACACACACACACACACACACACACACACACACACAGAGACCACTCTCATGGATCAAGCAGTTAAAAATGGTGGCAGCAATTTTGTTCTTTCAGACTTGTAAGATTCTTCTAATGTGGCCTTTCATTGTGTCATTTTTGTGTTATTCTTAAAGCATTACTAAGTGATTAGGCACAAAGTCAATTGGGTGACTTTGGACCAGTCCCTAGCAAGTAGTAACTTTTTAACCAAATCAACAGTTGATTTATGTCATATGCTTAATCAATCTCAATCAATGAATCAATCAGCTCTAGCCAGTAGGCAAGGGAAAACCACTTCTGAAAGCTCACCAAGAAAACTACAGATATTTGTCCAGGCACTTGCCAAGAATCAAGATTCACTTGAAGGCAACATGACAAACAAATAAATGAATATCAAATCTATAATCCAAGGACTTCTTGTTGGTCTCCCTGCTTAGATTGCTGAGATCATCCAAGACCAGCTAGGCAACTGGGCAGAAAGGAAAGGAACACTGCAAATTATTCCATTCCCTAATGACCAAAGCAATGTAAATCCCACTGAACTTTCTTGAAAGCAATAATGCAATACTCCAAATATGGGGAATTTTTTTGTGCAAGGAAATGCATAAAGCTTACATGGTTATGTTTTGGGTTGGGGAAACAGAGTTGGAATTGTACAAGATCTTCATGGGGCACTTGACACAGATCAGGCACTTAAAAAGAGATCTCGGGTCTCAATTCGTGCAGAAGTTAAGGATAACCAATGTGAGGGTCATGTTGAGTTTGTTGTTACTGTTATTGGTGATAACAGTAACTCTTGGTTTATTGAGTCTGTCTAGAGCGAAGTGGACTGGACTGGACTGGACTGGAATAGAAGAGAAGAGAAGTTGTAAGGGATCTTGGAGGTCTTCTATATCATAAGCTTGAAGACTACCAAAATGAATTATGGTATTTACATTCTTCCAGAACTATTTATAAATAATTTCCCAACATACTTGAATACATAATTTTTGCAAACAGTTGTTCGCTGTCTCCAAAAATGGGGATGATTTAATATTTTTCAGGCCGAGAATCATACTTGGCTTAGCTTGTGAGTGATATCTGATAAGGAGGACAATGGGAGAATTAAAAAAAAAAGAGTGTGGAGGGCAGGGCCATTCAATTAATTTGTGTTAATAAATTAACTAATATAATAGTACTCCTTGACTTAGAACCATTCATTTAGTGATTGTCCAAAGCTACAACAGCACTGAAAAAAGTTACTTACACTGATCACAATATCCTCATGGGCATGTGATCAAACAACCTCCTTGCTTAGCAACAGGAATTCTGGTCCAATTGTGGTTGTAAGTTGAGGTTTACGTGTGTTTCTTTTTGGTCATATTAAAAGATTTGGATGGTTTTGGATGCCTTGTGGAGACTCACTGTTGTTCTGACCTAGGCTTCCTGAGAAAGCATAAATCACAATCTTAGTCCCAAAAAATCTTATTTTATTTATATGGCTGTGAATTATGGTCATTCACAGGCCGCAATGCTTCACAAACAGTCTGTGAAGATTCCGACAGATGTCTGCTCGAGTTGCCACAGTCTTTCAGGGGAATGTTGATAAACACCCACCTCATTTTCCTTGAAATGCTGCTAGAGACCTAATTGCCAAATGCAGAGCAAAACCAAACTTAGCACAGAGTCAAACAGAACTTTTCAAAATGTGAACTGACCAGAGGAACTAATTGCTTCCTGCTTTTGCTCTTCTTTTATGTCTTATGGGAGGGGCCAATCATCTCCAAGTCTTACTCCCGAGTTGCTCCTTTTGTCTTAATTGTTCTTGCCTTCTGGCAACTGTGCACATGCGTACACTAGGAACAGGCTCGCTGATGTCTGACTCTGGAGGCTCCAGAGGAAGCACATAACTCCCAGATGGCCCTGGCCTCCTCTCTGCCTCCAATGCACAGCCCTCTTCCGGGCCTTCCCCAGACTCCACAACTGGGCCATGTTCTTCCCTCAAACTCCTCACTGTCCAACTCTGCAGGCCACTGGTGGACCACAAAAGGTGTCTCAGATTTATCTCTCTTCTTCCAAATTTCTGAAGGAACCCCTGCTTGTTTGTGCTTCACTACTACCAAAGATCAGTTTGGATAATGGATCCTGATAACTGAATTGAAAACCTCCTAGAGCTTTTCACATTATTGAAAAGTTCCTGTTTTTGAGAAAAATATCACCTGAAGGTATATTTCAACCAATATAAGATACAAAGCCTAGATTCTGTGGGAGAGATGATCCACTTGCGAACAAGTTGTAAACTGGTTCTACTCTTGTCTGTTGATAAAATGACAGATCATGTAATATTAATAGATGCACCAGTTTATCAGTTTAATACATTTTAAGGCATTGGCAAATGCACAAGATTAATACAGCTAAAGTTGTGAAATTCTGTCCAATTAAGAAAAAATATTATTTAATTGTGGGAAGGATTAAAATATCCATATTTCTTTTTTAAAAAAATAGTAAAAATAAACCTCCAGATCCAAGTTTGCCCTCACTGATTAATCTTCTCCAGAAATAATCTGCAGTATTAATTTACAGATTGAACCAATTACACTAACGAAGGCATTGACAAAGTAGCAGTCAAAGCTAAGATGTTATCAGTGCTATGAACATACATTAGAAGAAGGGCTTTGAATCTTGGATGAACTGGTCTCTCTGCTGGTCATTAGAGCAGCCTCACATTTTTCAGGCTTCCATGAGAAGGCTATTTTAAGGAAGAAACTCATGGAAATGATCCCTTATGGCCGTACATCATTGTTTTAAGCTGATGTGGAAGTGTGAAACTGGGGAGTTGCTTTAAGGCACTATCTAATAGCTACATTCTTGCGACACAGTGGCTCAGTGGTTAAGACTCCGAGCTTGTCGCTCAGAAAGGTGAGCAGTTTGGTGGTTGGAATCCCTAGCGCCATGTAACGGGGTGAGCTCCCATTACTTGTCCCAGCTTCTGCCAACCTAGCATGTAAAAGCATGTAAAGCATTTAAAAATGCCTGTAGAAAAATAGGAAACACCTTTGGTGGGAAGGTAACAGCATTCCAGGTGTCTTTGGCGTTTACTCATGCTGGCCACATGACCATGGAGACATCTTCAGACAGTGCTAGCTCTTTTGCTTTGAAACAGAGATGAGCATTGCCCCCTAGAGTCGGTACATATGTATGAGGGGAACCTTTACCTAATAGCTACATCCCTTAGAAATGTCTACAATCTTCTTAGCTTCAGTATCCTGAAGGAGACTCCTCACCAGTCAGATAAAGTCACATGTTAGGTCACAGAGAGCCCTTTCCTAGATCAGATTAGAGTCTTTCTAGCATTCTCTTTCTACAATGGTCATCCAGATGCACACAGGAAGGCTATAGTTAGAGATGAACTCAATAGCATCCTCTTGCATTTGTTCCCTAATGTCTGATGATGATATTGTATAAAGTATTTCCAGCTGCAAGACACACCTCTGATATTGCCACATACTGCCCAGAAGAGAGGAAACTTGGCACTCCAGTGAAGTCAATCGGCCAAGCTTGCCAACAGATCGTGCCAAGTCTCCTGCATCCTGACAAGCCACTAAATGGTAGCAGCAAAGGACATCACCCATGAGGACAAGTAAAGGCAATTTCTTGCAAGCCATGCACAGAAGAGGTCAAGCATTGCCAATGGATCCTACCTGGCCTACTATCTCTCCAAAACCAGGGTTGAGAAGTCTTTCCCAGAGGAGCCAAGTTTGCCAAATGTATGTGCCAACCTTTCTGGCAGTCCACAAAGCCCATTGATCAAAAGCAGCAAAGCTAATCAACCCAAAAGGGAAAATATGGACCAACCAACTGAATGCCATGCCATGCCTGGCACTCTAAAAAAGTATAAGAAAGGTGTTTTTTTTTTTTTTAAGAAAAAATGCTTTTCCTAAAATCAATTATTTTAAAATTGGAGCAAGACACATTGGTTCACAATGTGTAGACTCTTTCTTGGATTATTTGCAAACTGCCGTGCTAGTTCCCCACTGCTGTAGGTCCCTTAAATGAGATGCAGTTGATATTTCAAGAACATTATCAATCCTTAATGGCAGTGGTGTTCTGGTAAATGACTATGAACTGGATCTGTCGGCTCCATTGCTGATGCCGCCCGCTGGGCATAGTAGCTCAGCTCTGCTCTCAAATTGGTTTGCAAAATTTCAGAAAAAAATTAACATCTGCTTTTGTGAGTCAGTACAAGCCAGCTCCGGCATAGCACTTGCCTAAAGGTCTCTAGTTGAAAGTTGGCAGGGTAGTGTCCTCTAAAATGTCTGTTATTTCTGCAATTTTCAACCCATTTTGCCCAAAAGTGAAGCAGCTGAAAGCATTTTGAGGCTCCCTGTATTATTGCCTATTAGATGAATCTTTTCTAAATTGAATCTTCAATGTTAAAGTGGCTCTAATTCAATTAGTTTGCCCTTAAATATTGAAGCATGGATGTGAATCACATTGTGGATGTGCTTTGTATCTCTGCTTTGGATTGAATTAGATTGATTTACCCTGACCAGCTATGATGGGGCTAAGCCGCAAAGCAAACTAGCAGAGTACAACAAATAAAACAAAACAGAGATACCATGGAGGGCGGCCACCCTCCTGTTCTGAAAAGGTATAAAAGTTTGGGGCAGGATGCTTCTAAAGAGGGAGATTCACAGTTAACAACGCTGATGCCAAATTGATCAAATATGCATCATTGCATCATAACACAAGCTCTGCTTTTACGTACTTGCTTGCAATGTCACACTCATGCATATATAACAATAGCACTTAGACTTTTACACCACTTCATACTGCTTTTACAGGCCGCTCCAAGCAGTTTATAGAGTCAGCATATTGCTCCCAACAATCTGGGGCCTCATATATGGGTTTGTCTTGCAACGGCACCCAAGCATTTCATCACTTGCCACCCTCCATACTTGCTGCTTCTGTTAGCCTGCAAATAATTCACCCATTGATGGGGAGCTTAAATCTCCCCCAATCATATAGAATTTAAAAGTAAGGTTTGACCTAGGAGTGGCTGTGGAATTGCTTTGTTTCAGCTGTATTCACAGTGCCATGTTGATCCATTCCTTGTGTTGGTAAGATCAGTACATAAAAAGAAAAGTCCATTAGCACAAGAAAGAACAAAAATAAGCATTGAATTTGGGGAAAGATTAGAAGGGCTTGAGGAGGGAATAAAGGGCAACTATTTTCCCAACCTCCACCCTTCTGAATACCGAATAACAGAGTTGGAAGCCACTTTGGAGGTCTTCTAGTTCAATCCCCTGCCCAAGCATGAGACTCTCTACCAGTGGTGGGATTCAAATTTTTTTACTACCGGTTCTATGGGCATGGCTTGGTGGGTGTGATGTGGCTTAGTGGGCATGGCAGGGGAAGAATACTGTAAAATCTCCATTCCCGCCCCGCTCCAGGGAAAGGTTACTGCAAAATCCCCATTCCCTCCTGATCAGCTGAGACTCAAGAGGCAGAGAATAGATGGGGGCGGGGCCAGTCAGAGGTAGTATTTACCGATTCTCTGAACTACTCAAAATGTCTACTACCGGTTCTCCCACGCTGGTCAGAACCTGCTGAATACCAACTCTGCTCTCTACCATTCCAGACAAGTGGCTGTCCAATCTCTTATTGAAAACCTCCAGTGATGGAGCATCCACAACTTCTGCAGGCAAGCCATTCCACTGATTCGTTGTTCTATTTTCCCCCAAAAATGAAAGGGGGTGGGGGAAAATTAGAAGGAACACCAAGGAAATCTTTACTTTAAGAATAGGAAAGTGCTAAGACCACAATGCTCACCTCCAGTTACCCTTATATTGGGCAAAAGGTTTTTTTGAGAGGTCCTTGGTACTCTCTGAGTTGATTGCTTTTATGGAGATGTTTCATTACCCAAACTAGGTAGCATCATCAGGTTAAGGTTTTCTATGAACTTGTATCAAGAAGACTGTTACTTAGAACATCAGAGCATTACACTTCTAATAGATGGATGCTAAGCACTTCCAAGGCTAACTTTCCAATGTTAGAACAAGCCCCCCCCTTGTTCCCCATCCCACCTCCCAGAAGGATGCACAGGTAAGGACAATTCACTTTTCAAGTTGCTTCTAGGCATGTTCATTGCTGCCTTTCTCTCTCCCTCCTCCCCACCCCCCTCAGGTTGGTGAATCTGCTTTTGACTAAGCCTCAAAGGATGTAGCTGTTCTATTAGCAGGTTTCCCTTGTCTTCACCTGTTTCTTTTTTAAAATCTTGTCAAATAGACACAATTAAAAGAACCTCAGTTTCTGAAGCTTAGAGTTCCATTTGTGGCAGAAATTAAAAACAATTAAAATAAATTTAATTAGAAAATGTAATCATTGTCTGACTAAATTACACTTTCACGTTTAAGAAAGTTAACCAGACTAATGGTGATGGGAGCTAGATTTAGTGTGATTGTGTATGTTTGTGTGTGTGTGTGTGTATGTGTGTGTGTGTATACACACACACACACACACACAGACAGAGAACATTGCTTGTCTTGAAAGAGCAAAGTGAATTTAAAGCAGTAAATAAGGATATAAAAAGGTATGCTGCATATTTTTTTTCCTGTTTTTCCCAAAAAATCTGTTTTGTGCAGACATGGTAGAAGGAGAGGATATTCTGGGTGACACAGTGGTTAGAATGCAGTACTGCAGGCTACTTCTGCTGCCTGCTGGCTGCCTGCAGTTTAGCAGTTTGAGTCTCACTGGCTCATGGTTGACTCAGCCTTCCATGCTTCCGATGTCAGTAAAATGAGAACCCAGATTGTTGAGGGACAATATGCTGACTCTGTAAACCACTTATAGAGGGCTGTAAAGCACTATGAAGCAGTATGTAAATCTAAGTGCTATTGCAATTTTTTTTGCCCTCACTGGCTTTAAGATTTCCAGACATTTTACATTTCTAATGGCTAGTCTCATCACAGAAGATAAGAGCTGGGAAAATGAAGTCCAAGACAATGAGAAGATAAAACTTATGTCAATTGCAATAAGCCAAATTCATCACTCAGGTTAATGTCAGAGAGCTCCATCCTGGCATTCCATAGATGGAACTGGAAAAATCAGGGATTTTCTGTCTGATTCTCACAAGCAGTGGACCAGATTCAGTAGATCTAGGTTTCCACTTTCACAGGTCTACCCGGATGAAGCTCTATACATCCCTATTGCAGAACCAACTCTTGAATTTCACACTATATTTACCGTCCTTCTTCTAAGCATGATGAGAAAGGGAAACAAAATCCATGCCATGTTTGTCTTTCTTTAATTGCCTTTCTCCTGCAAACGTTGGGTCATTTCAATATTCTTTGTCACACGGTAAATGCTTTAATAGCAGAGGAACAAAAAGGGTAAGACTTACGGTTATCATGGAATGCAGAACTGCCTTTTGTTCTAATAAATGGAATCCATGCCACAGGTTTTTTGACTTTGTTATTCTTTTTTTTTTTTAAAAAAACACATCTACAATGAAATTCCCCAACTCAGCATGAAATCAAAGCATAGTTGCATATAACTGAACATCTTCTTACCAGGTTATCCTGATGAGTCCAATTATATAGGGAGTGGATTTTCAATAATAAATGCCTACAACTTATACCATTCATGAAGGGAAGACGTAGCTATGGGATGGATGAAAAACAACCTCCATTGGAATATTTTTATCAAGTTACTATATTTGCACCTCTTCAACATACAGTTTTGAGGAGAATTTGAATGCACATCTGTGATGAAATCTGCATTTTTATCCATTTTGTAGTGCAGCTTGCAACTTAAAAATGGATGCAAAAGTGCAAAGATAGGATACAGACATGCACATTATCTAGCAGCATGCATTGTAAAACAAAACATTAGAGGAAGTTAGCAACATATTTACTAAAGTTTGCACTTTCACAAAAACAAGAAACCAAGTAAACAATGCCTCCCATTTGCAATAACTAAAAAATATAGGGCAAGGGAGGCCTAGGGTTTTATGGCTCAGATAACCAAGGAGATTTTTGTTATTCCCTACAGTTAGGGCTACCTGATCTTGTCGGCAAAAAATAAAAAATAAAAAATACTGAGAACCATTAGATGGCACTAAAAGCTATCAGGTTGCTGCCATCTAATGGTCATCCAGATTTTTGCAGCCCTATCTGAAGCTAACTTCAGCAAAATGGCATCCAGCAGATTACATCCATCCATTTTCAACTCAGCAGTTCTGAAGGGAGGAAACTTACAATCTGTAATTTGTCCGATTAATATTCTTCTGCAACTAAGTATGTGCCATTGATTCTTACATTGCTCTTGGGATGCAATCAAACAGGTGTTGCCCATTAATGAGCATGGCACAGTTAACGCTTTGGAGGTGCCAAACCATTAGTAGTCTGACACTTAGCTCTGACTTTGATGGATGCAATGCAGCTGAAGCAGAAAGGATCAAGCACTGCACCTGTTGCCAGTCTCTTTGCACACCAAGCACAAGACAGCACCAGCATGAATGATGGCGGATGGATTTGTGTAGGCCCTGATGTTCAATCATGGCTGAGTTTTTAACTCTTTGATTATAATGCCATCAAGAGCCACCCTGTCAAGAGGATTCTCTGCTGTGAAATTCATTGGGCTGTTGTTGTTGTTGTTTAGTACTTTGGTATAGGATCCATACAGATTTCTTGCCATAACTGCACCACACTGCAGCTTAATGCTCTCCATCTATGTAAGATCAGCTAGAGATATCCCAGCAAGAAATCCTTTGGAAGCAGCAGAGTCTTTCCATATCCCAAGGTAGTGGAGGCAGCGGGAAGAAAAATGTCTACTCTATTTCTCCTTCCTCTGCATTGTAGCAACCCTTCATCCCCAAGTGCCTCAGCTTTTTACTCCTTCCTTCGGCATCTGCTGCCTCAGCTCAAATGGAGTGTCTCATTCACAGCTGGGATCTGTCGGAGCTACCACAATGAATCATCCTGTGCCAGGCTGTCTCAAATGCTGTCTCAAATAAAGAGAGGGAAGTTTGAGGGATGGCTGTCGAGAAACATCTGTCACCAGACACCTGCCTGCCAAGGGAGGGAGGTGAATGATGGGGAGATGACGCAGCTAAAACAGCAGGGCTGAAAAGGGGCAGGAAGACAGACGCTTCTTTAAGCTCAGGAACAGGCAGCCGAGTATGAGATAATGAATTATTACCTTAGGAAATGAAACCGCTAATAAATTCAAAAGCCAAGCCAAGGAAGTTTAAAACTCCATTTAAAAAAAAAAGATGATGATTTATAAACTTCTTCCTGGCTTGGTTTCCTGTCTCTGCCACTCTTTCTCTCAGCATGTGTTTTATACCTCTCTCCGCTGGTCTTGTTTTCAAAACCCGTCCCAGAGTCTTTAGGTCAAGTTCAAACACGTCTTCTGCATATGTGGAATATTTTAAAGGATGTCCCAGGTCTCTGCTGAGGAAATGATTTTGGAGGAAACATTTCTGATGCTCCCCTCTTTAAGAAAGCAGATTGTGGTTTAGGATTCTTTCCAGATCTGCCATTGTTCTGTAGCTTCGGTGCATTCACTGGACGCAGCATATGGCGTTAGTGGCTTTGGTCCAGAGCATTCATGCATAGCTTTGGTTTCTGCATCAGCTGTAGAGAGTTTGGGGAAAGATCAGTGACAGCCTTGATTACATTCATTGGTGGTTAGTACAAGAAGCTTTGCTTTGGGGCTGCTTCAAAAAAATTGCCCAGAGATTTCATGGATGAAATGAAGCCATTAGAGGTAGATTATTTTTAGTCCTATAATACCAATATTGTATCAACTTAATGGGCTACCAATTTATTTCTGGCATGATTCAATGTGCTGCTTTAGTGTTTAAAGTTGGAAGTTTCAACCTGGAGTATACACTCCCCCTCACACACCTTCCACACAAAGCTGCTGGCCTGTTCTGATTTTGCTTTGTATTCCACAACTATTTGAAAGGTACCTATGAAAGGATCATAATAGTTACTAGCTGACCCAGTAACTAGGAGTGAAATTCAGCAGGTTCTGACAAGTTCTGGAGAACCGGTAGCAGAAATTTTAAGTAGTTTGGAGAACTGGCAAATGCCACCTCTGGCTGGCCCCAGAGTGGGGTGGGAATGGGGATTTTACAATATCCTTCCCCAGGAGTGGGGTGGGAATGGGGCTTTTGCAGTAGCCTTCCTCTGCCATGCCCACCAAGCCATGCCCACAGAACTGATAGTAAAAACATTTGAATTTCACCACTGCCAGTAACTCATTGCAAATTTAGGGGCCAGAAACATTGATTAGAGGTGTGTTTGCCAATAGAGTGACCTTGATAAATAAGTTAATGATGCCATAGATTATTACATTTATTCTCCATTCATCTAGGTTTGTGGTTTATTGTTCTTTACAAATACTGACCATGTTCTTTACAAATAGTATTAGTGGCCTTGAAGGTCCATTAGGGATGGAAATTCAGGAGAGAAATATTTTCCAGAAACAAATGTGTATTAATTGCTGTCAAACAATGTTTTCTTCCATCTGTTTTTAACATTTTTACCTTCAAGAGAGACATTCTCATTGGTTGGTTGGACGGGCTTATTAATTGCTTTTCAGAACTTCACCTAACAATTTGCTTGTAATGGAACTTCTTTGTTTGCATTTGAGGGGCTCCTAAAAAGATGAGGGGGGCCAAACTATTTTCCAAGATGAGAAACAGAGAATGGAAACTGTTGTGGCTCGGTAGGAGCCTTTGGAGCTGCTATCAGTGAGTGGTTTCAGGATGCTCCCGGGAGAAGATAACAAGCAGCTGGGGCTCGTTAAGGCTCTCCTCCTGTGGATAAAAGACTGATGGTGCCATGCCTTAGTTGCAGAAGTCAACGTTGTTCTCCGTTAGTGTGTAACCCTTGAGAGAAGCCTGTAGCTAAGTGTGGATTCACGTAACTCTGTTTTGTATTTAGTTTGAGTGAAGACTTTTTGTAAGAGCCATTTATCTATGTTTCTTTTGGGCTTGCAGCCAGCTTGAGCCGGGACTGATAAAGACATTCCTTTTGCAAGCTGTGTGTGTGGCTGTCATTTGTGAACGAGCAAAGAGGGGGGTCAGAACAGGAAACTAACCAAGGAGAGAAGCAACCTGAAACTAAGGAGAAATTTCCTAAGAGTGAGGGCAATCAACCAATGGAACAGCTTCCTTTCAGAAGTTATGGGTGCTCCCTCATTGAAGACATTCAAACAGAGACTGGACAATCATTTATCTGAAATGGTATAGGGTCTCCTGCTTGAGCAGGGAATTAGACTAGGAGACCTCCAAGGTCCCTTCCAACTCTATTATTCTATGTACTATGTTGCACAACATGCTGGGTATACACTATACTGTATTCTATAAATTCACACTGGGTATTCTTGAGCCTCTTCACCATCATTAATTGTGCCAGTATTGAAATATGAAATAATGTGCATTGAGGCAAAAAGTCAGAATGTCACCTACAAGCTGAAAGGCTCTAAGCTAATGATGAGTGACATCAAATCGAATCTTAAGCAGTGGCAAGGGGCTCAGTGAAAATATCAGCATTTGTTGGTGACTGCTGCTGATGTTGTGGCTCATTGCAAAATAAACTGAAAACAAACATTGCTGGTATGATTATGTTTTTAGGGTAAAGTCATCCTTGAGAAACTGACCAGCTTGTATTTTGAAAGGGATATCGTACAGCTCGAACAGGTACAAAAAAGAGCACTAAGAGTGATGATTAGGAAATGGAAGGAGGCTCTTTATGAAGGAAAGTTTCAAAATATGCAGTTTGTTCAGCTTAGGGGAAAAAGCCAAACATTGGGGAATGTGGGAGAAGGGTACCAAATTAAGACTAATTTGGAGAAAGGGGAGTATAAAACAGAGACAGAGACATAAACATCTATAAATAGAAGGAAATACTTTCTCACATGAGTAATTAAACTAAGGAATTTGCTAATCTTCTATCTTTTCTTTCTTTCTTCTTTCTTCTTTCTTCTATCTGTATTTAAAAAGAATGTATGTGTATGTATATATTGTATATTTGTTCAAGCATAACTCTGGAACACCTTGAGCAATTTCCATCAAATATGGTAAATAGATGACTTACCCTCTGGAAACAAATACTGTGGGGATAAGACACCCATGGGTTGTGTGTGTCTCTGTGTGTGTCTGTGTCTGTGTGTTCCAGCATAGCTCTGGAACGCCTCAAGCAATTTGAACCAAACTGCTACACAGATGACTTACACTCTGGAACAGTGGTGGGATTCACTTACCTTTGCTACTGGTTCGCAAATGTGAGTGCACCACACTTATATAATAGCATATAAATATGCTATTGCCTTCATGTCCTGTGTTGGCAGAATTTAGGGAGGCACCTGTTTGGCCATTGTGGGATCAGGCTGGATGTGGTATTCAGCAGGTTCTGACCAGTTCTGGAGAACTGGTAGTGGAAATTTTGAATAGTTTGGAGAAGTGGTAAATACCACCTCTAACTGGCCCTGCCCCCATCTATTCTCTACCTCAGCTGATCGAGAGGAAATGGGGATTTTTCAGTAACCTTCCCCTGGAGTGTGGTAGGAATGGAGGTTTTACAGTATCCTTCCCCAGAGGGATAGAATCAAGATCATGTGAAGTGTTAATACCACTTTATAATGCCTTGCTAAAGCCATACTTGGAATACTGCATTCAGTTTTGGTTGCCATGATGTAGATGTAGAAAAGATGTGGAGACTCTAGAAAGATGTAGAGAAGAGCAACAAAGATGATTAGGGGACTGGAGACTAAAACATATGAAGAATGGTTGCAGGAACTGGGTATGTCTAGTTTAATGAAAAGAAGGACTAGGGGATACATGATAACAGTGTTCCAATATCTCAGGGGTTGCCACAAAGAAGAGAGAGTCAAAGTATTCTCCAAGGCACCTGAGTGTAGAACAAGAAGCAATGGGTGGAAACTAATCCAGGAGAGAAGCAACTTAGAACTGAGGAGAAATTTCCTGACAGTTAGAACAATTAGTCAGTGGAACAGCTTGCCTTCAGAAGTTGTGAATGCCCCAACACTGGAAGTCTTTAAGAAGATGTTGGATATCCATTTGTCTGAAACGGTATAGGGTTTCCTGGTAGGAGGTTGGACTAGAAGACCTCCAAGATCCCTTCCAACTCTGCTATTGTATTACATACATACATACACACACACACACAGACACACACACACACACACACATTAGGGTAGCGTTCTCAAATTTCAGATGCTCAAAAGGTGCAAAATGAGAAGAAGCACATAATAAGCTTTAAAAAACAATAGGAGCATGATTTTGTTCCTTCAAGCATATGTAAAATGTTTAGATTAACTAGAATCACAGATCACACTCAGCCAAAATTAATTTTCTAAATAAGCCATAATTAGCTCGATCTTTGGAAGCCATGGCATATAAACCATTGTGGCTGAATTCACAGAAAACCATCAGCAAAATCAAATCATAACTTAATTTAAGATGGGACAACCAATGGCTGAGGACCACATGTGTCCTCTAAATCCAAACCTAAGCTTTGGATTGCAGTGCAATTGTTGGAGACATATGCCACACCATTTCCCATTATTTTGAGGAGAAAAAGACACAAAAACTGGAGTACAAGCCCATAAATCAGCCTATCACAGTTCTAAAGCAAAGCAAATCCCTCAATTTTGTGTGCGTAATTCCATCTGCTCCTCAAGTGTGATTTGGCTCTGCCCACTTGGTAGCTCTCAGGGTTCCTAAGAATGGTCAGTATGGCCTTTAAAAAAGCTGCCCATTCCTGCCTCTGCATCAGAGGTGGTATTCAGCCAGTTCTGACAGGTTTTGGAGAACCAGTAGTGGAAATTTTGGGTACTGGTAAATAGGGTGGCCACACCCCTGTTGCCTCCCAGCCGATCTTCTTTTGTTGCCCTGAACAGGACAACGGAGCTGGAAAGGAAGTTAGTGGGGTAGGGAGAGGATGGGGTTTTGCAGTATCCTTTCCCTGCCATGCCCATTAAGCCACGCCCACAAAGCCATGCCCACAGAACCGGTAGTAAAAAAAAAATTGAATCCCACCACGGCTCTGCATGCTATATGAAGCCAGCCTAATCTACGAGCAATCCTAATATGAACAGATTCTTGGAACATTCCAAGAAGGATTAAGTAGAATAAAGAAGACAGCTTTACCAGTTTGCAAATATTGGTCAAAACCTCTGCTAAATATCAGGTTTCAATTCACATTTCCATCAGAGACATCACATTGATTTATAATATACCCCTTTCTTTGTGTTCTTTTTAAACAGGAATAAAACAAAAATGTGTGCCTAGATTTTAGGCACGCATGTTGATTTATTTCCTTGCATACGACTATGGACTTAAGATATTCCTATCAGCTACAGAGCCAAGAATTAATTTTGTGTTTGTGTGTGTTTATTGAACACTTTGAAGAGAATATATGCAAACAATATTAAAGGAAATATGAAAAAAGAATGGAAGACTATAAACAGATAGATAAATCAAAGACCTTATTTTTTTTCAAAAAAATATGACCACCCATTTTAGTAATCAAAACAGTGGTAACATACCAATGATAAAACATCACCAATTTTTTTTTCTGAGTGTAATTTTCTGAGTAAATTTAACTTTCTTCCGCTCAAATTCCCATTGTTGCATCTGATGTTCTGTTTCATCTTCACTCTTGGTTACAGGATAGATCAGTGGTGAAATTCAAAAAAAAAATTACTACCGGTTCTGTGGCCATGGCTTGGTGGGCATGGCAAGGGAAGGACGCTGCAAGATCCCCATTCACTCCCCATTCCTGGGGGAAGGATATTGCAAAATCCCCATTCCCTCTCTACTCCTGGGGGAAGGATACTGCAAAATCCCCATTCCCTCTCTACTCCTGGAGGAAGGATACTGCAAAATCCCCATTCCCACCCCACTCTGGGGCCAGCCAGATGTGGTATTTGCTGGCTCTGTGAACTACTCAAAATTTCCGCTACTGGTTCTCCAGAACCTGCTGAATTTCACCCCTTGGATAGATCAGTGAAATGGCCCTTTCATCAATGGTAGAGTTTACAAAACTTTCAAAGACACAGGTAGTGACTAAATCTTTTCCTAAGTGCTTATGGGTGGTGGTGGAGTTATTTCTACTTTTAGCTACTTTCTTTCTTATGGGTTATATTTTATTAGTTTTGTGACAGTTGAATTTTCCCTCCTATTATGTTATGGCCTAGTTTCAGTGTCTATTAAAGTAGAAACAGAATGACATAAAATTCAAACTAGAATAACATAAATCAATACCACTGATAATTTGTTCTAATTTTGTGGCTATAATAGGCATCCTTGAATGTTACAAGAAGTCTCTGCAAGTGTACGGTGACTCTCCTAGCCTTACTGTTGTGAAGTGGAAGCCATTCATTAATAGGAAGGCTACACAGATTACTCTTTATTTTGACTTTCAACCAGCACTATTTTTTTTCTTTTGGAAGGGAGAGATGAAATTATATTGAAAATCCTTCCGATACAGCACTCATAATACAATTGTCAGGTTCCGGGAAAGAAAAACAAGACACCAATGCTTGATCTAATCCTTGTTTATGTAACCGGTACTCACTGACCACCCACTGTGATCACAATGGAAAAAAATGTTGGTGCTAAATCTCCGTACTCCCCACCACCTTATGAACTTTTCCCCTGGCTCCACCTAGGCTCCTCGTGTTAAGCCCCTTCCCCAGCACCCAATTAGTTATTCCATCCAATTATTAAACCGCAGGCCTTCTAATGCCCCTAGCAAACTCCTTCCCTCCAATAGTTCCTCCCATCAATCATGACCACTTTAGGCTCTGCTGTCTCCACCAGCTGGTTTCTGGCCACGCCCCTTGTGTGTCAGTTGAGGCTGTTGGTAATGGCCGCCACTCCCAGCAGAGAAGAGCTAGGGGTGAGTCACCACCCTCCTGTTGGCAGCCTGAATGCTCAGGCTGACAACAATCTTATATGCAGTGAAATACTCAAAAATGCAATGGAGTATTCAGGCAATCCTACATCCGCTTATCTAGTCGTGATACTCACAGTTTTTGTTTCACAAGACAGGCTTAATTGGGATAAAGATGGAAAGAATCTGGGTGTGGTGGTTCAAACACTATACAGGTAGCCCTTGACTACAGTTGAGCGCAAAATTTATGTAGCTAGGGGAGACAGTTGTTAAGGGAGCTTTGCCCCATTTTATGACCTTTCTTGCCATCGTAGTCAAGTGAATCACTGCAGTTGTTCAGTTAGTAACTTGGTTGTTAAGTGAACCTGGCTTCCCCTTTGACTTTGCTTGTCAGAGGATTGCAAAAGGTGATCACGTGACCCCGGGAAACTGCAACCGTCATAAATATGAACCAGTTGCCAAGCATCCAAATTTCGATCCCATGTTCATGGGGATGCTGCAATAGGTGTGATGGTGAAAAATGGCCATAAATCACTTTTTTATACCGTTGTAACTTTGAACGGTCATTAAACAAATAGTTGTAAGTTGAAGACTACCTGTAGTTATTATTATTATCATGGACTTGGAGAGGATTTATTTCATTTGTTTGAAGGTCATCTCACTTCCTCTGTCATGTGTGTGTGTGTGTGTGTGTGGCCATGATTGTGAGACTGAAGCCCTACCCTGCCTCTTTATCAGATGTGTGAACAACACTTGTAAAAAGGGGCGAGTGGATTTTGATTGTATAGCCACAACTGCTGTGTTGAATTTTTTGACACACAGCTTCCCCCAGTAAATGCCTCTGTGAACATGGAGGAGAGTTAGCCAAAGGTTAATCATCTCTTTCTGCTGCTTGTAAAGAAATGAATATCCCAGAATAGCCATGAAAACAAAGAAGGCATCTCTGAGCACTTCTGCTTCAAGACGATTTTATTTTATTACTCCCTTTTTTTACCCATGGCAGAACAGGCCGTGAAAAAAGAATGAGTAAGTCTCCGCCAGTTCTGCCCATTGTAATTCTGACCTCATTCAGGCTATTACATGTTTCTTTCCTCCCTCCCTCCCTCCATCACTGCCTCCTTCCATAAACACCCCTAGTTAGAACAACCAGCCTTCAAACTTGGGGTGTTTACAGAATGTGGTCCAAAAAGTCAGTCATGACAGTGTGAGGCAAAGATGATGGGGCTTTCTGTGAAGCAATCCTCCATTTTGATTGAACTTTCCAAGCCATTTCCAATCCATGAGGAAAGCTTTGAAATTAATTAAGCAATACTTGAAACAGAATAGCAATGTTGCAGAAAATGACAGGCTTTAGACTTCTCAGGATACAGGAAAAGTTTATTTGGCAGCCAGGTTCAGAAAGCTAGCCCATGGCTTAGCATTGCAAGTTCTGAACAACCTTCATTATCGAAGCACGCATTCTTATGCATTCTCAAAAGCATTGCAACACGGAAATACTTAACACATTTCTTAGTGGTTACCTTAAGGTGACCAGATTTTCAAATTGGTAAAGAGGGACACCATTGATGGGGGGGGGAGGGGGGAGGGGAGGCGCTTGATTAACAATTTTATTTTTTGTCAAAAGGTCACCCCAGGACACTGAAATCAGCATAAATACGAATCTGTTGCCAAACAAAATTTTGATCACGTGACCATGAGGATGCTGCAACGGTCGCTAAGTGTGAAAAATGGTCGCAACGGTCGCTAAGTGTGAAATATGGTCATCAGTCACTTTTTTCAATGCCATTGTAACTTTGGTCACTAAATGTCTTCCCCCTCCTCGAGACACCTCACTTCTTCCTTCATTCCTCTTGCTTATCTACCTTCACCTTATCCGTCTTCTGCTCTTTCCCTCCCTTCCTTCCTTTCTCCTTCCATCCTCTCTTCTTTCCTCACTCACTCCCTTCCTCCTTTTCTCTTCCTTCCTCCTTCCATTCTTTCAGCTTCATTTCTTTTGCCTATCTACCTTCTCTGTCTTTCTGCTCTTTCCCTGTCTTCCCCTTTCCACCCTCCCTCCCTTCTTTCCTTTCTAGTTCCATCTTTTCTTCTTTCCTCTCTCCCTCCCTTTTTCTTTTTTCCTTCCTTCCTCCTTCCTCTTGCCTATCAACTTCATCCTCTTTGTCTTTCTGCTCTTTCCCTCTCTTCCCCTTTTCTTCCCACCTCCTTCCCTCTTTTCTCCCTCCCTTCTTCTTTTTCTTCCTTTCTTCTTCCATCTTCCTCCTTCTCCTTCCATTCTTTCTCCTTCCATCCATCTTTTCTCCTTCCATCTTCTCCACCCTCCCTTCTTCTTTTCCTTCCCCCCTCCCTCCTTCCTTCCTCTCCTTCCCTTTCTCGCACACAGGAAGGGGAGGGGGGGCTTTCTAGTTGCTTTCACAGCATAATTTCTTTATCTAACTTTTAAAAAACAGTGTGCAAATCAAACTTGAGATTTTCGTAACCTGCGAAGCACCAAGTTATTATCTTCTGTTGTTGTTACAAATTCGCAGCTACTCCATTCTTTCAGATAGGGAACTGCATTTCCCAAGATGCCTCAGGTCCTCAAAGCGCTGAACGCGGTTTTGCAATTGACTCCAGCGAGGCCCGGTAGCACCGGCTGGGGTGGCTGTCAGGGCGCTGATGGCGGAGCGGACGCACCGTTTGTTACTGCTTCCAGCAATCGAGACGGACGAGGGAAGCGGCGGTGGCGGACGTCGGCAGCGACTGTAACGACCGCTCAGGCGAGGTGCGGAGGAAGAACGGAAGGTCCCTCCCGCCCGTGATGACGGCTCCAGCCATGGACGAGCAGGCTGGCCCCGGCATCTTCTTCAACAATAACAACGCGCTGCTCTTGCCACCACCTCCGGGTGGGAAGCAACCACGCCTCGCAGACTCACTTCCCACCGCAGCACAGGCGCCACACAGGTGTGGTTGCTTCCCACCCGGAGGTGGCGGCAAGAGCAGTGTGTTGTTGTTGTTGGGGCCAGCCTGCTCGTCCATGGCTAAAGCCGTCGTCGCGGGCGGGAGGGACCTTCCGTTTTTCCTCCGCACCTCGCCCGAGCGGTCGTTACAGTCGCTGTCGATGTCCGACGTCCGCCACCGCCGCTTCCCTCGTCCATCTCAATCCCTGGAAGCAGTAACAAACTGGGCATGTCCGCTCCGCCGTCAGCACCCTGACAGCCACCCCGGGCTCTGGAAGAGGCGGAGGTAAAGAAGGCGGCGGTGGCAGGTGGACCCACAGCTCGCTTCCCACCACAGCACAGGCGCCACCAGCGGGCTTGCTTTGCTGAACACGGGGGTGACTGACACTAGTTTGAGCGGCCGCGGCCAGCACAAACTACCGTCAGTCGCTCCGTGCTCATCAAAACAAGTCTGCTAAAAGGGCCACAGTTCCCCATTCCTGTTCTAAAAAAGCATCAAGGAGTGAGACCACATGGAGGTACTGCTCAGCACACACTCAGCCCCGCTAGCTAGTCCCAGCGAGTAACATTAGGCAAAGGGGCAGAATAGCCCGACTTTAAATTGCTTCTTTGACAACTCTTCTGTCCCGAAGAACAGGAGAAAAGAGTCTGGAATTTAGCCCGGCCACCATCCTTCTGCATTACAGGAAAGCGATAATAACGCACTGAGCATTAATCTCGTGGAGCCTCCAGAGAACACCAGGGCTCCGGAAGGAGGCAAAAGACGCTCCGAAGCAAATCGCCTTTCTCCTCTCGGCACTCACCATTGCTGCGCTCAATATTAACCGATAAGCCAGGCTGAAGGCACTTGTAAATGTTGGAATCCATACTAAAACTGCCAGAGGAATCTCAAGACGCCTGCAAACTAGCCCGCTACTGCACAAGAGCACTCAACCAACTGCCGCCGTTTTGAATGGGGCGTGCCGAAAAGGCTGCCGGGAAACAACGTCCGTCCAGAGACTTCGACGTTTGCAGAACTACATCTCCCAGTATGCAGTGGGAGCTCCTCGCGTTGTCCATTTTAAAATTACATCTCCGAGAGGCTTGGGAGCAGAAGATGGTAAAATCGATTTAAATCTGATGCAGACAGTTCAGAAAGTGGTAGTCCTTCTCAGGGTGGCCCGCCCAACTCCGCAAAGGGGGAGAAGGAGAGGAGGGCCGTCTCCTCCCCCCAGCTGCCCTACTGTGGAGGGACAAAGGCTAGTGGAGGAGGCGGAGCGGGGGGGAAGCCAGCCCACGGCGGCTACTGCCAGCCTGCGGCCTCCCTAGAGAGGTCCGTCTCCGCGTCCACAAGTGGAATTCGCTTCACCTGGGCAGCCGGGAGGCAGAGCTGGCGGCTATGCACTGGGCCGGGCGGCAGAACCGGGAGGGGGCGGCAGGGGTTGCCGGCATCGCAGTGCGAGTCACTCGGCGCATCCCACTGCGACTGGCAGGGACAGCGATGAAAGCTCGGGCTCTGCTCCTCCATCTGGGCCTGCAGCTAATGGGGGAGGCCAAGTGCTTTCCTCAAAAACGGCACTTCCCATGACCTCCCGTCCCTCCCCGCAACTCCCCAGATTTTGAAAGCTGGGTGTGTGTGGAAGGCGGGAGTGCGGGTTTTCTGCTGCCGGTGTCTGCATTTTCCTTCCTCCCCCCGCACCCCCGCCTTCCACACACATCCAGCTTCCAAAATCTGGGGAGTTGCGGGGAGGGACGATCTTCTTCCCCTCTCTCAGGTTGCCCGGTCCCCCACCCCCAGTTCCTCTCGTGAGTAGCTCGCAAGGGAAGGCCTTCCCTTCCCTTGCTAAAGGCCACTGCCGCCCACCTGAAACGGCGAAGCCTCCCGATTCCCACCGGCACTGCCGGAGTTACTTACCAGGGCAGTGCAGCAAAAGCAAATGGCGAAGGCGAAATGAAATGGAGACTTGTGAGAGTCGTGACTCGCGCGGCGTGCTTAAGCAGAATCCAGCCAATCAGTGAGCTGGCTGGGATGGAAAATTTTAAGCACGCCACGTTTTCCATCCCAGCCAGCTCACTGATTGGCTGTAGTCCAGGCCAATCAGTGAGCGGCAGGCTGGGCTGGCTTAGATTTTTAGTGTAGATAGAATAGATTGGGGAATGGAATGAGCGAGCTAGTGGCAGCTGATGGTGGGCGGGGGAGCCAGCGAGCGCCAAAATAAAGCAGGGTTTTTTGAGAACCGGGCGGGACGCGGGAAAAATGATGAAAAGTTGTGCCTGTCCCGCCAGATGCGGGACGTCTGGTCACTCTAGGTTACCTTGAGGAGAAAACCTTATAAGGAGATGGGATCTTACTTCTCCTTTTGTTTATGGAGTACGTGTCATTAACGAACTTTAATTGAACCTTGGACTTTTGACATAGATTTTGACATAAGGACATCTTGTGGTTAGGCACTGGCTTCCTGTTTCTTTTGCAAGCTCCAACTCTGTTTATGTGGCTTTTAATATAGAAGTAAAGGGGCTATAAGAGGCTGTCCAGCCTGACCCAGTAGGTTTCACACTTAATGTCCAAATCTCACTTTACGTCTGCTTTAGCAACATCATTTTTTTTAAAAGAAAAGCCTCATTTTCTTTAAATAAAGGAATTCCTCCCTCCCTCCCTCCCTCCCTTCCTTGTATATTGTTTTTTTGGGGGGGAACCTCCCCCAAAAGAGAACACATTGCAGAGGCTTCTGACCTGTTTTTTTTTTTTTTTTTCAACAAAAGCAGACAACTCAGTAAGGGCCAGAGAAGTGCTGGCAAAATTCAGTTGCAGAGAGTGAAAACAATCAGGTAGAAAAAAGCTCTTAACTTTTTGCTTACTTTGTAGCCATTAGAAGCAGAGACACCTCGGCAGATGACAAGATAAAACAAACCAAAATCTCAGCTCTCTTGTCTGCTTTACATTCCTCTAACCCACCCTGCATTTTCTCATTAACCAGATTTTTCAAAGGCTAATGGTGTTTTTGAAGTGCCTGCACCCCGAATACCCCCAGTTTGGGAAACATGAAGTGCCTGTTGCCTTGGGTCAGGTTTTCCAAACCTCCCTTTACATCCCCGTCTCTCAGAGGCTGGGCTGGGGCGTTGTAGCCTAATGCCCTCTTAATGACACAGCAGCTCCATTTACCATTATCTCTTGCAGGAGGCACATATGCTGATGCGGGAACGACAGTCTCAAATTATCCATCTTGTGCAAAGAAAAGAAACGCACCGCTGCAGACCTTTGCGTCGGAGAAAATTGTGTGAGTGCCGGCTTTAAAAGTCATCTCATTAAAATTTCCCTGCAGCAGCTCTTTACGCCACCCCTCCTCTCTCCCCTGTATATTTAATGAGATTTATTTGAGACACTTATGGAGCATTACGGAAATGCCAGCACCGTATTAAAGCGAATCATTTTTTTCCCCAGGAGCAGTAACAATCTCCCAATTAACCCATGTGTAGGTTGTGTTGCTCACCCAGTTGGGACGGGCAGCTGCCACCATTGATGCTGTTTTGTAAAGTGGCTGCGGTCCACCCCATCCATGTTTTGAAGCAAACTTCCCCAGACTGGTGCCTTCCACAGGATACATGTCACACATCAACACGCATCATTCCCAAGCCATTAGACATTACATAAATTGTCTTTGTATAGACTTTTCCCTTAGGATCTGAAACTTGTCCAATGTTATCCATGGAAGAGGTGATGAAGGAAGAATGCACATCTCAACTGGCTTTTATAAGTGTTTGCAGAAGAGATCGGATGAAGCATGGCCAGCATAATCTCAGCCTGCCCAATCCCACTGCATTCACTCATTGACAAAATAAAGTTAGATTATTCAAACCCATCAATATCTTATTATAACCTTCTTTAATTCATTCCCTGTGTGCCTTGTTCTGCACACGTTCTCCACTTCTGGGTGTTGAGAAGATTCAGACATGCTGCTATGACCCAGGTTTCTATTTCCTTGGGAGGTCTCCATTAGGCGAGAATTATATTTCTGTAGGGTGGGAGAAAGTCTTTATTTCCACCTGTGTGTAGGCTGTCCATAGGAACTGCTATGGTTAGAAAGTACGATGTTGATCTAAGAGCAGGGAGGTTAAATTTAATATTCAGAAGCTCTCTGAAGAATATTTAGCTGGTTACAATAGCTCAGCCTGCACCACAGTCTTATAGTCAGATATGTCAGGATAGCATTGTTCCAATTTCTAAGGTGCTGCCACAACAAAGAGGGGTGTGTGTGTGTCAGCCTGGTCTTCAAAGCACCTGAAGGTAGGACAAGAAGCAATGGATGGAAACTAATCAAGGAGAGATCCAATCTAGAACTAAGGAGAAATTTCTTGATAGTACAATTAGCCAATGAAATGGCTTGCCTTCAGACGTTGTCTGTGCTCCATCCTTGGGGGTTTTTAAGAAAAGATTGGATAGCCATTTTTCTAAGATGGTATAGGTTTCTCCTGCTTAGCCAGGGGATTGGACTGGTAGACCTCTAAAGTCCCTTCCAACTCTGTAATCCAATCTATATCTATCTATTCTATCTCTATTGAGTTATAGATAGATGATAGATAGAGACATAGACATATAGATATAGATGATATAGACATAGGCATAGACAGACAGACAGACAGATAGACAGACAGGCGAGACCTTGCAATTTTCTTGGCAACATTTTCAGAAACGGTTTGTTATTGTCTAGTGCTGAGAGACGCTGGCTAGCTGCGGGTCACCCAGTTAGTTTTGTGTCCAGGGCTGAATTAAAACTCACCATCTTCTGTTTTCTAGCCAAGGATCTTTAGCCACTATGTCAGAGGCCATTTGTTTCCAGTTTATTTTGTATTCAGCCCACTTCCAGTCAATCTGTAATCCAGATCCACAGCAAGAGCACACTCCTCTCAGTTCAGCTAGCAAATATATACTTTGGTGTTTATTTATTAAACATCAGCAAGTATTAAAATATATATAAATGGACAAAAATGGGACAAGCAGGGAAAAGCAAGGAAACATGAAACATGGCTGAGAGAAACTGACAAGAATTATCCCTTTATCAAAAGGGCACGGATCTTTTCGGAGCCACTGGAAACAATAGTGTGGCTAATGGACAGTCCCAAAGGGAGTGACCTTTGGTCATTCCAGCTTTTGCTCTTCTATGTACATAGCAGTAGCAGTACAGAGCTGGAAAGTAGGACAGTAGGTAAACCTTACTCTGCACCCTTAAAGACACCATTCTAACAATGGAAATGAGGCATCCATGTACATGAAGAGGGAGAACAATTTATGTTGCATTTAGCTCCCAGAGCAAGGATACAGGTAGTCCTTGACTTTTTGTTTAGTGACCATTTGGAGTTACAGCGGCACTGAAAAAAATGACCTATGACCTTTTTTCACACTGATGAGCATTGCAGCATCCCCATGGTCATCTGATCAAAATTCAGTCGCATGGAAATTGGCATTTATTTATCACAGTTGCATTGTCCCGACTTCATGTGATCACCTTTTGCGATTTTCTGACAAGCAAAGGCAATGCGGAGCCAAATTCACTTAATAATTGAGTTACTAATTTAACAACTGCAGCAATTCACCTAAAACTGGGGCAAGAAAGGACATAGAATGGTACAAAATTCGCTTAACAACTGTCTTGCTTAGGCATGGAAATTTTTGGCTCAAGTGTGGTCGTAAATCAAGGACTTCCTGTATGGCACTACCAAAAAAACCCCAAAACAAATCTTTTCAGAGTTCTATGTTTTAAGACAGTAACAGATTCCACCAGCTTTCTGGGAGAATTCGAAGAACCATAACAATTTCTAGCAAAGAGCCAAGTTTCTTCTTTTGCCTCTCCCCTTGATAAACGTGGATGGAGTAAAAGAGAAATAATCTCTGCCCATTATTTGTGATGCTATGGGCCACCTGAGCTTCCCCTGAAATCAGTTATCAGGGTGTTACATGCTATTTCCTGAGTGCTACCAAATTATAAGAGCTATTGTACAGACTGTCCACCTTCACAGCTCTACTCATAGAAGGAATCACAGAGTTAGAAAAAAATACCAATATGGCGAAACCTTTTTAATAGACCATTTGGTAGAAAGGGCTGTTACTCCTGAATGCCCATTAAATATCAAAGTACATCATTAAAGAAAATTAAATCTCTGTGTAATGTCATTATGCAAGGCATGTGAATAACTGTAGTTACTGTAAAATTCAAGTAAAATTACTGTAAAATTAGCTGCCATGCCTGGATTATTTCATATGCGGTGAACTGGACTGTTATTTTGGCTGTCTGTCTAGATAGACATTTGGTCTGCTATAGTGGTGTGATTCAAAAATTTCTCCAAACTACTCAAAATTTCCAATACCAATTCTCCAGAACTCTCCGGCAGGAACCCACCTCTGGACCAGAGGTGGTATTCAGCAAGTTCTGACCAGTTCTCCAGAACTGGTCAGAACCTGCTGAATACCACCTCTGGTCCAGAGGTGGGTTCCCACCGGTTTCAACTGGTTTGACGGAACCGGTAGTAACTTGGTGGCCTGGGTTGCTGGAACCAGCAGCGACCCAGGCCTGCCATGCCCCCAAACCAGTTCTCCTGATGGTGCTGTATGTGTTGCCATCTTGCTTTTGGCTTCTGCGCATGCACAGAAGCATTTTTAGTACTGTGCATGCGTGCACAGAGCACATCAAGTGTGAGCACATTGCGCAACCATGAGTGAACTGGCAGTAGCGGCTGCTGGAACCCACCCCTGCTTTGCTCTACTACATCCAAAGGCCACTAAATGGGATGTCCATCAAATCAAAACTTTATTCTGTATCAACATAAATCCCAGAGGAACCAGCAAATCTTTCTTTATACATAACCAAAGGATGTATAAAGTCCTTTTTTTGTTTTGAATGGGATAGAATTCTCAGGGCCTATGTGGACAAGTCCTTGCAATTTTCAAGGCAGCATTTTCAGAAGTGATTTCATATCCTATGGCCGAGCTTGAATGACTGGCCCAGGATGCAACAGGTTGTTAGAATAACCTGGAGAGATAGGTGGAAGAGACACAGCTGAGACAATCTCTCTCTATATAAGGCAAATAACACTCATTCATCACAAAATCTCCAGAACCGTAAAGCTTACAAACTTGAAATTTGGCACGTATGTTCCTCTTTGCTTCTAGGTGCTCACTTGAAATGACCATCAGATTACTAGTAATTCTTATACAGTAATTAACACGCTCTGATGCTAAGGAGTTCTACTCCTCCTCCCCACCTGAAAAGAACTCTGTTCCAACTTCCAGTTGCCTCACATTCCATTCCTCAGTTCAAACTGGCAGAAATTCCACTCCTTCAATTTATTTATTTATTTGTTTGTTTGTTTGTTTATTTATTTATTTATTGGACTTATATACCGCTTCATAGAGCTTTCAGCCATCTCTAAGTGGTTTACAGATTTTTAGCAAATTGAGTCATCAAATTGCCCTCACAGTCTGGGTCCTCATTTCACCCACCTTGGAAGGATGGAAGGCTGAGTCAACCTTGAGCAGGTGAGATTTGAACCGCTGAACTGCAGATAACAGTCAGCTGAAGTGGCCTGCAGTACTGCACCCTAACCACTGCGCCACCTCGGCTCCCTGGAGCAGTTTGGGGCTCCTTACAGTACTAAACATCGGTACCTCACCAAAATGTCTATGCCTTACATCTCTGGAACTGCTTCCAGACTCAAGGCGGCGGGAGTGATATTCCCTTATGTGTTTCAATCTCTGACCACCACTGAGCCAACGAATTGTGAACCGAATTTCTCCTGCATAGCTTGATCACATAGTTTCGTCACACAGCACAGGTATCCAGCTACTAGTTGTCTGATAAATGAAATCTGAGTTGAAAACAGGAATGTAAATTGAATAAGCATCTCAGAATTGACCCTCCCTAGTTTTCTGGCATGTAAAGGCAGGAGGGGAAGAGGCACATTCAGATCCTTATAATAAAAGTAGTGTCAATATTCATGACTTTATTTTCCTGGTCTGAACGACCGCTAAGGGTTGACATAAGGTCACCCAGCCAGTCTTCATGCTTAAGGCAGGACTGGAACTGAGTTTTCCCTATTCCTAGTCCAGCATCTTAATCACAAAATCAAACTGCCTGTTGATATGAATTGTACATCCTTCTAAATTAGCCTTTTTATACCATGCTGGGAGCAATTCAGAGTTACCAAATGGGCAGCCTCTTTTCTAGTCATTAGACGTCTTAACCACCCTCTGGACCGAGCGCCACTCTTTCTCTTTCCCCTAACATCTTGTTCAGTTTTGCAAAACAAGGGCTGGGCTATTGTCTGCTCCCTCCATTATTTTCTTATTTCTCTCTGCCTTTCTGCAGGGTAAATCCCATCTCTGGCTGATGACAAGGGCTGGGTATTTTAAGAGAATTTCTTTGTATCAACTATCTCCTTCCCCTATTTTAAATTGCATTCTTATTTAGAAACATTACCGGATGGCTGCCAGACTGCTCTTATCATATTTTCCCCCCTTTTTCTGTCTTTCTTTTTTTTCCAAAGGGAGACTGGGGGAAGCGCTCTTGGGTGGGAGAGACAGTATAAAAAGAAACAACAGAGAGAAAAAAAGAAGCAGGGAGGGAAAAAAAGAAGAGACTTGTATTGGAAAGCGTCAGGCTAGAGGCTGTATTATGTTATCTATTTAAGGCTGATCAGCTTGCCTGCAGTCAACTTACAAAGGAAACAAAGGAGAGGGCGGGAGAGCTGCTCCATTTAGTTGGCTAATCAGGCCAGTTGAAGATTAAGTGCCCCCAGTGAAGGGATGCACATGGCAAACAGGGCACAAGGCTGGTGCTGTGTCTCTTCACTATAAGGCTCGGGGTCTTTGGATGCTTCTGTTTTGTGTTGCCTGCTCCTAATGCTGCTTGGGAGTTTCTTCACTTCTGAGGGGCTGCTTCGGTGATTGTTTTGTCACATACACAGAGGCACACACACGTTTTCCCCCACATGTGCTGCCAGCCCCAGTGCCGCTCCTTTCTGTTTCATTGATTCATCATTTATTTAAATCATTTGCGCACTGATCTTCTCTAACATCGCTTCCAGCTTGCTTTACACAATTACAGCTGTGTCCCGTTAGAGGAAAACGGAAGCCAGAGTAAATAAAAAAAATCTGTTTTCCAAGTGGTGCGAATGAGGTAAAATCTACCAGTGGGCTGATTCCATGGTGCATTTTGTAAAATAGGGCTTCTTCTTTTTTTAAAAGAAAGAATTAATCTGATGAGATTGTTTAATTCAAGGGTGTCAAGTTTGCTGCCGTCACATGATGTTTTTTGACATTTTACTATTCGTGGGGCTGAGGTGGGCATGGCCTGCGCGTGATGCATCTGGCCCATAGGATGCCAGTTCAACACCCCTGGTTTAGCTGGGTAAACTGGACCTACATTTTCCATTGTATGACATGGCCCTCTGCATATACTGTATGTGCGTGTCCCATGATCACTTGTAGGAAGTGCTGCAAAAGATACAGAATTGGCAGCCTGCACTCCTGTGAATGCCAGGGCATTTTAAACACTAAAAACATTAAACATTAAAACTGGATAATTTCTCTGTCACTCCATGCTATGGATACAGGTAGTCCCTGACTTACAACCATTCAATTAGTGACTATTTGAAGTTACAACGGCCTTCAAAAAGTGACTTATGGCCATTTTTCACACATGACCATTGCAGCATCCCCATGGTCACATGATCAAAATTCAGATGTTGTATTTATGATGATTGCACTTGTTGTGGGCTGCCAGTGGAGTTGGCAACAGATTCGGACAGTGAGGAGGTTGGGGAGGAACATGGGCCAGTCCTGGAGTCTGGGGAAGGCTCTGATGAGGGCTCTGTGTCGGAGGCAGAGAGGGGGCCAGAACCATATGCCAGTTATCATATCCCTTCAGAGTCAGATATCCGTGAGGCAGATGAACAACTGTAGCCTGTTCCCACTGTGCGCATGTGCAGAATTGCCAGACGAAGGGAACAGCTAAGGAACAAGGGTCAATTTGGGAGTAAGGCCACAGGTGGACAGTGAATGGCTCCTCCCATAGGGAATAAAAAGGAGTGAAAGTGGAGGGATGTTTGCAGGAGACAATTAGTTTATTCCTGCGTTCTTGCCAAGTATTGCGGTATCTGAAAGATATCGGCCTGGCCACTCTCCAAGGCTGATAAAGGTCAGTAATTGTGAACTATCTTGAAAGACTGTGGGAGAGGAAAGAATTTGCTGGAGAGAATGAGGAAGCCTAGGTCAGAATAGCAGTGTCCCAGAGTCATGTGATCGATAACCTCTTGTGACTTTCTGATAAGCAAAATTAATGGGGAAGCCAAAGTCACTTAACAGCTCTCTTACTAACTTAACAACTGCAGTGATTCACTTAATGACTGTAAGCAAGCAGTTAAATGGGGCAACACTCACTTAACAGCTGTCTTGTTTAACAACAGAAATTTTGGCCTCAATTGTGATCGTAAATTGAGGACAACTCTAATGTCAATCTGACTCTCATGTCCCCGTTGATTATTTAATAAGGGAATGTAGATACCATCTGGTTTGAATGTGTAACCTTTCTTATGCTGAAACCCTCTTTAATGCAAATACCTTTTGTAAGAAAGCCAGGGGGAGGGGTTGTCATTATGCAGGTAGCACTGAAAAATTGGGGCCTCTTTTGTGGGATGGGGGAATTTAACATTTAAAAATAAAGGTTTCGTGCAAGTCTGTTGACCTTTAAATTAAAAAAAATTGAATAGAATGCTATTGAAAACTGGCAATTTTGTTATCAAATTTCAGCAGGATAATTTGGGAAAGCTTAAATTGAATAGATTGCCTGCTTACATGCCTTCAGGGCTAAAGTTTGTGATTCTATGAATTTATTGGGAGTGAAGTGTCAAAGATTGTTCCTATCAAGACCTTTGGCAGAATTTCTTTTAAAAATCTTTTCCCAAAAGAAGAAAGGAAAGTTAGGACTATGAAAGCCCAGGGACTATTGTGCTAAGAGAAGTCCTTGAGGTCTTTGAAGTGAGGGGGAAAATGGACCACAAGCTGCATTACAGTATTAGGAAAAAACATTACATTTACTCAGTGGTGTGCAAATTCTTGTCCAAATTTATCTGACCTGCATAAATAAGCATCATTAATAGCCTTTGGATCAGATATTCATCCAACCGTACCCCCTCCAAATTTGTCAAGACTACAATTTTCAGGTTGCCTAACATGTTTGGTAGGTACCAAACTAGGAAAAGTATCTTCAGACTATATATTTTTCCTTACAGAGCTGAAGTTAGTGGAGTGAATGGTAGTCCCAAAGTGTGGGAATTGCACCCAAGGAGCTAGACCACGTCAACTAGAGCACGAAGGAAAGAAATTGACTATTTTGTTGAATTAATATAATTTGTTGGGTATTTCTTTTGACATTCGCCTTTCCCCCAATGATTGCAGATAGCAAATTAGAAAAACAAATCGCCTTTCTTTGCTATGGTGCTGGACTAATGATATTTCGGTGAATGGTGACAAACGCAACTTTGCCAGTCGACTTTTTAGATTGCCAGGTGAAAAGAGGAGAATAGGATAGCTCTTGCCTGTTATCATCATTTAATATTGAACGTGCTGAGTCTTCCTGCACCTGGTACCTTATGAAGCGCTCTGGTGCCTGCATATAATGGAGCAGCCCTTGAAGAGCATTTGGAGACTTCAGCTTGTCCAGAATGGAGCCGTGCGAGCGATTGTGGGTGCACCTCGGTACACCCACGTTACACCTATCCTCTGCGAGCTGCACTGGCTGCCTATTGGACTCCGGACGCGTTTCAAGGTGCTAGTCGTTACTTTTAAAGCCCTACATGGTATCGGACCTGGGTACTTGAGAGACCGCCTCCTGCCAATTACCTCCCTATGACCAATTAGATCCCACAGATTAGGCCTCCTCCGGATGCCATCAGCTAGCCAGTGTCGACTGTCGACCACCCGGGGGAGGTCCTTTTCTGTGGCTGCTCCGGCCCTCTGGAATGATCTCCCCATGGAGATTCGGACCCTCACCACCCTTCAGGCTTTCCGCATAGCTGTCAAGACCTGGCTGTTCTGGCAGGCCTGGGGTTGTTGAGTTCCCGGCCCCACTTGAATTCCTGCGTTTGTTGTATTTTTAATCTGTCTCTGTGTTCTGTTTGTCTTGTTCGTTTTTGTATTGCCCCTTCCCCATGTGTTTGTTCGCTGCCCTGAGTCCCCCTGGGAGTAGGGCGGCATACAAGTTTAATAAATACTAATACTAATAATGTCCATGTTTATTTGTCCCCTTCTCACCCCGATGACTTTCCTTCTGGCTGGCCTAATTCTTTTGAAACAGGTTGCCAGCTCACTGGCCATGAGCAGCTAGCAATTAATGGCATCGTTTTGAAAAGTCTTAGCCCTTGAGAAGTTGCATCTCGTGATTGCTTTTTCTCCATTCCTGAACACATTTGGAGCCTGGCATGCTGTAATTAGCAATTGCAGAAAAAGGAGGCTATTGGGACCTCACTAGACTGAGGGAAGGGCTGCAAAGGGAATGGGAGCTTTATTAATTCACCCAAAGGATAGCTTGACCTCCTAAAGAAGCACGCCGGTTTTATCAGCTTCTGACTGGGGAGGAGAATGGAATGGAATGGAAAGAACCAAGGTGGCACAGTGATTAGAGTGCAGTACTGCAAGCTACTTCAGCTAGCTGCAGCTCGGCAGTTCAAATCCCACCAACCCAGTGGTGGATTCCAGCTGGTATGCCACGGCACGGGCGTACCATTCCAGTAAAGTGCTTCGGAGGCCCCACCTGCCTGCCTGTGTTCCTTACCTGTATTTGACCAAATCGGGCCATTTGCGCACATGCACACAACTTACACCGCCTGTGCGATGCTCCCCCAAGCAGCTGGAGCATTGCAGGGCAATGGGTACACATGCATGTGCAGCGCACGTGCACATGGTGGACGCCTGATCCCGTCACAGTGTACCAGTTGCAGAAGGATCTGGAACCCACCACTGCACCAGGCTCAATATTGACTCAGCCTTCCATCTTTCCGAGATGGGTAAAATAAGGACCCAGATTGTTGGGGGCAATAAGCTGACTCTGTAAACCACTTAGAGAATGCTGTAAAGCACTGTGAAGTAGTATATAAGTTAAATGCTATTGCTCATGGAGGGAAGGGAAGAGAAGGATAAGGTAGAGTACTAGGGTAGGGTAGTATAAAGCAGTGATGTGCGGTCAGCTTTATGGCTGGTGAGGCACTTTTTAGACTTGTGGACTTCAACTCCCAGAATTCCACAGCCAGGCATGCTCAGTTCCGATTTAAAGCGACAGCATTTTTCCCCCTTGCAAAATAAGTTTTCCCATTTTTTTTCTTCTCCCTCCCCCTCCTTCCTCCCTCTCTCCCTCCTTCCCCCCTCTCTCAAACAGATACACGCACACAGAGAAATTGGATCCCTCTCTCACTCACTCACTCTCAAACAAACACAGAAGTTGGATTGGATATATTTTCCAAAGGCTTGAAAGCAACTCCTCTGCCATACCCTCCCTTCCCCTGCTGCCTTCCGATCAAACTTTTTTGCCCTCACAAATTTTTTATTTTCATTTTCATACACTCACATGTATACTGTACATAGCCAACACCATACAGCATTAAACACTAATTGCATCAATTCCTCTTGTCAACAAGCCCCCAGAAAATAGAAACCCAATATAACTCTTCCGCTCTCCATACACCTCTTTCTTCCACCACCCACCAACTTTCTATCTTCCCTCCATCATCCCCCTCTACCCTACTTCCCCTCCCCCTCTACCACTCCTCTCTCCACATCCACTCCCCCCTTCCTTCTCACCTTTCCCTCCCACCCTCTCTCCCATCCCTCTCTGCCCATCTTTCTTCTTTCCCACTCCTCCGCTCCTTGGTGTATTTCTGCTACATATCAATATACTTGGCCTATCCTATTTTTAAAGAAAAATTAAAAAAGAACAGTATGCATGTGAAGTCACATTACATTGAGATCTAACACCTCTTGTCTAACCTAATATATTCCCTCCCCCCTCCCCCAACCCCCTACCTCCTTCCCCCCCCCCCTGACTTCCCAGAACCCGTACACGGTATAGATTTTTAACAAACACGGTCTAAAATATATTGGAAAAAAAAGAATAAGAAATTGACAACATCTCTACATTGAGCTTAGCTCCTTCTTTTGATTTTGATTTGATTTTATTTAGCATTTATAGGCCGCCCTTTTCCCTGAGGGGACTCAGGGCGGCTTACAATAATAAGGGAAGGGGAGTGAAAGACAAAATACAGAAAAAAAACGTGAAATAACTAAAAAGTACTAAAACACAACATTCACTCAGCATTCGGGAGGGGCAGAAGAGTTTATCCCCAGGCCTGACGGGCTAGCCAGATCTTGAGGGCTGTACGGAAGGCCTGGACTGTGGTCAGGGTACGAATCTCCACGGGGAGATTGTTCCATAGCGTCGGAGCAGCAACTGAGAAGGCTCTCCTCCGGGTGGTCGCCAGTCGGCACTGACTGGCGGATGGAATACGGAGGAGGCCCGCTCTATGCGATCTGATGGGACGCAGGGAGATTATTGGCAGGAGGCGGTCTCTCAGATAGTCAGATCCACTACCATGGAGCGCTTTATGGGTGGTAAGTAAGACCTTGAATTGCACCCGGAGATCTACAGGCAGCCAGCGCAGCTCGCGGAGGATAGGTGTTATGTGGGCGAACCGAGATGCGCCCACAATCACTCGCGCGGCCGCGTTCTGTACTAGCTGAAGTCTCCGGGTGCTGCTAAGCTGTCTTTAAACAATTTAAATCATTCCTGATCTTAAGCATAGGCTATCTGGAATTTCTTAGTCCCATATTTATTTTGTATATAATCAATCCATTTTTTCCAGTCTCGTTTATATCTCTCATTTGAGTGGTCTTTAAGATATGCAGATATTTTAGCCATCTCGGCTAAATTTGTGACTTTCAATGTCCATTCTTGAATTGTAGGCAAATCTTCCTTCTTCCAATATTGTGCCACCAACAGTCTTGCTGCCGTTATTAAATGCAAAATCAAGTTAATCTCTACCACTGTAAAGTCAGTACTTATACCTAACAAAAATAACTGAGGAGTAAACTTTATCCTTCTTTTAAAAATATTTTGCATAATCCACTATATTTTTATCCAAAATGCCTTAACCTTTTGGCAAGTCCACCATATATGGAAATATGTAGCATCAAGAGAACCACATCTCCAACATTTGGGTTGTAAATTCGGATACATAGAAGCCAACTTTTTAGGATCTAAATGCCATCTATAGAGCATCTTTTAAAAATTTTCTCGCAAGTTTTGAGCTTGTGTAAATTTCACATTTCTTACCCAAATTCAAACTTTTTGAATTCCTCCCCCCTCCCCACACACGCACCTTTTCCAGCTGTTTCAGAGATGATTTCAACTCTGCTTCTGCCTGCCCTGCCCTCATGAAAGTCCAGAGCTCTGAGTCAGACTGAGCTAGTTGCTCCCAGAGAACTCTAAAAAGCCTCTAAAAATGCTCTCTACAGGAGGCAAGAGAACATGTGCCTCCTTTGCATACAAATTTTTTTGCTTGTTAACCCTTGCTTAACTCTTAAAAGGCGAAAAATTGCTTATGCACAGGAGGCCCTTATTTCTCTGGCCTCCTCCTATAGTTAACACTAAGCATTGTTCCAAGTCACTGTGAATCTGGTAGCAACTACCTTGGCTTTAATTATTTTTAAAAAATTCTTTAAAATTCTTTCCTTTTCCTCATGACTGGTGAGGCCACGCCTCCCCTGCCTCTAGTGACTGCACGTCCCTGGTATAAAGTCACCACCACATCCATTATATGTAAGTTGAATATAGCATAGTGTTTCTGCACTTCATTGAAAGAGTCTCTCTTTTTCTTTGGAGATTTGCAAGCTAAGTGTGTCTCATTGATAAAGTGGGTGTCCCCTGCCTCAGTGCTGTACTTTGCGTGTCAGATGGGACATATTTTGCCTTTTTCCTCTCTGGTTTCTCTTCAGATCATATAAATCTTTTGCCTTTTTTTCCCTCTTTGGTGGGGACATGCTCTGCCCCTCCCAAAGCTTCAAAGCTTGATTATTTCATGACCTTGGCTCTAAGGAAGTGGCTTCAGAGTCACTCAATGCCATTTTCTCCAGGTGGACTGAAATTCTCAGACAGCTCACTCTTCCAGCGAGATGGAGCATGTTAGGAATTGCTTGGAAGGGGCACGATGTTCAAAGTGCCATTGAAAAAAAAAGTATTCCTAACCAAACACACTCCATTTTGGCCCTTTAACTCTGGATCTTTGCACACCCCTGTCAAAAAATTTTTTTTGGAATGGGTAACCTTTTCAGCTTCTGAAAAATGGAGAACAGGTGCTTCATTTTTTTTCCTAGTTGTTCAGAAGACAATAGATCATGCCAACTGCTTATAATGTTTCTCCTTCCCTTCTCCCTACCAGTGTCATTGTGTCTCAGGGTTAAGGAGAGGGGGGAGGGCTGCTCTCACAGTTCTTATGGGCAAAATTTAAAAGTATTAGACCCAGTAGTGGGATTTTTTTTTTACTCTCAGTTCTGTGGGTATGGTGTCGCTTGATGGGCGTGGCTTGGTGGGCTTGGCAGGAGAAGGATACTGCAAAATCCCCATTCCCTCCCCACTCCAGGACAAGGATACTGTAAAATCTCCATTCCCTCCTCACTCCATTAACCTGCTTTCCATCTCTGTTCTCCTGTGCAGGACAACAGAAGAAGACCCAGCCAATCAGCTGGGATGCTGATCAGCTGGTACTCAGGAGGCAGTGAATAGATGGGTGCAGAGGTGGTATTTGCCGGTTCTCCGAACTACTCAAAATTTCCGATACTGGTTCGCTCGAACCATTCAGAACTGCTGAATACCACCTCTCATTAGACCACACTATTCTAGACTAGTCTATTGAAGAGAAGAACCATGGGTGACATGATAGCACAATTCCAATATTTGATGGGTTGCCACAGAGAAGAGAGGGTTAACCTATCTTCCAAACACTAGAGGGCAAGGCAAGAAACAATGAATGGAAACTCATCAAGGAGAGAAGCAACCTAGAACCAAGAAGAAATTTTCTGACAGTGAGAACAATCAACCAGTAGAACAGCTAGCCTTGATAAGTTGGGGTGCTTCAACTCTGTAGGATTTTAAGAAGATATTGGATGACCACTTGTCAGAAATAAAACAAGGTCTATACTAGAGCAGGGGGTGGACTAGATGACCTCCAAGGTGTCTTTCAATTCTGCTATTCCGTTATTCTGTTAACTAGATATAGATGTTTCATAGTTATTTTGTTGCAAGCTTCCCAGAGGGTCACAACTAGGATGACCCATAAATGTTGCAAATAATAAATAAGCTAAACAATACTTTAAAAAAGGAAGAAAGGCACATATAAAAATTAATAAGCAGGAAGGAAAGAAACTCTGAGCTCTTTCATTTGGCCTTTAATTGACTGATAAGCTATATCATGAAAACTATAAGGCTATTTTCTAAACCCATAGTATTATAATATTGATTGATTTTTAAAGTTTATTTGCCACCTGTCCCACCATGAGGCTACAATACGGGGCTTACAACACTCCTTTCATCTTGTTTATGTGCCCAAAAACATATACCACTAATATGATGCACACACATACATGGCATTCCCTGTCTTGTCAGCTATCACACTCATAAAAAGATTTATTCAGATTTTAAGTTAACATCACATTAAACTCATGGTTGAAGTCTCTGATAATTCACATTAGCTTTAATAGTTCTCTGTTTTATTGTCTGCTATGCTCATAGTCCTCACTAGTGTTAGAGAACAATTTCAGGCTATGTTACTTTAAAACCTATCAGCTTGTCTGGCATTTTCAGATATTATTGCGGGCACAATCTAGTTAATTTCAAATTGTAATTAAAGTGTGACAAGTCACAGCAAGCCATGAAGCCTCACTTCTTTTCACTCTTTTCTGACACAGGGTTGAGTGACACATAATAGCTGGGGGTTATGCACACGGAAGTAGAGGCTTAGAGGCCAAACAGCAAAAATAGGGAAAGATGGACACAATTAAGAGATGGAAGAACAAACACACTGAAGGGAATGGTGGTCTAAAAGAGGAGAGAGGGAGTGAAGTCTATTTCAGTAGCTTCTCCTCTCTATTCAAGTCCATTTGAGAACCTGTTCCATTGATTTAAAAAGAAGGAATATCCTTCTGAACCATAAGACAGCTGGTGGTGAGAGGATGGGATGCAGTTACAAATTGAGGAAAGGGAGATGATCAGAGGTGGTATTCAGCAGGTTCTGACCAGTTCTAGAGAACCGGTAGTGGAAATTTTGAGTAGTTCAGAGAGCTGGTAAATATCACCACTGACTGGCCCTGCCCCCATCTATTCTTTGCCTCCCGAGTTGCAGCTGTTCAGGAGGAAATGGGGATTTTGCAGTATCCTTCCCCTGCCATTCCCACCAAGCTACACCCACAGAACTGGTAGTAAAAAAAATTGAATCTCACCACTGGAAATGATGCTTCATTCATTTGAAAGATGGGAATTAGCCTGGCAGTACTGTCAACGAAGCTCAAGGTGTGGACCAAAGGTGCTTTTTCAGGAGGCAACTGGACTTTATTGTTTTTCTTTTGAAGACATTTCATTTCTCATCCAAGAAGCTTCTTCAACTCTGACAGGATAATGGGGAATGGAAGAAACTTCTTGAATGAGAAGCAAACCATATTCAAAAGAAAAAAACAAGAGAATCCAGTTGCCTCCTGAAAAAGCACCTTTGGGACAACCATGACCTGGATGACTGAGAATCTCTACAGACTCTCAAGGAGTGGAGCCCATTTTTGAGGTCTCGTTCTAGATTGTAGAGTCTTTTGACTTGATCCAGTCACTCAAAAGTAGGGCACCTGCTTGGCATACAGAAAATCTCAGGCCTGATCCTAGAATTTTTTTACAAAGTACAGGAAGAATTCTTTCCCAAACCCTGGAGACCCCATCAGTCAGCATGAAGAGTGCTGGAAGCATCAGCCGCTAATGAAAAGCAAGCCTTCCTTTTCTTTCTCTGAACGCTTCCTATCAAATGCTGAGTCCTATCTTTTTTCTCCCATCTGTCCTGTCCACCCCAGTCTTATAAAAGTCTTGAATATTTGTGGTTTCTTTCCCTTTCCCTATCAAACTTCTTTGCAACAAAACCTTACAACCCAAAGATCCACAGGTTTAAGCATAACCTTTGAAATTGATTCAAATAATATTATAGCTATCTTCCCCAACCCATTCCCCCTCCCAACCCATTTCTTCTTCATGGTGTAATTGGGAGTTTCTACTTCCCTATATGTTTCAGAAGAGAGGTGAGACAGAGCCACATTTGAATGGATTCCTTTGCTAAAAGGATGTGTGCTTTCCTTCTAATGAAGAGATTTTGTTTTCCAGAGGTAGCTGCCTTATAGTTTCCATCATCCCTGAAGATTGGCTATGCTACCAGGGACTAATGGAATTTGAAATGGGAACAAGAGTAATGTCATCTTTCAGGCACCTATAACTAGGCAGAGTACAAATAATACAATGCATCATCAAGAAATTAACCCAGGGATTCACTGCAGTTCAGCCCAGGATGACCTGAGGAGAGAGGCAGAGAGTGGGACTAGAAGACCCCCAAATCCTTTCCAACCCCAATGATTCTGTGACTCAATGAATTTTGGACCACATCTAAAAGAGTCCCAGTAATTTGAATTGCCCAACAGTCTCCCAAGATTGTCCTAGTTCTGTTCAAAAATATGTGTTTTAACTTAGCACTGACATATTTCTGTTTCTGAATGTTCCATTATGTCTGCTTGGTGTAAGTCTTAGGAAAGCAAATAATGATTAATGTTCTGTTTTATCAGGGTATCGTTTTAGCAAGGATAATCCTTCCTCAGCCCATTTTCATATTCTGACTTTACACCCAAATATACATACACATGCATATCCAAATTTTAAAGGATACCAATTTTAGGCTGCAACATGCATGCATGCATGCATACATACATACATACATACATACACACATATCTGTTGTGGCCCAGCAGGAGCCGTTGGAGCTGCCACCAGACTCTGACAGCGAGGGTCCTATATGTCGGCTCTGGAGAATGTGGAGGACCCTGGACAGGGTTCCGACTCCGAGCAGGGTACAGAGAGGCTGATTGGCCACCAGGAGGCACCTGAGCCTTGGACCAGTGGGGAGGAGACAAGGGAGAGTGAGCCGGATGCCAGCAGTGACTTGTTCCTGGATGCACGGTACCGAAGAGCTAATAGGCGTCAGGAAAAGTTGTGCAGTTACAGGAGGTAATTGCACTCAGCTGGTGGTCATTAGGCTCCTCTCCAGGCTATAAAAAGACTACTTGTGCACACGTCCCTCTTGCAGAAGGCAACACAGGATCAAATGTCAGAGAACATTGTTAGAAGCTTGGCAGGCTGGAATGCTGCCAAGCCTTGTCTGTGTTCATTGCTGCCCAAGCTTTTCTGTGCCGGTTTCCTGCCAAGGACCTGTCTGTCTGTTAATTAAATGCCATAACTTATCTTTGGCTCGGAGTGTGCTTGGGTGTGGAAAGAGGCGGGTCAGAACACATATCTATATAATAATCTATCTATCTATCTATCTATCTATCTATCTATCTATCTATCTATCTATCTATCTATCTATCTATCTATCTATCTAAGGCTGTATGTATCTATGTATGCTTGTACGTATGTCTGTTCCAGCATAACTCTGGAGTGCCTTGAGCAATTTCAACCAAACTTGGTATACAGATGACTTACCTTCTGGAAACAAATACCCTGGTGTGTGTGTGTGTGTGTGTGTGTGTGTGTGTGTGTTCCAACATAACTCTGGAATGCCTGGGCCGTTAAGGAAAGTGAATGCGGTATCCTAGAGTGACAATTGTTTGTGATGTCAGTTCCTTCACAGCTTCCCCTGGAAAGCCAGTCGTGATGTTCACCCTTCAGTGAACCAATGGGGAAGTGCTGGTGGATTTGGGGCAAAGTGCCAGGATCATAGACAGGGAGGGAGGGAAAGAGGAGTGCATGGGAGTAGGGGGATGAAAGGCCCCTCTCAATGGCTCCCTGTCAGACAAATACTTCGACATCTATAAGTACCCAGGTAATACCAGGTTGTCAGCTAGTATTGCATATGTGTGTGTGTGTGTGTGTGTGTGTGTGTGTGTGTGTATGGTGCAGCCTAATATCACTAATGCACAATAGACCCAATTTGCAAGTTTGTACATTAGTTCCTCTTCTCATCTAAAGGTACAGCTGTGCAAACACAGCTTAAACCAAACCTGCCAATTCCCCCATTTCCTTTTTTTGGTTCTCACTGGCTTATGCATAGAACACCCTTAATCAAGTCTAATGGAAGCATTTGTATAAATCTGCTAAGTTTAGTTAGTATTAAGGCTGATTAGCATTTTTTTTAGGGTTTGCTGTGTTATACAAACCAGTCCAGGCTTAATTTATGGTGCACTGAAACTTATCAATCCAGAAAATGAGTTGATTCAGTAACCAGTTAAACATCCTATGAACACAATGTGCAGAGTGAGCCTTTTAAAATTATCTAGGCTGATAGAGAGGCTTTGGCCACTTAAAAGTTTTGCAACCTGTTCTGTAAACCTTGAAATTAGTTTAATTTAAAAAAAACCTAGCTTTATTGTTGAAACTCATTTCATATTATGTGTGGCCAAGCAAAACAACCCAAACAACATTGTATTCCAGAATTGAATTTCTACTTTGAAAAAAATGATAGCCTATGAGGTGAAAACGCTGTCCATAAAGAGAGTTGTAACTGATATGGTGGTCCTAGAATCATATTGATGAATTATTCCTCGCAATGAAGTAAATAAGGTGCACTCTATTGTACTTAGATATCAGCTTAGAGAGTCTTGTCTGACACATTTTCTGCTGCTATTGACATTTCTCCACTACTATCAACACAATAATTGGAGCTAGACTCTTACTTACTGTAATCATAGGTACCAAACTTTGTAGGGAAAGTTTTGAAGTACAGCAGGAAAGGCAATGACAACAACAAAAAAACCTGATTAAGTTTAACATCACCAACTATAGCTGGGAGCAGACGATGGAATGAACACATAATTCACTGTGTGAGAAAAGCAACATGCAATTATTTTCAATGTATAATCATGTAAGAGATAACTCGGCGGATAATATAATATAGTACAAAGTCGAAGCACTGATATGTAATAAAGCTAGCCCTTGTTCATCACTAATGGAATGAGAAAATTCCCAAATAAGCTGCAGAGACAGAACTCTTCCAGAACAAAGGCTCCTTGCATTAATAGATTTTAAAGGATCATAATCTATTCCAATGTTATCCATTTTGCTAGTTGGACCATATAGATTGTGAACAGCACACCATCTGGAATTCTTTTGCAACCTGTATCAGCAACTGTACTTGGAGTCATGTGACCAGCAGGGCCTTAAGAATAGATCAGTCAGCAGCAATCTGAGCCTAATTGCTTAATTGTTGTCCCATGGGAATGCATTGAGACAGATAGGTAGTCCCAAGGTAGGCAAAGCATCGCTTTTTTAATTCTTCCCATCCTGTTTACTAGCAATGGTCATAGAAAGGATCTGTGTTTTTTTTTTCCAGTGTAGTGAAGCAACATGATGAACCAGGATCTATACTGCTTTCCCCTCATGTTGTGTTTTTATGTATGTATACACTCGGAACAGACAGAAGGAATATGTGTGTCCTTTTCTAATCAGAGGGAAACCTAACCAGGGAACCAGGATAAAATGGTGGAATTGGAAGCTTTCTGAGCTGTTCACCACTGCTGGGAGAGATTTTTCTCAAGCCTGTTTTTCTCTGAAGTCCTAAGCCAGACTGGACACTTTTTCAAACTCAATCTTTGTTGGCTTTTCTGTCCATGCACAATTGATCTTATTTTGTGCTGGTTTTGGACAGATTTCCTGCTGATGGATAAATAAACCAAGTGCCCAGTCCCTGTACATATTACATATTGTCTTTTAAGGCACCAGGCTAGAAACCAGGAGATTGTGAGTTGTAGTTCTATTTTAGGCATGAAAGCCTGCTGGATGATTTTGGGCCAATCACTCTCTGTCAACACAACCCACATCACAGAAGAGAATAGAACAGAATAGAATAGAATAGAATAGAATTCTTTATTGGCCAAGTGTGATTGGACACACAAGGCATTTTTTTGGGGTGCATATGCTCTCAGGGTACATAAAAAGACAAGATACATTAGTCAAGGATCATAAGGTACAACACTTAATGATAGTCATAGGATACAAATCAGCAATCAGGAAACAATCAATATCAATATAAATCGTAAGGATATAAGCAACAAGTTACAGACCTGCAGTTGTAAGTGGGAGAAGATGGGTGATAGCAGTGCTGCAATTCAAAAATTTTTACTACCGGCTCTGTGGGCGTGGCTTGGTGGGTGTGGCAGGGGAAGGATACTGCAAAATCTCCATTCCCTCCCCACTCTAGGGCTAGCCAGAAGTGGCATTTACCTGTTCTCCAAACTACTCAAAATTTCTGCTACAGCTTTTCCAGAACCTGTCAGAACCTGCTGGATTTCACCCCCGGGTGATAGGAACAATAAGGTTCAAGGTTCAAGGTTCAAGGTTTATTACACTTGTATGCCGCCCTATTCCCGGAGGGAGTCAGGGTGGCTAACAAACCAAAAAGGAAGGGAATAATACAGAAAAAAGCAAAAGACAAGCAAACAAAATACGGAAACAATTTAAAAACAGTCAACAGCCACACAATTTGAGTGGGGATGGGAACTCATCAGCCCCAGGCCTGTCGGAACAGCCAGGTCGTGACGGCTTTGCGGAAAGCCTGAAGGGTGGTGAGGGTCCAGATCTCCACGGGGAGGTCATTCCAGAGGGCTGGGGCAGCCACAGAGAAGGTCCTCCTCCGGGTGATCGACAATCGGCATTGGCCGGTGGATGGAATTTGGAGGAGGCCTAATCTGTGGGATCTAATAGGTCTTTAGGAAGTGATTGGCAGAAGGCGGTCTCTCAAGTACCCAAGTCCAATACCATGAAGGGCTTTATAAGTGATGACTAGCACCTTGAAGCGTATCCGGAGACCGATAGGCAGCCAGTGCAGAGGATAGGTGTAACGTGGGTGTACCGAGGTGCACCCACAATCGCTCGCGCAGCTGCATTCTGGACAAGCTGAAGTCTCCGAATGCTCTTCGAGGGCTGCCCCATGTAGAGCGCATTGCAGTAGTCCAGCCTTGAGGTCACAAGGGCATGAGTGACTGTTGCGAGAGCCTCCTAGTTCAGGTAGGGACGCAATTGGTGCACCAGGCAAACCTGGGCAAATGCCCCCCTGGTTACAGCTGACAAGTGATGTTCTAAAGTCAGCTGTGGGTCCAGGAGGACTCCCAAATTGCGAACCCTGTCTGAGGGGTGTATAATTTCACCCCCCAGCCCCCCAGAGATGGAATACATGGCCAATTATTGGGAGGGAAAAACACAAGCCACTCGGTCTTGTCAGGATTGAGTGCAAGCCTGTTTACTCCCATCCAGACCGTAACAGCCTCCAGGCACTGACACATCACGTCAACCGCTTCACTGAGTTGGCACGGGGCGGACAGATACAACTGTGTATCGTCCGTGTACTGGTGATATTTTATCCCGTGCCGCCGAATGAGAAGACTAATAGTAATAGTAATGCAGGATTGTTGTTGTCAGGAAAATCAGAGGAGGGAGAATATTAGGCATGTTGACTCCTTGTGTATAAAAATAATCAAGATGGGATTTTTTAAAAAAGAATAAAAGTGGGTAGGAAAACATAGAGGATTACAAGAGATACCTGTTCTGACCCCCCTCTTCATACACCAAAGCACGCAGAGACAAAGATACTTCAAGGATTTATTAACACATAGACCTTGGCAGCAATCCAGCACAGACCAGACCTTGGCAGCAATCCAGCACAGACTGACCTTGGCAGCAATCCAGCCTGCCAAGATAGCCGCGATAGCTTCTCCAACTCTAGTAAATATGTGGATTCCTGCGACAAGCTTGTGGAAAGCCATTCCTTTTATAGTTTTGAGAGGAGTCTAATGACCACCAACTGAGTGCAATTATCTCCTGTAACTGTGTAACTGTTCTTTACACCTATTAGCCGGGCATCCAGGACCAACTCCCTTGTCTCCTCCCCACTGCTCCAATGCATGACATCAGGATCACACTCCCTTGTCTCCTCCCCACTGCTCTAAGGCTTGACTTCAGGAGCATGCTCCCTTTGGCTCTCACTACTGCTCCAGGCCTCAGGCGCCTCCTGGTGGCCAACCAGCCTCTCTTCACCCTGCTTGGAGTCAGAACCCTGTCCAGGATCCTCCACATCCTCCAGAGCCGATTCATAGGGCCCCTCGCTGTCGGAGTCTGGTGGCAGCTCCAACGGCTCCTGCTGGGCCCAACAGATACCCAACATAAAGAGCAGTCCTATAAAATTCCATGACTCATACCTGGCACTGAAAAATTGAAATTACTCTGAGCAAAAAACAACAACTAGGTTGCTGTTATATTTAAAGTACTTTGATAACATGTACTATAGTACATTCATAACATGTACATCAGGGCTGTCAAACCTGTGGGCCCGATATGTCATGTGCTGACCACACCCAGTTTAGCAAAGGGGGAAAAAATCCTGATACGTCATGTGATGCTGCTGTGAGGCCATGAGTTTGACACCCCTGATGTATGTGTTATTATTTTTGTGGAACATTCATAACCATAACAATAGCTAGGTTGTTATTATATTTATAGTACTTTCTGGACATAGGATTTTTGGAAGTTTCTAGATGGTCACGTTACATACAGGGCTACTTGAAAGTGAGAAAAAGACTTCAGAAATCTTTAAGTGGGACATGGTGGTTTGTTCTTCTTGAAACAAAACCTTGCTGTCAAGGATCTCTTAATGGGTTCCCTGTGGAATAGTCTGGGCTTTTATAAACCAGCTCAGTGTCATCAGAAATGGGACACTTGGTGCCGCTCAAAAATAGCTTCCGGCTTTTGGTGAGATTGCTCAGCATAAGAAGCTACACTCCCTGCATTTTCCAGCTTTGGTCTCTGGAAAGAGAAAGCTTCTCAAGGAAACTGGGAAAATGAGAAAAACTAATTGCTTAGCTGCCTGGGAGAGAAGAGATTTTCAAGAGTGGTAACTATGACTGTGGTTGAGGGTTTTTTTTTTTTTTTTTGGTAAGCATTGCTTGGAATAATTGTGTTTTGTTGTCAGATCTTCTCTGCTAGCCTGTTATGACACCCAAGGAAGAACAGAATAACACAATATGCTTAATTATTTTGTTAGGCCTAGCTTCTTTAAAGAAAGAATGGGGAGAAATGGCAACCAAACCTTTGAATTGAGGGTGTTTATTCTAGAGAAAACCACAGAGCATAAATTATTCTGCGGTGGTCATCATACCAAAGAAATAACTGCTGAGAGCAAAGCGCTATTT